>NC_046158.1:138163294-138500794 GCF_011064425.1 Rattus rattus | reverse complement strand
TTTTATCAGATGATGTTCCCGAATATTCTTCTGGAGAATGCCTACGAGAGGGCTAATTTGGTCAAAACTGTGACCTTTCACAGAACTGCTTACATAGAACTTAAAACGACATAAGAGAATATATTTCCCAATTCAAGTCAAATCAAATTAAGTTCCACTTGCATAGTTCTCATTAGCCAGTGGAGGCTCTCAGGACTCAAAGCCATGCTGACACCTGTAAACAGTAAGCCTGCAGGCCAGGAGGGTGGGGTGTAGAGAACAGAGGGCAAGGTCCCAGACATCATGAGGCAAAAGCTGCAGCAGCTTCATTTCCTGGACCTACTTCCTGGCTCTGCTGCTAAGTTACCTCTGTGCTGGCCCAATCAATGGGGTCCTTCACGATCCAAGTGATGGGTATTTGCTATGCAAATTCTTCTCAAAATTGCCCCGTCGTTTTTATGTTTAGACTGAGTCTTTATTCAGTGGTCATCGGGAAAGCATAGTGAGTGTAAGGGACACGGCTTTTTTTCCTTAACCTATTTGGGATTCCGTAGAGAGTCTTTCTCTTGACTGAGGTGTCTTCAAGGACACAATCCTATGCGTCCAACTGCCGGGCCAGGCCCATGATTATTCAAAAGAAAGCAATGTTAACGGTTGAGGTACAGACGACAGTCTCGCTCCGCTCCGTGAACTCTGGAAAAAAAAAAGGCTGAGACTGGCAGTTCCAAAGCAGTCGTCAAACCCCAAGACCCCAAAATAAAACAACTTTGACGTCTGTAACAATTTCCTACACCAAGAACGCACGAGTGCACAGACAGCACACAATTAAAAATAACGTGGTGCGGGCTGTGCAAATGTGTGCAAATGGCCCCTTATTTACTAAACACTCTGGTTTAGGAGGGAGCAAAACCCCTTCCATGACAAACCCTTGCCTCCTGGCCAGAAGCATGCGCGCAGGAAACGCCTCCGGAGAGCACCAGCATCCAAGCCTTGGCAGCCTGGGCGGGGCCTCCCTGCCCACTTGTAATGAACTTTAGGAAAGGACACCATGGCCTACTTTTAGGGAAATCTACTGCCAATTCCAAAATAAAGAGGGGGGAAAGCATGATGGGGGGAGAGCTTTGACTCTGGAAATTATGACTTGATGACACCCCCCTTACTCCTTCCTTCTAATCTATGAAGCTGTAGACACGACCTTAATTACAGCTGGGCAGGTGGGGCCAGGCCAAGAACAGGGCTTTAGCTAGAATTTGTGGCGATGGAATTACTGGGTTCGGAGCATCCAGATTCCCCTTGTGCTTCACGGCTCTGGGTTCCTACTTTAGGCCTAGCTGGGAAAATCCTCCCAGAATGGATTTTCAAATGCTAAATGAGAAACAGGAGCCCATGGCCTGGGAAGACCTCCCCCTAACCAAAACTAAGTAAGTAATCAAAGACTAGAGACTCTGGGGAGAAAGTGATTGGTTCCATTTAGCCCGGAGGACATCTGTAGCAGAGCTACCTTATCATGACCCTCAGGAGCACAGACCTTGTAACTCCTATGTCCTCCTGCACCTATCCTGTAACTCCTATGTCCTTCTACAAAGCGTCAAGTGTCACAAAGGAAGGAGCTATGATATCATTGTTGAACACCCCCAATGCCAGGCACAACAATCACCTTCTTATGCATGCGTCTTTTGAATGAATTCAAGTAATAGTCATGAAATACATAACTATCATTACCCCCTCCCCTTTGTATTAAAGACCAAAGAGACTAAGAGTGGATAGGATTGGGTGATTTCTCCAAGGCTATGCCTCTGCCAAGAGGAACACATGTATCCCTGTACTTTCTAGTATAATCTCATCCTTCTATGTTTAATCTTTGAAAATCAGCCCTCTGCTTAAAGTCCACAATGGTGCCTTTCACCCACAGGATGGAGTTCCAAGTGAGACTGCACGTCTGGAAGGGCTGGGACAAAGCAGGGGTGACCACTGGGGCCCAGTGATGTGGAATGAGGCATCTGTGTAGGTATCTTATGATCTATGAACTACATGTGTCCATGTAGGAGCCCAGGGAAGACAGTCTTATGTCTGACACTAGGCTGTTATCTGTTACACATGACTAGAACAATAAAGGAGGGGAGGAGAAAGTGAGGGAGGGACAGAGGGAAGAAAGGAGGAAGAGGGGAAAGAGAGGGAGATTCCAGTATATAGGAAATCCTTCCAGTCTAGTGCCTAGTGCTGTCATCAAGGGTTCCAATATTTATCGTGATCAGCGATAAATATTCATCTACCATACTGAAACCGTGGATGAGGACAGTGATTATAGCTACATAGGAACTGCTGAACTCAGGATCCTTTTCTACAATTCTTCCTGGGGAGGAGGATTCGAAACAGGGTTTTTCTCTGTAGCCATGGTTTCCTGGAATTCACTCTGTACACCAGGCTGGCCTCAAAATCAGAGATCTGCCTGCTGTCTGCCTCCCGAGTGATGGGATTAAAGGCGTGGTGGGCACAACCACGGCCCAGCTAAATGGTACTTTCTATATAGGTAGCATCTCACAGAACAGTGAGAGAAAAGCAAAACAAACAAAAACACAGAGAATTCCAAAAATAGACCCAAACATTCCATGTTTTAAGTTCTAATTAAAGACCCAGACAGTATCAAGTGCATAAAGCTTGTGGAAAAATGTCAGGTAGGGCCTTGTGTTTGGATGTAAAATGAAACATCCTGAATTGAGAGTGGCCAGGTCATCTTTAAGATACGGCAGCTGGTAATAGCTTTGGGAGGTTTGGCTTGGTTTGGTTTGGTTTGGTTTGGTTTGGTTTGGTTTGGTTTGGTTTGGTTTGGTTTGGTTTGGTTTCCAGCACTGAAGAGTGAATCCAAGGGCCCCAAACAAGGCAAATTCTTTATCACTGAACCCTTCTCAAGAACTGGCTTTTCCCAAGAAGACAGAGTTAAGCCAAAATCTGAAGAAAGTAAGGCATCTGAAGGACTAAGCCAAGAGATGTCTGGGATGTGTGTCTAGCAGAGGGGAGGGTCGGTGACAGAGATGAGGATACACTTAGCCTGCTAGGAGATCAGCAATAGAAGGAAGTGAGGGAACTCACTAGAAATGGAAGAGCAGGTGTATGCAGAGTAGAGACATTAGAAACAATCTCTAGTTCTTGGGAAAGAATGTGACTTGTGATTTCTCAAGTGAGCTAGGAAACCATTAAAGAGGTAAGACCAAAGAAGTGACAGGAGTAACTAGTGACCTCACCCTTATCACTAAAACCCAGTGCAGTCATAACCAATGAGCTAGGGACAATTAGTGCCTAGCAGAGAACGGTCACCTCCACATTACAAAACTCTTTTAATAAGGCTTAAAGGTTCATAGAGAATTTTCTATTTTGTCTCAAATCAGCATTTAAAAATCATAGCCCCTTATATCTGGGGAACTATTTGGCTGTGTGTCTTCTGTTTGTGTGCTGAAAACAGGGGAAGTTTTATCTAAAACCTGACTCTTTCTCATAGTAGATTCTGTCTGCCGTAACTGCCCATCAAACTTTGTGCTTCTGATTGTCACCTAGGGTGCTGTTCACCCTCTTTCACAGTTCTGTCACTCATGGTTCCTCTGCCATCCTTTAAAGAAGGAGCAAAGGTGGATTGAGGACAAGCAAGGCTCCAGTACAGAGCTCTCCTCTGGAGACCTTTATTGACAGCAACCCATTGGCAATGGACTGTCTGAAAATGGTGAAGACCTGGACAGAGAGAAAATGTTCCATCTGTGTTCACTCTCATCATTATTACCTCCCACCTTCCAACCCATATTGATCCAGTTCATCCCAAATCGGTACACAGCTTGTTCTTCAGATCTCCAACTGGCCTCCAAGACCCTAACCACGAACTCATTTCCTCTGTCAAGACACGGTGGTATCAGAAAGGCTAGACAGCAACCTGACAGGATGTCTGGGTGCACACCCACTGAGTCCCTGGGGCCATCATTTTCTCTTCTGTGTGTTCTCAAAAGACTCTTGTTTTGAAGCCACAATAAGCCCATAATTTATAGAGCAGGAAAGCCAATTTTCAAGTCTGTTAAGATGTGGGGTGATAGTCGTTCTTTCCCTTTTAGCCCTCTCACCTTTCTTTCAGTTATTCTTTCAGAGTTCACTAACGGTATGCAAAGGCCTTATCCCAAAGTTCCCACAATACACCCCTACCTGATAATTCTGTCTCTCCTCTCTCTCTCTCTCTCTCTCTCTCTCTCTCTCTCTCTCTCTCTCTCTCTCTCTCTCTCTCTCTCTCTCCCCCAATCCTGCTGCAACTCTCCTCCAGTGTGTAGGTTCCCCTGAGAGGTTGACTCACTCTTCTCAAGTCTAATTTTTTGTCTCTCTCTGGATACCTCTCTTCCCCTGGAGTTCATCACAGAATTTCCTAGCTGGTCACCTCTCCCGCTTTGTCACAGAAAATACTCGCAGACACAGAATCACCCTCTGGATAAGTTTTAGTCACTGCCACCATGCTGTCTGAAACCTACCCTAAAACCCCCAGCTCGCTCGCTTTTTTCTCTCAGGTGTTTGAAATTCACCTCCCCTGTTCTCAAGCTGCGTCTGGTTTTTAACTTCTCACTCTGTCACCTCTCCCAAAGTTCCTGTCACCTCCACTCAATCACCCTCTGCTTTCGTGTTGGTGAGAATCCAGCAGAGCAGACTGGTGACCTGGATCACCCCTCTGTCCTCTGAAAGATGACATTTTTCTGATGGGAAAACCATAGAATTGGCAGGCACTCTGCTTTTAAGTCAAAGAGACTTTCTGCAGATGTCTGGATGGCCCCCGTCACTGAAGCTGCTTTTCTTGCTGGGACAGTTTTTGATGCGTCTTCCATTTGGTGCACTTGGCCCTTCAGTGCACGGCATGTGCATGGTGCAAGTACATCAGGGTCATCAGTCTGCTCAAACATGGACAGATCCAGGTCACAGCAGTGACCTGAAACAAAACAAGTTAACTGGGAAAGCACAGGAAAATGAGGCACAGCAGAACTTTGTTTCCGTTTTCTTCTACTTCTTCAGTGCGTTCAGCCTAACGTGAGTTCACTTTGCTTCCACAGGAGATGGCTCCTAAGTGCAGTCAGCTTAATCATCTGTAAAATGGGAATGGTAATGTCTGCTTTACCCACTCTGGAGGAAATCTGTCTTGCTCAAATGCGATACAGTACGGAGTAAGCTTGGTGGGAGAGACGAAAGACGCTGGCAAACACGGTGATGAACTTTGTGTAAGCATTCCCCAAGAGTTTGCACTGGCTCCTGGAAAACTGTACATTCGGAGAATTTAGGGCAGGAAAACTGAATTCCTTTACAGAAAATGAGGTTAATAAAGCAAGAGTGTTAGGGCTAAGACAATGGCTCCATGGGTAAGAGTGGGTGATGTGTGATAGGAAAGAAAGGAAGAAGGGTCGGTAGCTGTCTGAAAAGATAGCTGTAATACACCAGACTCTCGCGTGCACACCAACTGCTGTTTCACACAAGCCAACCTCCATTTCAACTTCCAACACACAAGCCAAGGTCTATGACCACAGAAAGCTGTGACTATCAAGACACTTTAAAGAGCAAAGTTGCATAAATGCTGTCTGATCCACACCTTCCCTTGATTTCCAAGATAAGCAATAGCTAGGATTTAACTAGCCCAGGGCAGACTTCCGGGGCTGAGGCTGGGCAGAGGGGACATCTTAAAGGAAAATCATCTGGGGACTTAGGATGTGAGGTACTGGTGAGAAGTCCAGTGTGATTCTGATTGGTCTGCCTTTATATGTTACTTGACCTTTTTCCCTTACTGCTTTTAATATTCTTTCTTTGTTTTGTGCATTTGGTGTTTTGACTATTCATTTGGAAAATAAATAATAAATAAAAGAGTTCTGTGGTTGTAGAATGTATTTAATTCCAATCTGGTGTTTCTACCCAGTCTTTAATAATCTAGTTCCTGGAAAAAAATATACAACTTTTATTATTATAATAAGCCTTAATTGGCACTAAAGCTGGACAGATATCTACACTCTAGGCTATTAGAATCTAAGTTTTTATTGATAACCCCGAGTTATCACTTACTATGTTTCATCTGGGCTGCTCTTAACTCCAATTGGCCATCCCTCAGGGCCATGTCTTCTTGACTTCTAACCCATAGCATCTCTCTCCCCTTTCTTCACCTCCTTCTCTCTCTCCTCGTGGAGTCCTCTGACCCCCAGGCAGGAAACACCAAACACCGTCTATCTCAATTCTTCCCACCTATTGGCTGTTGGCACCTTTATTTACCAATCAAAAAGAATTTGAGGACAAGGTTGCATAGCATCACTTGGGTCTCCTTGTGGTCTCTGTGGTAACCAGGTCTAGGGTGCCCACACTTAGCATTACAAGACATAGCAACAGACCAAATCTCAACATTCTGCTACTACTATCAATTTGAAAACTACTTGTAAAGTGTTTGTTGGAGGAAATCACAAACAAACAAACAAATCTCCATCATTAGCCAAAGTCACATGCAGATCGAATCCAAGGGCCAGTGAGTCAGGTGAAGTCAGAACATAAGAATCCTCTCACTCAGGTGTCCCTGGCTCTGGCTCTTTTGGTACTGTCTTTGTCTGTCAATCCTCTCCATATTTCTGTTTACTAGTAGATATCTTTAAAGTAACCTACTTTAGTGAAACATCCCGTTTTGTTTCAGTAATATTTCCAAACTATTCAATGTGCTACTTTTGTCTAAGGACCTTTTAGAAATGAATCTGTAATTATCCAAATTGACTTTTGTATTCATGTGTGCCTACATATATTTGGTGGATGTCAGAGGTCAGCCTCCTCAGTTGTTCCCTTTTTGGTTGCTCTCCACATTGTCTTTTGAGACAGCGTCTCTCACTGAACCTAGAGATCGTCAATTCGGCTGGATTTTGAGCACCTGTGCCTATCCATCTCCACTTCCCTTGTTTTAGGATTATAAGCACATCACCAACCTTTTAAGTGGGTCCTGAAGATGGAACTCAGGTCCTCATGCTTGAATGCCAAACACTTCCCTAAATGAACCTTCTCCCAGCCCCCAGATTAAATTTTAAATATAAACTTTCTATGTTCTGCCTATGGTATCTTGTGAATTATACCATGGCATGATTTTCTCTACACAAAATTAATTCCCAAATGTTCATGCAAGAAGGTCTTTTCAAAACACCTTATCTAGCCCTACTGCTAAGTCAGTGGAATTTAGCAGACATTGAGTAGAGTCAATGTAGTAATTTCATATCATTGTAACCAAATAGCTAACATGGGCTGTGACATAAAGTAGTCAATGTAGTACTTTCATATCATTGTAACTAAATAGTTAACATGGGACGCTACACAGTAAAGAGGGAGGGGTTTTTGTTGGGTTTTTGTTTTGTTTTGTTTTGTTTTTTAGTTCACAACTCTAAAAGGTCAGATCCAAGATTAGGTAACCCCAATAATTTGAACCATTAGGAGAAGCATTATATCATGTAAGAAGCACATGTTAGACTGAATGCATGCCATAAACAGGAAGACAGACAGAGACAGGCAGAACACATAATCAGAGACACAAAGACACACAGAAACAGAGAAAGGGAGACAGAGATGCAGGGAATGTTCAGAGTTCCATTCCCTTGGAGGGTTCAACTCTATTGACCTTAGGGACCAAGCTCAACATGGGGAGATTATACGTGTGTGTGTGTGTGTGTGTGTGTGTGTGTGTGTGTGTGTGTGTGTGTGCTTTGTGGGAAGGTATTATTCAAAGCATTATCAACCAACCACTCTCTTTAAGATTTATTTTCATTTTCTATCTTTCAACAAACCCCTGTGATCATTCTGCGCTGCACTCAGGTGGAACGAACTGATTCATTTTATCATGTTCTCCCCATTAGGTGAGGTGCAGGGCTTAGCTAACATGACAAAGTGCTGAGGAAGTCCTTGGGTCAGGGTCCTCATACCACAGTAATAATCATTTCAGTTCTGCTGATGTCTGTCCATTGCTAGATCTTTCTTACATAGCCAGAGCCTGAAGAGGACAAGCTCACCACAGGACGGACATAGGAAGAGGTTCGCATGGAGCCTCCTTGTATTAGTAAACACAGTTGCGTCCTCCTGTCCTTCACTCAGAGATGCCCTCTAGAGTGAGGCTTAAGGGCAGCCATTGACAAATCCTTGGTGACTCTTCCTTTATACCCTGTCAATCTGCATCAACCTATTACATAGCAAATGCTACAGGCCTTCACCAATGATCTGGTGTAAGATAGATATTCCATGACACAAGCATTTCTCTTCCTACATGTCTGGCCAAACTATTATTTCAAAAAGTGATTGGCCCTTCTCCCCTGGTGGGCTCTATATTCTGGGTAAGTGTGTAGCTTTCTTTCTTCCTTCCTTTTTCTTTTTCTTTCTTTCTTTTTAACTTTCCATTGGTCTTTGTGAATTTCAGATCATGCACCCCAATCTCACTCGTCTCCCCTTCCTCTCATAGCTGCCCTTTGCCATTGCAACCTCTCCCGCAACAGAGGGGAAAAAATCTCATTGGGGAAGCTGTATTGTGTCGGTGTGTGCCACAGTGTACCCTTTTGTCCATACTTCTTTGTGTGCAAATAAAGGTTCATTGCAATTGCTACTCTATTGATACTGAAACCTCACTGGGACTCTTCTTGGATATTCTGTGGTTGCTCTGTATCATGGAGATCCTATAGTTCTAGATCTATAGGATCAGCCCCTTCATGCACTCTCGCAATTCATCAAGTGGGGTAAATGTTGGGGTGGGCCAATTCAATGTCTTGGATCTGGAGCTCAGAGGCATCTGACTGGTCAGCCCTCTGTCTCTCCTACTTTCACACCCTCAGAGCTGCCTCAACAGCAACCTCCACAACCAGGGCCAGCTCTCCTCTGCTGCCAAGGCAAGGCATAGGGTCTGTTCTTCCAAACATTGCAGATGGTGAGAGACATGGCCAGTTCTTCCACTCTTGTGACCCACAGCCAACTCTACTGCCTGCCATAGACATCGAGAGACAAGGTAAGAGAGGAGGGTATCTTTCCCTCATGTGTGCCACTGCCCAACAGACAAGAGGCATGACCAGATCTCCCACACTCTTGCCCTCAGGGTTGCTCATTCTCAACACCCACATCTACTGTGCTGCCCATGTGAGGTGCAGAGCCTGCTCTTCCAAGTGTGGCAGCAAATGAGGGGTAGAGCGAGCTCTCCTGCTCTGATGACCTCAAGGCCACCTCTCCTGCCTGTTCTAGGTGGCAAGATGGTGGTGGTGTGGGTCATCTCTCCTTTACCCATGTTACCACACAGCAGACAAGTGGTAGGGGTCAATTCTCCCACATTTATGCTCTCTCCTTAGTGCCAGCTCACCTATGTACTCTGCCATCAGGGTCAGCTCTACTGTGTTGCCCAGGTGAAGTGCAGAACCCACTGTAGCTGGCTAGAGGTGAGATCAGCTCTTGTGCTCTCATGACCCCAGGGCCAGCTCTCCCACAATGCCCAGGTGAAGGGCAGGGCCAGTTCTGCACTACCCTCAAACATCAACATGTCCAGGGCAAGCAGCCTACACCAAGGATGACTATCTGGCCTTTGGTGGCAATAGATACCTGCTGAGGCAGGGCAATGGACACAGACATGGCCCCTGGTGGCAGCCCAGGCCAGAACTCCACCATGGTCCCAAGTGGCATCATCAGCTACTCGCATCAGTCTGTTCTGTCATCAAGTCTCTAGTTCTGCCTCTCTTGATTGTGCTTGCATCCTTCTGTTTCTATCACTCTTCTGTTTCTCTTACTTGCTCCTCTTAATGGTGCCTGGAGTCTCTGGGTGTCTGGGGTTGTCTCCATATCTCAGGAGTACATTATGGCACTGGGCAGGGGCCATCTCAGGCATGGTCTGCCCCTCCTCAGGCCTGTGTGTTGCCTAACTGGTATTTGTATCAGGCTAGCTCCAAATCCAGACACCCTGGCACTGGACTGGTGGTCATCTCAGGTGCATTTTTTTCAGGGAATGTTAGGCTATTAATCGTTCAGATGTTCATAAGTCAGAATACTGAGTATAGACATAGCCTCTCTCCTCTCTGCCATCTACTGATTTACATGTGACACAGCAGCCTCACCTGCAATGCATCTATGGGCAAGGTATGCAACTTTCTTAAAGAGAATAAGATAACCTCTCTGACATAGTCCTGTCCAAGAAGAAAATCAGATCTAAACATCATGTTCAATGTGTGAAAACAAGACACTAGGACAGACAATTAGAATAGGGAGACACGTTCAACTCATCAGTAGAATACGGACAAGTTCCGATGGCGCTTGGCTCAGTGAAGAGAACACTGAGGACTGTCGGCATGTTTTTATTCATAGACTGGAGACTGAAACAAGAAAAGGCGGTCAGGAGAGAAAAAGCTTAGCACTGTCAAGACACATAAGGAAAGTGGTGATGGGTGGAGCAAAGATAAGAGTCAGGACAAAATTGAGGCATGGAAGTATTGAATACTGTAAAGTACAGAAGAAATGATGACTTTTATTTGTTTATTCACTTTACATCCCAATCAATGCTGCCCTTCCAGTCATCCTCTCCTACAATTCTCCCCACCCTCTCCCCTTCTCCTCTCAGAGGGTAGAGGTCCCCCGGGTATACCTCCATCCTGGTACATCAAATCTCTGTGGGACTAGGTGCATCCTCTCCCATTGAGGCTAGACAAGGCAGCTCAGCTAGAACAGATCCCACATATACACAACAGCTTTTGGAATAGTCCCTCATCCCAGTAGTTTGAGACCCACATGAAGATTTAGCTGCACATTTGCTACATAAGTACAGAGAGGCCTAAGTCAAGCCTATGTATGCTTGGGTCCAGGTTAGTTGACTCTGTTGGTCTTCTTGTAGCATTCATATCCCCTCTGGAGTTTTCAATCCTTTGGCCAACTCTTCCATAAGAATCTGCAAGCTCTATCCACCGTTTGGCTATGTGCGTCTGCATCTGTCTGAGTCAGCTGCTGGGTGAAGCCTCTCAGAGGACAGCAATGCTAGACTTCTATCTGCAAGCATAACAAAGTATCATTAACAGTGTCATGAATTGGTGCTTGCCCGTGGGATGGTTCTCTAGTTGGACATGCTGTTGCTTGGCTATTCCCTCAGTCTCTGCTCCAGAATTCTGACTTTTAATCAAGTGTAACAAGAAACTATGGAAAGACTTTTTGTAAACTAACAGTACAATTTGATTGAAGAATTCAGGAATGTCTTGCAGAGGAGATTATACTGTAATAATTACCATCAAATCCTTGAAAGTCTGCATGGAAGAGAGGATGAGTGTATTCAACAACACCCACTGGGTCTACCGTGATAGCAGGGCAGATTCCAGGTTTACCTTGTCGTGATCAGAATTGGCTTATAATGAAATGAACTGCCTCTGATTCAAATGATTGTGTTTCCACTAGAAGTGTGTGCATCTGCTAGCCACAGCTGTCTAGCAAGCTCTCTCTAGACGAAGCATCTTAACGTTACAGTCAGTTATCATTTCTTTTGAGTCAATGGATTATCTCAATGATTCCATTCAGCTGGGCTTAGTTGGATTGCTACTGACTGGATACACACCATGTATCTAACTCCAGACTAGAGACTTGCTGAAAAATCATTTTTAATGTTGCTGTGACCATCCAGCAACTGAAATAAAGGAATCATTCTGTTTATGCCATGAGCTTGATGTGCCTATCTACAGTAGACTGGCTCCGTAAGTCTGGAATTGCCATAAGTACTTCATCGTGGCAGAAGAGAGAGGTGAGAAGGTTGTTTACCTCATGGTAGGCAGGAAACACATGGGGGGGGTCAGATAATAGAAGAAGAGGAGGAGGAGAAAGAAGAAGAAGAAAAAGGAGGAGGAAGAGAAGGAGAAAGAGAAGAAGGAGTAGGAGGAGGAGGAAGAGGAGAAGAAGGAGAAGGATGAGGAAAAGGAGAAGGAGGAGGAGAAGGAGAAGAGGAGGAGAAGGAGAAGGAGGAAGAGAAGAAGGAGAAGGAGGAGGAGAAGGAGGAGGAGAAGGAGGAGGAGGAGAAGGAGGAGGAGGAGAAGAAGGAGGAGGAGAAGAAGGAAGAGAAGGAGGAAGAGGAAGAGGAGAAGGAAGAGGAGAAGGAGGAGGAGGAAGAGGAGAAGGAAGAGGAAGAGATGATGATGAAAAGGTCTAACCTTCAAAAGCCCGCATTGACCTATTCTACAGTTAAGCATGTATCTCCCCACATAGTTCAGCCAAGTGGAGACCAGGCATTTAACACACGGGCCCATGAAGCATTTACATTCCAGCTTCAATGGAATGCCCTTGGCTACAGCAATCCAGCTATTTTCCGTGTGGTCATATATCCTTCAGTAGCTTATCGTGGGCTTTTTGTTGATGTTATAGAACAGCAAGGGGGAAAGTAAAAATTCACAAATCTTTCCCACACTTTCCTGAAGTCTATTAATACCTTTATTGGCCAAAGAAAGTCACATGGCCAAATCTAGGGACAGTGGACAGGGGGCTATAGTGTGTGAAGGGCACAGATCCAGAGAAACCATTAACTGGGGCCATCAATACACTCAACTTACCACATGTACATTAGAGAAGTAGAATATTCACTTGTGAGAGAGGTGTGTCATGATGATTAATTTTGATTGTCAACGTAATGGGATTTAGAATCACCTAGGAGACAAACCTCTGGCATATTCCTAACAGGTTTAACAGAGGTTAGAAGACCCACTCTGAACGTGGGGGCACCATTCGGTGGACTGAGTTCCAGACTGAATTAAAGGAGAAAACACTCACTGTTCTACTTCGTCATTAGAGCCACAACAGGGCCAGCTGCCCCACGCTCCTACCAATAGAAGCTGGAGCTACCACTGCCATGACGTCCAGGCTATGATGGATGGTTCCCAACAGACTATGAGGCAAAATCAACTCTTCCTTCCTTGCGTCTGCTTTTGTCGGGGGCTTTGCTACAGCAGCAAGACAAATATCAAAAATGAGCATGTAGAATATATTAGACTAAATGGTTTTATAGAGTGTGTCACAAGCTACAGTTTGAATAATGAGACCATGTAGGGAACTAAGCATGAGATTCTGACTGGAGAAAAAGAGGGCACAGAGAGCCTGTGCCCATCACTGCAGACTTTTGCTTTTCCAAGGCATGCATGTTTCTTTCCAGGGAATTGAAGAAAAGTCAATCTCCAGGATAGGGCCCACTTGCTTCCTGGAGGGAACAACAAGCCAGAGTCTGTTCATCTTTCCCTAGGAGTTACTCTCTCCATTTCCCTGGCAGCTTCAGTCTGAGGGCACATCACAGGGCTCGGGGATGGCTTCCTTGTGTTTGGTTCCAACCCCGCCCCCCTACTCAAGCCAAGGGATCATCTTACAGCAAAGATATTAACAGAAGGGGAAAGGCTGCATAGGAAAACCACTCTGTTCCAGACTGAAGCTCATTTCTAAATAAAGATATTAACTCATAAAGACAAGGGTGAGGATTTGGGCCTAACAAGAGCTGACTTATGGAAACGCAGAGAATTAAACACATGCGCACATATTCACGCATTCACATAAAGTATTTAGAATCCAGATTGTAAAATAGCAGAAATATTGAAAGTATAAAACCAGCTACAATTGTAACTGCGAATAAAGTTTGCATCTTGCTAGCAAATGTGAGCTATAAAAATTCCATGTTTTTGCGGTCTGGTGAGGGACACGACAGAGTTCCAGAGCTGCACACAGAAATATGGACATCCACACAATTTGCATATGCATGAAACCCAAATAAACATACACCTTCAAATTCACTCATAAAATGCAACACACACACACACACACACACACACACACACACAGAAACACACGAGCACTGGTCCATACACATGCAATAGCACAGCCATTTGTATGTTTATTTGTGTGTTTATACAAACATACTCATAATTCAAAGCTGTAGATCCAATTGGTGTCTTTTGCTTACTTGCTTCTTATGGATCTTGGAACTGATCCTAGGACCCAATGCCTGCTAGGTGAACACTCTAGGACTGAGCTTCGATCTCTAGCCCAATCTAGATGTTATCGTGGTGATATCAATGGATGCATATTTACAGATATATGCAACAAAGCAGAACTGAAAACATTAATGTAAGCTTTTATACACAGAAATTGGAACACACACACACACACACACACACACACACACACAGAGTCACATGAATATGCACATAGCCAAAATGAGAACACATGTCATTTACTAATGTGTGATCAGATAAACACAACCACAAAGAGACAGAGCATATATGTTACAGCACTTGCATATATACAAGCATGCACACATGTCCATTCACATAGGCACTCTACATAGCTGTAGATGATCTGCTGGGCAGCTGCCTCTTCAACTAACTCACATCTACCCCTCTCACTGCCCCCTTTCCTGTCAACTCTCCTCACTGTCCAGGAAATCCTTAATTCTCTCTGGCCTCCACCCTTGAATTTCTATTCACCATATTCTTCCCACGGTGGGCTCTCTCAAAGCCTCCAGGGACTAAGGTTGAAAATCTCCTCCTCAGCGCTGCCATTTCAACTGTGAGTCATATAAGCCGGTCACTTACCATCCCCTTCATATACCTTGGGTTGTTGTAATAGCCTTACCCTCACTGTGGGAAAATACACTGACATGTACTATAGCTTGTTGTCTCTTCTTCCTCCCATATCTGCATCACTGTTTTCTGTCCTGAGTCTAACAGTGTCTATCAAACAATGATACTCAGTAACTATCTGTTGCATGCACAGATGGCCACCATGAACAGCTGAGAAATGGTACAAAATCACAGCAGCGTTATTCTCCTTCGAAACCACTACTTCGGGTTATGTATGGATGTACTCATACCTCACAGTCGCTGACCCCGGGTCTGTTGTGCAAACTGATCTGCTGTCTAGGGCTTCTTCAGTGGAGGTGGGAAAGCTTTAGGGACAGAGATGCAGACACTGGCACATGGATGTCAGGAACCATCCAAAGGTCAAGGGGAAGGCAGGGCGATAACCATAACTGCTGCCAACCTCCAAGACGGATTATGCTAACTGCTAAGGACAGATAGAGCACAGGCTATGAGAAAGGACACCATCTTGTTGACTCGGAAGTGCCTGGTAAGACAAATATTTGCTTGACAATAATATTGCTAAAGGAAAGCGGACCTGGAGAGATTAGAATGACAATGACAGTGCTAGCATCTAAGCCAAGTGGATGAAGCCTCCATGCCCAATCTTTAGGTAATTTGAACCCAAGATGAACTAATCTCGGGTGAGAGAGGAGAACTTCTAAAGATGTGACATCAACTCTTGGAAAATCCCAGGGCCTTCGGAATAGAAGGCTCACCAGCTTGCAAGATGAGCTGTCCTGTGGTTGGGGGGAGTGCTCAGAAAACAACTAAGCCTTTGAAATACATGTGCGGAGCAAGAGCGTTTTGGGGATGGAAAATGTGACAGACCGAGCTAGTCTTCTGCAGACACAGGCTGCGTGTGAGGCCGATGATGAGAGCAGACAGCTGGATTCTGCCTCGTTGTTCCCTGTCCACCCGCCACTTCCTCTACCTCTGACACTCATGCTCATGTCAAGTAGAGTCACAATTTTAAAACAGGAATGGAAATCAGATCGCTGAACATAGCTGTCACCAAAGGCATAGACTAGGTCTTCTTCATGGATGGCCTGTATTGAAAAACTAAACCATAGAAGATGTCTGTTTGCAAAGCGTGTGTGCCTCGAGTCATGAAATTTGGGTGTTGTGGCTAAATGTCTCAGACCTACGGCCCAGTTTCTACCACCAGCACACCTGTTGCTGCTCCAGCAAAGCACTCGGGACAGGAGTTTAGAGTCCGCAGATCTCAAAGCATTCTAGCGCCAGGAGGACCTAGGAACCTGCAGAAACAAAAAATGTAAGGGACCACTCTAGGCCTGGCAATGCTAAAGAAACGATAGTCTCTAAAGTGGCAAGAGCCCCCTCTCCCGGCTGCCCACATCTCCATCCCTCTCACGCTCTCAAACACTGCTTCCATTGCAGGAGAATCGAGCGGTCAGGACATGTCATAGCTCCCAAGTACATTGCAAGTATTATACATGAATCATATGGCCTTTGCTGCAATGGAAAAGACAGCTTAACAAGTCTGGGGATACAATTGCCACCGTTCAGATACACTGGTGACAGTTCTCTGGTTTACACACATCAGGCAAAGACCTGAGCTTTGTGAAGTGAAGGTAATTACTTGCTTTCCCATAACTGTGTAAGTCCTTAGCTTGGTGGTTGCTGGTTTTATTTTTAGATAAACATTTAATAGGCACTAATGGACATGGAAAATGTGTATATACTGTACAATAAATTTACATAGACCCAAATAATTACTAGCCTGATCAGTCAGTAACTCTGATAAACTTAGCACTTTTTCTCAAGTCCTCTGTGACCATGGACAACTGTTTTTGTGGATTTTGGCATCTGTTAGATTTACTGTTATAAATCCTCGTCCGGGGGAGTCCTGGGCTACCTTTCACTCCGTACTATGAATGCGTATAGCAAATACCTCATCCTTACCAACACTTGCTACATGGGATGGTGATTCCAATTTGCATCTTATCCATGAATAATAACATTAATCATATTTTTTCATTTTTGTTGATTGTTTGAATATGCTCTGTGAAGAACCTGTTCAAATTTTATGTCCATTTTCTATTGAGCTACCTATGATTTTATTGATTTATAGAAGTGCTTTCTACATATTGTAGACATAAATGTTCTCTAGTTCCATCCATTTTCCTGCAAAAAAAAATTTCGTTCTTTACGGCTGGATAAAACCCCATTGTGTGTCTATTCTATATAGTCTTTTTTCTTTATTCCTCATCCATCAAGTACCTAGGCTGGTTGTATAACTTGGATATGGTGCACGGTATAGCAGCACACACAAGTGTATAGGTGTCTGGGTTATAAAGTGACTTAGGTTCTCTGTGTAAAGGAGCAGGAGAGGTGGGTCTGAATCATGTGATTGTGATCATTTTAATTCTTTGAGAAGTGTGCAAACTGATTCCCACAGTGGTTTGCTAATCTCCATTCCCACCAGCAAGGAGAGCTACTTTTCCTTCCGCATCTGGGCAGATATTTGCTGTTTGTAGTTTTCTTGATGTTAACCATTGTGACTCAGGTAAGTCGGGTTATGATTCATCACTGTGGACTTCGCTTTTAGAACTGTTTCAGTTTCCCGTTAGATTTCTTCAATGACTTAGTAACCATTCAAAAGCATATTATCCAATCTCCGGGAGTTTTATTGTTGAGTCCTGCTCCTTTTAACATAACTGTGGCCATTTTGTGCTCGGTCTTCTTTCGCTCATAAGGTGAAATTAAGTTCAGGTTCTCAGACTCCACTTCCCAGAAGTAATTGTCTTAGCTGACACTGAAAATCTCTCCTAAGAGGTCATTACTCTCTGGTTATGTTACATACACTGTGTTACCTCGATGCTCTGAAGCTCTTCTGTTCACCACCCACCCGCACCCCCCTCTCACTACACTCAGGACCAATTAGCTTAAAGGATAGCTGATAATACTTTGTCTAGTTAGCTAAACTGTAGTACAACCTCCGCCCTTCCCTTCTGAACTTCTGAACTTGATTCTTCCTATAAAAGGCCTGCCCTGAGAACAGACTGGTACCACAATTTAGGCTCCTGCATCTTTTTTTTTTTGTGTGTGTGTGTGGTTCTGATCAATGAGTCTTGGGGTGTGCATTCAATAAACTATTCTTGCTTAACGAAGATCAGGGTTCCTATGATCTGTGTAGTGATTCCTGGACCTCAACAGGTATGTCTTCTCTAGTTTCTCTTGCTATTGATTTGTCATTTTCCCCATTATGATCTTTAAAAAAACAAGAAATTAGCTTTTTGTGTTTCTTTTTTTCCGTTTTTTCTTTATTAACTTGAGTATTTATTAACATTTCGAATGTTATTCCCTTTCCCGGTTTCCGGGCCAACATCCCCCTAGCCCCTCCCCCTCCCCTTCATTATGGGTGTTCCCCTTCCCCATCCTCCCCCCATTACCGCTTTCCCCCCAACAATCATGTTCACTCGGGGTTCATTCTTAGCAGGACCAAGGGCTTCCCCTTCCACTGGTGCTCTTACTAGGCTATTCATTGCTACCTATGAGGTTAAAGTCCAGGGTCAGTCCATGTATAGTCTTTGGGTAGTGGCTTAGTCCCTGGAAGCTCTGGTTGGTTGGCATTGTTGTTCATATGGGGTCTTGAGCCCCTTCAAGCTCTTCCAGTCCTTTCTCTGATTCCTTCAACGGGGGTCCCGTTCTCAGTTCAGTGGTTTGCTGCTGGCATTCGCCTCTGTATTTGCTGTATTCTGGCTGTGTCTCTCAGAAGAGATCTACATCTGGCTCCTGTTGGCCTGCACTTCTTTGCTTCATCCATCTTGTCTAATTGGGTCGCTGTATATGTATGGGCCACATGTGGGGCAGGCTCTGAATGGTGTTCCTTCTGCCTCTGTTTTAATCTTTGCCTCTCTATTCCCTGCCCAGGGTATTCTTGTTCTCCCTTTTAAAGAAGGAGTGAAGCATTCACATTTTGGTCATCCGTCTTGAGTTTCATGTGTTCTATGCATCTAGGGTAATTCAAGCATTTGGGCTAATAGCCACTTATCAATGAGTGCATACCATGTGTGTTTTTCTGTGATTGGGTTACCTCACTCAGGATGATATTTTCCAGTTCCATCCATTTGCCTATGAAATATAAAGTCGTTGTTTTTGATAGCTGAGTAATATTCCATTGTGTAGATGTACCACATTTTCTGTATCCATTCCTCTGTTGAAGGGCATCTTGATTCTTTCCAGCTTCTGGCTAGCTTTTTGTGTTTCTTAAGGTTTGCTTTCTGAGGTATAATGGGAGCTATGTTAGAGAAAGGCCATCATGGGAAGCTGAAAACTGTGGATATTACCTAGCTATTGGGTGGCGCATTCTGAGATCTGTTAAGACAATTTAGTTTGTGCTTCAGTTTCACTCTGAGGGTCCTTTGTTAATGTTTTGTCTTTATCTTAATCTGTCGATGGAGGTGAGACATTAAACTCCCCCAGTGTTATTCCACATGGACCTTTTTATCTCGTTTTTGTCAGTAGAGTTTGTTTTAGGAGGTTGAGTGCACCATAAGTGCATATGTATCCATAATGTTATCATGATGGAAGCTCTCATCCTTCTTGTCTTCTTTATCATCTCTCTTGATAACTTTGGCTTGACCCCTATTGGTCATCTCTGAGTACAGCTGCTCCACCCTGCCTCAGATTCCATCAGTACATTTTCCATCCTTTCGCTTTCAGTGTGGGTATGTCTTTGCCAGGAAGATGTGTTCCCTAAAGACAACGAACAGCTAGGTAGTGTCTTTGATCTGACCACACGTCACCTTCTGATGAGACCATTAAAATCATTTATATGTGGGGTTATCAGGGATAGGTATTTAACTATTCCTGTAACGGGCTATCCCTGGTTGATTTGACTTCCTGTAACGGGCTATCCCTGGTTGATTTGACTTCCTGTAACGGGCTATCCCTGGTTCTTTTCTCATCTTAGGGGATTTGAATGCATGGACAACACAAATTGACTTGATAGTTATTTAAAAGAAAATGGGCATAAAATTGTGTGAATCTGAGGGTGTGTGGATCTGGGGGAAGTGGGAGGAGGAAGCAAGCATAATAAAAAAAATCACACATTGTACAAAATCATACAAGAACTAATAAATTTTTTCTAAAAAAGAAACATCCCCAATGTAGAGAGAAATAAAAAGTAAGTAGGATGGTTCTGGGATGAATTTTAAATTATTAAAGGTAAAGGTCTTATTAATTAGGTAATAAAAGAAAGGTATGGGAATGAGGAAAAGAGAAGAAATGTACATTAGATGAGGATGTAAAGAATAACTGAGGAAAAACAATAAAACAAGCTCAGAACAGAACGAAACAATAAGAGAAAAGAAAGGAACACTCGCTGTTTCTTCCTAAGAGGGTTCAAGATGCTTTGGGTTTTGTTTTTGTTTTTAGAATTTTTTTATTGGGATCCTCTATTACCTTTGTCAGTTTCCCCCATGTATGCATATATTGTGATCACCCCCGATTCCCTTTATTTCTCCCCCCACTTCTTCTGACCTCCTTCTTCTCAGCAAATCTTTGTGCATGTGCAAGTCTGTGCATGATTGCAATGGCATGCTGTATCCAGGAGACTGTTTTGTTGCTGTAGTAACCCTCCCCTTCCTGAGGGGCTGCTCTTTAACTGCTCCTACTTGGAAGAATTTCCTGTACAGATGCCTGGTCACAGGGACCAGATGAGAGCTACACAAGGTGGCTGTCTGCACTAAGTGTCTCTAGGGCTCTGAGAGTGTAGAACATAATCTGGTCGGGCACAGTCTGCTCTTCCAGGATGAGGCAGGGGTGGTGATTGATCCTGTGAGTCCCAGCCATGCAGATCTCAGGGCAGTTTATACTCCCCACCGGCTCTGCCTTGCACTCACCCATGGCTGGTCTCTTTCCTCTACCTCAAGGAAATTGCAATTGGGTTCCACTGTGGTGTGGTCAGCACTCATGTATGCAAAAGTCTGCACCCAAGTCACAGCCAGTGACTGAGGCACAAATGATTTTCCATATGAAAATGGGGAGGACTTTTGGGCATGGAGACATTAAAATGCAGAAACTTCTACTTCCCTACAAGTGGCTAGGATGGGGGTAGGGGTGTGGGGGACTCCTCCAATATTGTTTCGTATGTAAGTCACTAAGGTCCTGTCTTAAGCTATGCTTTTGCAGAAAGCCAAATCGCTCCCATGATGCTCATAAGGGTTTGCTTTTGCTTCTGCTTTTGCTTAAAACCCCACTGGAGACCCCTTCCTAGAATTTGGCCTAGCACCCTGAGTCAGGGTGTCCTGTTCCTTTTATCAATCTGAAGCTCAGCGTCTCTGGATCTCACCAGAGATGTTTACTGTTGCATTCTGATGCCTTTCACAACCCATCTTGCCCTATGACCCTGTATCTGACGTCTTTCTTCAGGTTCATGCACGTGACAGAAGGTTCTGTGTGTTTTAAGTTGACTCTCACCCCTTTTCTCTTACCCTTATTATATGTCACTTGGTTTAATTTGATTGTCCTTTTTTATTCTGTACATTTATATAAAGAAATTGATCTGTAACACTTAATGCAATGTTTTTGTTAAAATGGTTTTGTTTCACGCGCATGCGTGTAATTCTAAAAGACTCACACAAATCAAGAGAGGCCATGTCTTTAGGTTTTAGATTAAACCTCTCAAAGCTTTTCTAGACTTGGAAACGAGATCTTTCTATGGAGAAGGGGTGAATAAAAGAGTCTTTTAAAAGCAAAAAAAAAAAAAATGGTTTTGTTTCTAATCTCATATTACCTTTGATTTTTCTATGTCTATTTATTTATTTTATTTATCTATTTACTATTTGTATAATATTAATATTATTTCTTCTATAACTTTTAAATTTAACCAATGAAGGGATTTGCATTTAAAGTGTTAAATTCCAGCTAAAATATTTTTTATTATTATCTGACTATTCAAATAGGCTCTTTTTAGGTCAATTTTGATAAATTGTATTTTTCTTGGAATTTACATAGTTTAACTACATTTTTAAATATATTAGCATTAAGCATGGCGTTCCCCCCAACTATGTCCGTATCACATGTTCTAATTTTCCTTTACCCAATATTATATCGGAACTGGGATTTTTCTCTAATTCCTCTTTGACTAATCACACTACAGATTTACCTCATTCATTAGTCTTTCAAAGACTCGATTTTGGTTTTAAAAATTTATTACATGTTTGTTTGTGATATTAATTTCCAATCCCTTATTTAGTCTGCTGCACATTCTGAGATTTTGTCCTGGGTTTTTCAAAATCCTTGAAGTGAGTATGTAGATCATCACTGTCTCGATTTCTCCTTGATGCAAATAAGGATGGGGACCACATACCTTCAAACACAGCTTCACTGCACTCCCAATGTTGTTCATGTTAGTCAATCCCATCCAGTTATTCCTTCACTTATAAGTTATTTCAAAATAATTACTTATTCTCCAATTATTTCAGAATTCCTGATTTTATTTTCATTATTTATTTCTGAGTTAATTCCAAGGTTGTCAGAGGCCAGAAACTAAACAGTTATGGTGTGTTATAGCTGATAAAATTTGCTTTCTGCCTCCAAACGTAATCAGTTTTACGTGAGTCTATGTACAATGTCAGTTTGCATTGTCAACCAGTGTTCTGCTAATCAAGTCAGGTTTGTTTAATTGTGTATATTGAGCTAAGTGTTGGATATAATAACCAGATCTTCACTGTCACTGATTTTAACTTGTTGTGTGTGATATATATGCATGTATATATGTGTATACATATGTGTGTACTTGTGTGTGTGCACCCATGTCCATGTGCATATCTGTCCAGCATACTACAGCATGAATGAAAGGGTCAGAGAACGACCTCATCTCCATCCTCCCCTTCCACCTTATTTTGCTGTTCACAGGTGTACACAGCAGGATAGCTAGCATGTGAATTTCTAGCAATTCTCCTCTCTCCATATCTAATCGCATCACATGAATATTGGGTTCACAGATATGTGTTCCTGTGCTCAGTTCTGTATGTATGCTATGGACTCAAACTCAGGTCCCCAAACATGCACAGCAAATGCTTTCCCCACAAAGCCATCTCCCCAGCCTCACTCCAACCTGTTATGCGTTATTCTCTCAGCTTGAAGATTATATTAAAGTCACTGACTACAGGTGTGAGCTTATGTATTTGATGTGTTAAATTAAGTTAATTGAGTACATGTGAATTTATATTGTTACATTTTCCTGATGCCCTGGCCCTTCTGTCATTCTGAAATGTCTACCTTTAAAACTCAGGCAATGCTACTTTTCATAAGATGAATTTCGTCGGATGTAAGGATAATTATAGAGTTATTTTCTGGCTTAATTTGTATGTGCCCTCATATTTGAAGGAAATATTTTACACACAGATGTATATTTTTTGAAACAAAGTATTTGCCTTTATCTATAGAATTTATATCATGCACATTTAATAAAACCACTGTTGTGTTATGGCTTAAACCCACCATTTTAATATTTGTCTTCAACTGCCTCATCCTCTCTGCATTTCTTTACTTTTTGCTTTAGGAATCTTAGGATTACCCAAATATTGTTTATCATTCCACTATTCACTTGATTGCTTTTTTGGCTATATGCCTCTTTAAATATATCCTGAAAGTCAAAATATAAAATAAAAATCAACGCTTCCAAGCCATCAAGAGAATCCCAGAAGTCTTTGCTTTCGTTTGACTTCACTCGGTTTACTGTTACGATGTCAAGTGATCAGACCCTTGCTTTGGATTGTCCACACACATTTGGATCTGTCTCTGCACTCCTCACAGTTTCCACATTTTCATCTGGTGTCATTGTCCTTTGACCTAAAGAACTTCCTCCACCATTTTCCTTTGTGAAAGCCCATGGACACCAATTATTTTGTTTTGTTTCCTTGAGATGTTATTTATTTCACCTCTACTTCTAAAGAGGATTTGGAGGGTATACAATTGTTCTTCTTCAACACATTTGAATTATTGTCACATCATATCCTGTTTTACATAATTTCTACTAGAAAGTTATCTCTAAGTGCTCTTCCTGCACCATGAAAGGCAGAGAGCTGCTTCCTTTAGGTGTTTTACAAATTTTTCCCTTCCAATTTGACTTTTAATAGTTTCACTATGGTCAACCAGATGGACCTCACTTTGGTTTAACTTGTAAGTTCATCATGAACATTTGTGTCTTTCAAATTTAGAAAATCTTGGCCACCGAACTCCTCAAATGATGATTCTACTATTCTGCTCCATTTTCTCTTCTTAGCTTATGGAGTTTAATTGAGCATGAATATTAATTCTGTTTCAGATGAGTCCTACACACTTCCAGAGTCTCCATGAGAGGACTGTATTAGCAAGAGCAAGACCGAATCCACAACAGGCTGCAAACTGGCCGTTTGGGAAATTAAACCTAAATTTCTGATTCCTAGAACTGGAAAAGTCCAAAACAAGCCAATTCCAGGAAAAACCACCCCTCACAGACAGCCAATCAGGAAGCTTTCCCACCACCTACCCTGAGCCAACCTCATGGGGATCCAATCAGAAGCCGTAGAAGCTGCCCCACCACCTAACTTGAGCCAAGTATCAACAAAAAGTCCCCCAAATCTACCCTTGAAGATAGAGCCAACCAACCAAGAGAAAGGAAGGTAAAAATCACCCACTCCTACCCTAACAGGCTTTAAATTGACCCTGTAAAGCCCATCCCTCTGTTTTCCATCCAGATGTGTGGTAGACCCCAGCATGCAGATTCTCTGCAGAATAAATGCTCTGTGCTGTTGTATGCTATGTGAGTCTGGGTATCATTCTTCATGAATCATGGCTCCTTACACCAGTCTTTACCTTTCCTTGTTTTAGTTCATTTCTCTTGTCCTTATCTGTGTCCTTTCTGGTATTTTAACATGATATAATACTTCTATTCATTCTTTGATAAGTTCATATGTACGATTTATTTTGATCTGATTCACTTCTCAACCCCTCTTCCTTACTCTTTCCTGATTCATCGCCACTCCCTCACCAACAATCTGCTGGCTGTTTGTTTATTTGTTTGTTTGTTTGTTTGTTTGTTTAAGACTATGTCTCACTATGTAGCCCTAACTGTCCTGGAACTCACCGAGTATGTAGATCAGGCTGGCTTCAAACTCACTGCGATCCACCTGCTCCAACCTCCCAAGTGCCGGGATTAAAGGTGTGCACCATCACACCCAGTCCTCCAATCTGCTTTTAAAGCCATCTATTTTGTTCTTAAACCCATGAATGATTTAATTTGAGAAGTGCCACTTATTTTTAACTTTTCAATTATTGACACAAATGTACACATTATAAAGTATACATGTCTTTAAAGAGTATACGTTATGGTAAACGTCGATGGATTTCTTTTTCCTACCACAACAGATGGTGAGGTAACTACCAATACTGAGTCATGGCGAAACCTTTAAGAGGTCATTAGTCATGAGGAACAGACCTCAAGAGGAGAGTAATGCCTCTCTTATGTAAATGAATTTCATTTTGAGTCAAGTTTAGTTACCTCCAAGGTAGGTGGACCCACTGCTTGCTCCTCCTCCTCTTTCTTCTGCTGACGTTTGCTTCTTTTCTACTTACCGCCAGGAAAGCCTCACCAGAAGCTAACAAGACGTAGCCATTTGATCTTGTTCCAGTCCAGAATCATAAATCAGAACAAACCGTTTTTGATAAATTATGAAGCCTTGAGTGTCCTGCTATAACATAGAAAGTGGGTAAGACAGCACAGTTTTATCAGTTTGATGATGAAACTCTAATTAAGATATAGATTATGTTTATTCTATATCTTTCTGCCTTTCTGCAATTAAGACACCTAGGTAGGTGTGTTAAAAGCATGGAGATTAAAAATTTATAAAGCACAGTTTCAAGATGCTTACAAAGCAATCATACACAGAGCTAAAAGAAGAGAAATATCGCGACATTACAGATTATGGAGTGGGAATGTGGACAGTAGGCTTACTAAGAATGTGATGACCAAACCATATGTTTATAAGAATGAGCTAGACCTGGTGATGCAGGCTTGTAATCCCAGATACTTAGAAGATTGATACAGAAGCATCATAAAGCAAAGGACTGTTGTAGCAAAACCGTGTGTTAAAGTTAAAACATTTTAATAGAACTCAGTGTTCATGTATTACCTAGCATTTACAAACCCCTAGATTTGATCTGTGGTATGCGTGTGTGATTATCTGTTGACATATGTATATATATAATATATATATCATATATATAATTTATATATAAGCACATGTATTATATATGCATACAATATATGTATATATGAGTATATTTATAAACATATATTGTGTAATATGTTTGTACATATTATATAATATATACACATGCATTTATATATATGTAAATTGAAGGAATAAAATATGGCAGGCATAACTGCATCTCACTTCCAAGACCAGATTATATAGATGCTAGTTTTTCTCTTGGCTACTTTCTATCTCTCAATCTTAGATTGCTTACTCTAAGACAATTCAGCTTCTAAGGGAAGATCCCTGTGAACAGGAGTAGAGACTCCAGCAAAGCACTGAGACTGGCAACCCCCACCATGAGGCTGGACACTCTAGCCCTAGCTCGGCCTTGTGACGAGCAGGGCTTTAAGACTGGGGAGCTGGCCCGGAGCATCCTGAGATTGTCAGGAGTAGGATCAGTCCCCCTTGCCCTGGGCCTTTGTGCTCCATGGCTCATAGCCCTGCATCCCTACCTTTGTCCTCCCAGAGGAGGCCATGTAGCCCGGTAGCCAGGTTAAACTTGTCCTCCTCTTATAAGGTCATATCTGGTAGCACTTGGAATTCCTCCTTATGCAAATGAGACATCTCCAGTGCCCTGGCCCTGGCCAATGATCTACATTCACCTCAAAACCCCCTAACCATCCACCAAAAGTCTAAGTAGCCTTTGTCTACACTCTACCCCCACTCCCCATTAAACAAGCCGTCTCACTGGACCTGTCTTCCAAAAGTCTGTTCTGGAGATCTCTGCCACCCAAGACTATTTCTGCCTCTTCCCTTCTTAGATCCGCCAATCAAGATCATAGACTGATCAAGCAGCTGATCATACAGCTACCAGCAGGGAAGTGAAGCCTGATCCACAGTAACCTTGAGAGCAGTAACAACTACTCCATGTAAGCAAGCATCTTCGTATCTCTCTGTCTCCTCACCTCCAGAATAACTACAACAATAGTATTGAACTGGATAACTTAGAGTAAAATTGAATTACTACATGGTCAGAGCCTTAAAGCCATGTTCCTCTCAGAGCAAACATTTAATAAATTATTGCTTCCATTGTCATCAGTTCTATTGAGCAACAGGATGGCAGTTTACACAAAGTAAAAGACTTTGCGCTGACTGAGAGCCTGATGCCCAACATTGGCTGAGTACTTCACATAAATTTCATCTCAAAAATAAAAGATAAAAAAAACAAACAACAGAAGACAACCTGTGGTGCCATTGACATTGTTCTTTCCCAATACTGAAAATTAATGTCAGAATTGCTAAATTCACCAATGTTACTTACCTGCTAGCATGGATGGACTCCATAGGCAATATTGGTACACAACTATTTTTCAATCACTACTATGTCAGATATCAGTCGGGTAGCAGCTACAAGGGATGAATACTGAACTATCTTAAGACATTCAACTTAATGACCTAGAGCACCATGGGTCTAAACCTCGGCTCTGAATCTGCCTAACTCTATGAACTAACAAACTGACCCTAATCCAGTTCCAGCCAGTAGCAAGCCATTCTTCACCTTAAAACTCCCCTGAACTCTGAGCAAAGGTCAAGAGTTTTCTCCAATTCTAAACTTAGTCTAAAATCAACACTGGCCCAGAAGAACTGAGAACTGTGAACCAAACACAAATCTGACCATAACTACTTGAATCTCCAAGACCAGTAGCTCTCAACCTTCCTAATGGTGCAACCCTTTAATACAGTTCCTCAAAGCATGATGACTGCCAACCACTACTACTTCATAACTAATTTTGCTACTGTGGATATCTGATATGTGACCCCCCCAGTGGGGTTGTGACCCCCAGGTTAAGAACCACTGCCCAAGTAATGATGGCTCTAGACACCATCATTACTCCTGGCTCTGATCTTCAGGTAATGACCATTCACAGTAATATGTTGAGAAGTCCTAAGTTTGCAGCTGAGTCGGTGGGGTGAGTGTTTCAATGGATTAGAGTTGGCTGTCATGAATGAAGGATGAAAACCAACAGTATCTCTGTCATGTATATGTATCTTCTCATCACCACCTCTAACCATAAACCCAGGTTGCAACCCTAGCTCATACAGCAATCTGCTAGCATTCTAATTTCAGTTCTGGAATCTTAAGGAACACACCAATACAGTCACTTTTCTTTGTATTGCTTTTAAACTTTACTTAGTAGAACCACATGAGACTGGAGTATTTAACCATATTCTATCTACAGATATGTTACTTTCATATGGTCCAACCTAACGATTCATGCTTCCCAGACCTAGCTCCCTGGCTGAGATGATACAGGAAAATCCAACAGAGGGGATTTCAGCCAGGGAGAGATTTCTTTATTGCTAACCCCCTTGATGTGGTAAGAGCTGTGAAGGCAAAGCCAGACCCCAAGAAAGCGACATCTGGACAGAGCAGGAGGGATCACTTATTTCTGTGGTCTTATGATAAATTAGCAAATGGAATCTCAAGAGTTTGAATCCAAAAGACACCTCCTCTTCAGTGCCCACACCCTGATCCATCCCCTTCCCTCTCCAGAGTCTTGTCCCAATCCACCTCTTCAGAGTCTGGTTCTAGGTCTCTAGGGACCTGAAGGACTCGTGTTACATTATCTGGAATTCCCAGAACTCTATCTGGTCTTCATTATATCTTAATTTTATAACCAGCTTTTGACTACTTCAGGATGAACTTCCAAGAGGGAGCCCTTAATCTGAGAGAATAGATCCTCTGGGGAAAGTTCCAGCTCAAAGAGAAAAGCCCCAAATCTGAAGCCTTCATAGAGTGACACTAACCAAAGTATCCACCAGTCAGAGAATCATTAAGCTGAATTTGTACCATGTGATATTATGAAACATTTTCCAAAGAAAGAGGGGGGAATCCTAGTACATTAAGAGAAATACAAAATAGCCTGCCTACTTTTTAAAAATGTGTCATGGTTCAATAGATAGAGTGGTGTGTGAGTGTGTGTGTGTGTGTGTGTGTGTGTGTGTGTGTGTGTGGGTGTGTGGTGTGTGTGTGTGTGTGTGTGTGTGGGTGTGTGTGTGTGTGTGTGTGTGTGGGTGTGTGGTGTGTGTGTATGCTGTGTGTATTAGATAAAAAACAGAAATAAAAATGGTGTGTGTGTGTGTGTGTGTGTGTGTGTGTGTGTGTGTGTGTGTGTGTATTACATGTATAAGAAGCACTTGGAAGCGAATCCCACCAGAGAAACCATGCTCGTAATCATTTCTGGTACAGCCATGTGAGGTAACAGCATGCAGAAAGCTTTGTTTGATATTTTTTGTAATGTAAATATATCTAGGTTCACATCAAGCCATGGGTAGTTTTTAATAATAGGCTTATCCTTTGAGCTAAGAGGTATCACAATGCAACTCTCAAGAAGCCGACACTGAGACAGAATTCCTGTACTGTTGTATATGAAACATTACCTCAGAAATGCCATCAGGAAGTGGAGAAACTAGAGGGGAACAGAAAGCAAGAGGGCAACGTGTGCAGTTAGGTCAGTTAGCACTGTTGGCACACAATCTTGCCAATGAACCCTAGGAGCCGCTGTAAAGCAGAGATCTGAGTGACCTCACCTGAGGGCTGAGAAGGAGCAAGAGCCTCTATATATCAAATTCGATGGCTGTAGGGCTGCTACTGAGGAACATCATACCTTAGCCCCTCCCACCCGGCACTCAGTTAGGCCAAGTGTTAGGCAGAAAAGATATTTAAACAAAAAGATGAAAGATGGTACTGTGTTTTGAATAGGAAATGTCCCTTATATTTGTCTTATAAATGTCCCATGTATTTGACCACTTGATCCCCATTTGGTGGTGCTGTTTGGAGGAAAATTATGGAAACTTCTTTGAGAGGTGTGGCCTTGCCAGGGGCCGTAAGTCACTGGGGGAACCTTTGAGAGTTCATAACTTCACCCCTCTGCCTATTGTCTCCCCACTTCCTGTGTGCAGATGAAATATGATCTCCCTGCTTCCTGCTCCTTCTACTGTGCCATCCCCACCAAGATGGGCTCAATCCTTCCGGAACTGTAAATCAAAAATCTCTGTTTGTTTGTTTGTTTGTTTGTTTGTTTGTAAATTGTAAACAGGGCTGGCATGCCCTTAAGAGAGTCAGATGTGTTTGTAGCCACAAGTAGAGAGCTGTACTGCTCTCCGATTCAGGTGTACTCTAGTAGTCACTGGCTTTTCTGGATGTGAGTGAAAATAGAAAAAGCTCCTTCAAAACAACTCTTAGTTTTACACACCTAGAGGCTCTTGGTCTCATCTCTGGCCAAGAAATCCACATATCCAACTTCCCTTCCTACACACAGAAGAGGAACAAAGGGACAGACACACAGTCATTTCTTCAGGCATTGGCTGAGTGTGGTGACAAAACTCAGAAAGCCCGAGAATCGGATATCCCATAATTCAGCCTCATCAGGGCCGATGTACGATCTAGAGTCTAATTGTATGGGGCAGTCTCTGTGCCGAAGTTCCCCTCTCACAGGCTTGTGTGGTACGCCCACACTTCGCAAATACCTACAAAATGCACAGCACAGTCTTGACCCGTAATTAATTTTAAACAGATGTCAGCTGACCCAGGCACTGAAACTTAAATATGTATTTAACACTCGTTATTTTTCCAACTTTGTTGGAGTTTGAAGTTGGAGATGGCTAGGAAAAGGCAAAAGCCCTCATCTCATGTCAAGCAACTGTGCGTCCCCATGAGTCACCAAAGCTATAAATATTTAGGCAGGAAGTCAGTCGCTTGGGTCATTGAGAGATGGTAGCCAGGAAGGTTGTGGGGGTGGGGGTGGGGTGGGGACAGTCTTAAGGAAGTCAGTGATAAGGAAAAGGGATAGTCAGTGACCCCATAACCTTGAATGGGAGGAAAGTACCCCCAGTGTCCTCCCACACCCCGCCAAGGCAGGGAGTCAGCTTCTATTGACCAGCCTCACTCTGATTTAAATTTCAAACAGCCCTGGGTTTCATTCTTTCCTGACCACCCCTGAAAGCTAACCACTATGGATTTTGCAAGCCTGCAGCCCTCAGCGCACACACACCATTTGCACGATCTTTGCATAAGGAAAAAGGCAGTCGATGCGAACTGAATTAATTGTAATTGACCATAATATGCTTACAGAAATGCCAAGGAGTTTTCATTAGTAGATAAGCCCCAAAGTATCTGCCCAGTGATTTACATCTGTGTGAATACACTGTGCAGTTACAGTTAATTACCAGACCTGCAGTAGAAGGTGCTAGAGCATCAGAGATTGGGGGGGGGGCAGAGATTGGGGGGACTGCCACTGACACCTCCAAGGACTGACACATCTTTACTGGCTTCCTTTGAAGAGCTTTGAAGTCACTGCCTAAGAGGGGACTGAGCCAAGCTATCCCTGCTGGGCTTGGGCTGGGTTCTGCTCATTTCCACAGCTCCTGTGCCTTTTTTCTTCCTTTCCCCATTCCCAAGGTCCCAGTCCATCCCCACTGAGTCAACATTGCTAAGGCTGGTATTGAACTTGTACCCCAGCGAAAATAACAGACCTCTACTGATCCATTCCTTTTTCGTAAATAGTTAAGTGCCTCCTAGGTGACAATGCCTGTACTGTAGGATCCTTCATAGGGGACTTACAGTCTAGAGCTAAAACCAGAGGAGCCAAGAGGGCATCAGTGAGCCCACACAGGGTCAGTTGTGAGACTGAGAAAGGAGTTACAAGCATAACAGAAGACAGATGGACAGTCTTTACTAAGGAGTGTGAACAGAGAGGGCTCATCAGAGAGCATGGTAACAAAAGTGTGAGATAGCATCATCCAGGCGAGGTGTCCTATGGGGCAAGGTTCCAGGCAGAAGATGCAGCCCTGCCAAGTCCCTGAGGCAGGAAGGCAGCTGCCTTACTTTAGGGCAGCAATTCTCAACCTGTGGCTTGCTCTCCCTTTGGGGATCTTATATCAGATATTCAGTATATCAGATGTTTACATTATGATTTGTAACAATAGTAAAATTACAGTTATTGTCTTAGTCAGGGTTTCCCTTGCTATGAGGAGACACCATGACCAAGGCAACTCTTATGAAGGGCAATATTTACTTGGGGTTGGCTTACTGGTTTTGAGGTTCAGTCTATTATCATCATGGCAAGAAACATGGCAGTCCCCAGGCAGGCATGGCACTGGAGGGGCTAAAGGTTTTAAATCTTGTTCCTGAGGCAAACAGAAGACTCTCTTTCTATGTGGGTCAGTGCTTCAAAGCCCACCCCTAAATTGATGTACTTCCTCCAACAAGGCCATACCTCCTAATAGTACCACTTCCTATGAGCCAAGCATATTCAAATCATCACAGTTATGAAGTAGCAACAGACAAATTTTATGGCTGGGGGTCACCACAGCATCAGAAACTCTGTTAAAGGGTTGCGACATTAGGAAGGTTGAAGATTACTGCTTTAGGGGCTACATAGCTGCCTCACTTAAGAGGCTAAATGGAGTCTTAGGACCATCTGAGGGAAACAAAGAAGGCAGGAAGGTGACGCAAGAGAGAGAATCTATGGCTTCCAAGGCAAGGAGACAAGGACTTTAGATTTAATTCAAAGAGATTAGGATGCTATTTTAAAAAAACAAAAACTTCAATGAGGTTTGGTTCTTGCAGGGCAAAAGCAAAATACAGAAAGCAGTTAGGGAAAAGACAGAGAGCCATCCACACAAGAGATGGTGGCATTCGATAGTAAGCCAAGATGAAGACAAGTGGGAAGGGACACAGCCTGTCTACATGGGGCCACATCTAAACACTTTCCTCTGTACAATATCCCTAACAGTCAGAGGCCAACCTTGGTATTGGGAGCCTTCAACCGCACTGATTTACCCTAGGAGAACCCAGTACCCTGGAAGTTGCCAGTGAAATCTCTAGAATAGAACTGTGGGCATGAATACATGGGAGCCATGTATGTGACTTTAAATATTCTAGCATGCTCTGAGACTGGAAAGCAAATAATATTAATTAACTTGGGTAGTGAATTCTATTTATTCATATCCAAACTAGCATGATGTGGAGATATAAACAATGCAAAATTGTTAGTAAGATAATTAACTGTTTCCCATGGTAATTCTTCAAGATTTAGGATATGTGTTAGAGAGTTTCTCAGTTAGTAATCACATTTCAAGTGTGTAGAAGCCACAGGTTACTAATGGGATTCCCATGGTGTGGTTTGTCTCTGTATCTGCTTATCTGAGTTATTTCACCAATTACTGTCCACCTTTGTAAAGCACACCCCTTTATCAGGATGCCAGGTGCCCATTTGTGACCTTATTCACAAGTCTCCAGAACCCCACAAATATTGGGTCCTGTGATTACCTGGGCTCACAAACAAAACACTCCACAATCATGTGACTAATTCATTCATGGGTTAATGAATGCCTAGTCTATGAGTAGGGACATCATACCCAGGCTTAAACCCCTATAGATCCTTGCAATTCCGTCTGTGAGTCCAGGTCCTGTCTCTGCCCATTAGAGGAGATATGAAGCTTTGTCACAAGGCCAAGCTCTCAACAATCATTTGTCAGTAGCAAATGGGACTGTACCTCAATCCTAGCAAAAGTACTCGTCAGTCTAAAAACATGAGGGCTGACCCAGAGATCTACTGCAAAACGGGTCTCAGTCATGATGTGCATCATTTTGGCACACTCTGTGATGTTATGATAACATGATTTACGATATTTATGTTATGATAACATGTTTATGATAACAATGGTTGTGATGATGATCATTCAAATAACTACCAGTAGGCTGGGGAAGATGACTACACAGCTAGGAGCGCTTGCTGCTCTTCCAAAGGATCCAAGTTCTGATACCAGACTAGTTCACCACTGCCTGTAACTTCAGCTCTAAGAAATCTGACTACCTCTTCTGACCTCTATTGGCACCCTATACTTGTACCATACACAGACACACAGACACATACAGAGAGAGAGAGAGAGAGAGAGAGAGAGAGAGAGAGAGAGAGAGACTTAAATAAAGTTAAAAGGAATCTTTAAAATAGCTACTAGTAAGTATATGTTTATAATCTTATTTTTCATAATTCTCCGTAAGTTGGACTACAGCTATTCAGGCATTGCTTCTGTGGTTACCATGACCCCCATCTCTAGTAGGTGGTAAGCAAATGGACTGTGGGGGTCTCATGTCATCAATATTAGTGTTAGGTTATAACATTTTTTATTAAGTTATAGGTCTTCCCTCCTTTATGTGTTTAAGCCAATGCTGAGATCAAACTTTGATCACTGGCATGCTCACATTGGTCCATGAAATCTCATTCTTAAATTATCAAGAATTTTGTAGACCAGTTGTTATATACAACTATTAAAAACTAAACCATATAAGCTTGCAATGAAAAACTGGTTTCTATAAAAGGTAATCAATACTTAAAAGTGACCATGGCCTCTTTATCACATTATTAAGTCATTCTTCCTGGGTTTTTCAGACTGTTTAGTACCCAATGATCAGGGGCATGGTACACGGAGTTGTGTTACCATGCATCTCACTCCCAACTCCTGGTTTGAAGAAAGTAAATTGATAACTTGAAAATGACCACAATCAGAATATTCACAGCATGAGACAAATCTGAAGAGCTTCTTTGAATCCATCATTTCAAGAAGTTGGGTCAGAAACCCATGTTGTCTCAAAGCTGAAATTCTTTAGCTCCAGCCACCAAGAGTAAAGTCAGAAGTTCTTTAAGACCGCAAATCAACAAGAAAACAATAATAAATACTCAACACGGTCGGGGAGATAGTTCAGTCAATAAACGCTTGCTGTACGAGCGTGAGGACCTGAGTCCAATCTGAGAACCCATTACATAAAAACTGGCTGTGGTGGCGTGTGCTTGTAAATCCAACACTAAAACGATGGAGACATGAAGGTCCTGGGGATGACTGGCCAGCCAGTCTACCCTAATCACTAAACACCAAGCTAATGCAAGATCTTGACCCCGCCCCCCAGAAAGGTAAATGGATACTGAGGAGTGATACCCAAGGTTGTTCTCCAGACTACATGCATGTGTACATATATGTGACAGTAAAGCAAGGCAGGCGACTCTTCTATCCCCTGTAAGTGTTCACTGCAAGGGAAGTGGTAGGAACAGAAAAAGTAAGCACACTAAAAGATGAGAGGCAGCGTGGGGTGGGGGACTCAGGAAATCAATCATTTGTCCTTTTCTCTAAAACAGTGTAGCTCCCTGGAAGGACAGACGCAGCCAGCAGTGAACCGAAGTGCCTTTGAGAACCATGCAGAGTTTGATTATACACTGCAGCATGTCCCTTAGCTGCCTGCCTCCCTGAACAACTGTTATTTGCTTATTTCCGGACTCCCTGGCTCTGCTCTAAAATCAAAGCTTTGCTAATAACCATATTTAGCATCGAACAAGCGCTTGGTATTTCCCGAGGAGTTTACAAGCAATAATTAGTTAATAAGTCAACACACTCAAGGAAAAAGTACAGAAGTCTGCAAGAACCAGGCACCTGTCCTGTTCGAGGTGTTAGGGAAGGGGTCTTGACACAAAGCACTGGGGGAACTCTGAGTTCTGGAATGCTATTCCATTATTATGGGGTGGGGGTGTTCAGTCACATGCATGGGAGTACATGTAAGCATGTGGGTGGCAGGGATGGTGGGGAATGTCCTTATGAGGTCTTCATAGGAGCATCTGGACCCAAAAGAGGAAAGATTCACATCACTGTAGAATGAGCTTAAGATACTGACTCCAGAGACAAAGCACCAATTATGTAAGATTGCTCTTGAAAAACAAGGACGCTGGACCACTCCAAGATCACTTAACAGTGTATACGGAGAAAGAGAAAGGAAAAACTAGTGATATAGAAGACCGTGAGTAGATTGGGTTAGCAGGACACCAGGACTGGTCTAGACCAAAGGAAAATGGTGAACGTTTAGGAAACTGAAAAATGGACGCTAGAAGTAGAGACACCACTTTGCAAACTGGAGCCACCAGCCTCTTATGAAGCATTTGTGAAGAGCATTGACAGAGACTGCAGCTGTGCTTACTTGTGGTGGGCGGCTTGGGCAACTGCTATCTTGATCAGTAAAACATGTGTCTGAAGACACCAATCGCAATCACATGAAGAAAACAGCGACCAATGAAATGTCCCCTCATAAGTCACCACCTCCTGTGAGGGACTGGGGGGGGGGGAATCATTGAGATCTTTGCAGAGCAAAGGGGCAAACTTTGGGTTGTTTAATTTTCTGCATATAAACACAAAGTAACCAAGAGGGCATAGGATCTATCAACATAGTTGGGTCTAATTTTCAGTGAAATAACTCATGAATGTGACTATTCCAAACAGCCACCGGTGCGTACACTTTCTCTGATAATATCTAATAATGTGTATGCATTAATTGTTTCAAATGTTCCACTCGAATAGAAAAATCTGTGTGCACATATCGGCAGCCTTATAGATGCGCCCTGTTCTGCATTTCTTGCCTCAGTGCAGGGATACGTCCATTTAGCCTGCTATTAAGGTGATTGTCTTTTAGGCAGCCCGCTGCTGTCTGTGTCAATCACTGTCTTCATGCAAATCTCTCACAGCCTTTTGTCTCATTTCCTTTAGACTGTGAAGATCCTGCATGAGAGTGAATGGTAAGAAGACAGAGTCCCGCCCTTACTCAATGTCCCCAGTGCTGAGATCCAAGGAATGAAGGCATCTCTGAGGGCCAGATATGATCCCTTAACACCAAGAGGGAGCAAGGCCTGGAAAAGACGTTTGCTTTAAAATTGTAATCACAGAAATAGGATGATGGACTCATTATAGTGGTCAATGACTGACAAAGGCAGATGGGTTAAGACTGCATAATACAGCCTTTTTACCAATTGCATCCTCGTGCAACTCTGTAATAATTTTTCCCACCTTTTTGTTGATGGATACTTTTGGCCTCTTCATATGATAATGAGCTAGTGATGTTATTTTGCAAAGAGTGTGAAGAAACTATTTTCACTCTGGTGCAGTGCAGTAAAAATTATTTCTTGTAGCCTCCTCGTCCCTTATTAGCGATGCCAAACTGAACCTCTTACCGAGTTTATTTTGTATTTGAGCCAGGAGATTTCAGAACATTTCAAAAGTTTCCTTGTGCAACAAAAGAGCAGGAGGAGTCTCTGTGCTGTTCATGGACCAGGACCTTGAAAGAGTCCACTCAAATTAGAGATTCTCAAGTCTACACAACCTGGAGAGTGCATCAGTGCACATCTGGGTGGCTTCTGAAGTGTGTGGTCGTTCATTTCTTCCCCTAGCTCATTACCTGTAGTGTCCTCCACAGTCAGTAACCTCTGCCCCTCCTCCTCCCTTCATTTCACTATACGGCATTCATTCAGTCCTCTCATTGGTGGGCAATTGTATCTGTGCCTCAGGCCTTGAATTACCTCCTTGTGGCTCTCTAAGTATTCTTACTAACTCCACAAGACTACTTACTTCTGGATGCCTTTGCTCACTACGTCAAGACCCCTAGCTAATATAAGCTTGATCTCAAATCACCAGATGTAATTTCACACGTTTCTATAAAAATATTCTTCCTCCCCCCCCACCTCCTTCCCCACCTAGAAGATGAGGAGCACATCTGGTTTTGTTAGACCCTAGTGCCTCATACAACACACAATCTGACTCCTAGAGTGTGGTTGAGATGCATTTGGTGATCAGGTTTGGATGGCAAAGGGATAAAACACTTTCAAGTGAAGTTATTGGGTCCTCTTCCTTTTCCTAAAAGGAAAAAGAAATACCAAGAAACTGAGGTTGGCTTTCCCTTCACTTTCATTTCATAGGAGTCAACTGCCCATTGGTGGGTCGCAAACCTAGCCAGGCACTATGAAAACATCTTCACCCTGAAGTGTGCCCCATTGGACTTTGAGAAACCACAGATGCTGCTATAAATGCCAGAGGAAATCAACGTTTGAAGTCTAAGGTGAAAAGAAATATGAGTAAAACGATTTTTAAAAATACTTCAGGAAAGGACGCAGATACAGCCTGGCTTTGGAAGGAAGTTGAAGTTGGGCAGCTCTGTTTTCCCAAAAGATCAAATATCCTGTGTCTGCTCTTAACATGTTGGTACAAGCTGCACAAGCCGTTAGACTTCGAAGGTGAGCCTGGGCCTCTCTGCATGGTAAAAACACTGGCTTCACCAAGAGCCTCCCACTTAGGTCTGTTCCATGACTGTGTTTCCTCTCACCCATGCAAGGAAATGTATCTCCTTGACTGGGCTCCATACTTAAGAGAGTTTAAGAATCTGTTCAGTGTAGCTGCATGTGACTCTGTCCAGGGCACAGAGAGCCAGGCCTCCAACTCAGCCCAGCCCAGTGTGGCCTTAGCCCACCTCTTAAGTAACAGATGAATGTGACTAACCAAGACTGCAGCAGTGGCCCTGGACAAATGAATGAATAAAGAAAACAGAGTGTGCACAAGCACAAAAAAAAGAACAGAATTATGTCCTTTGCAGGAGCATGGATAGAACTGGACATCGTCATGTTAAGCAAAATAAGCTAGACTTGGGAAGACAAACACTGAGGGATTTTTCTCATGTGCAGAAGCTAGATTTTAAGACATGAAAGCAAAAGGCAAACAATTTGATGAGAGAAAGGGAACCAGTGTGAAGGGAAAACAAGAGAAGGATCTGAATTTCATAAAAATGCACAACATGCATATTTTAATATACATATTTGATATGCATTTGATAACATATATACATATACATATCCCATTGATGGATCACAAATCTAGCTAGGCGCAATGGAAACATGACCCTGAAGCAGACCCGTTGGACTTTGAGAAAACATGGATGCTACCTAGCTGTGCATGAAGCCCAACACATTTGAAGATGGCACCTTTATGCTATAATGTCAAAAAGTTGGCTATCTAGAACCCATGATGCATATTAAAATACATGTAATGAAGCCTAATTAGCTTGTATGGTGAATGTACGCTAAATTTAAAAACACTTTTAAAAACAAGTGTGATCCTATTACATAAGTAAAAAAATAAACTCAAGAATCAGCCTGCAAAGTCTCCCGCTGGCCAGACACTTGAATTTTGATCTCGATATGAACAGTAGTTAAAAGAACGTTAGAACCAGGTTTGGTAGCATACACCTACAATCTCAGCATTTGAGGGGAAACAGCAGGAAAATTGGGATTCGAGGCTGGCCAAGGCTCCAAGAGAATCTGTCTCAGAACAAACTAAAAAAGGACTTTCAAGTCCATGGGTGCAGGATGACAGGAATAATGTGGTGAGGCCATTAGTGCCCTGCATAAAGAACAAACCGATTTATTATCTCCAAACCTAGAAAATAAAGGAATCAAAAACTAACTTATTGTTCCAAATAAACTCCATCCAAGATAATAAAAAATTGACGAAGGGATGCTTATTCTTTAAAATGTGGTCCAGATAATTAATAGGAAAGGAATATTGTTATCATTATCATGGATTAAAACACGCTAACAGCAGGCCATCAAATAGATGTCCTAGTCAAAACACATGGAATTCCCCAATATGCAGTCCATAGGCCACAGGTCTCCCTCATGGTTGTGAATGAAGTCAAACACATTTGTAAATGGCACCATACGTCTTAATGTCAAAGGTTGGATATCTAGAACCCATGATATATTTACAAGTTAATTGATTAATTATTTAAAACAATCCAAACATAAATTTGGTCAAACCTTAAATCTAGCTACTAGTTTATTTTCTTAGAATTGTCAACTGTAAAAGGCATTTAAACCCAAGAGGTTGCCATCAAGGTGCAGAAAGGACTAGGCATAGCAGTTGATATCTTTAATCCCAATTCTCTAGAAAATGAACCAGGAGTGAGCTCTGGGCTTTCCCTAGGCTACAAAGCAAAATCCTATCTCAAAATCCTATGAAAATAACTGTCAAAAACAATGGGAAAATGTTTTTGTACTACAAAATATTTAAGTCTTCTTTGAATTTCTGTGAGTGTTTTGCCTGTATGTATGTATATTCACAAAATGGATGCCTGGTGCCCTCAGAGGTCAGAAGAGGGAGTCAGGCCCCTAGAACTGGAGTTACAAATGGTTGTGAGTTGCCACGTGGGTGCTGGAAACTAAAACTGGGTCCTCTGAAAAAGCAATGAGTTCTTTTAAGCACTGAGCCATCGCTCCAGTTCCATAATTCTTCAAGGGTTAGTACAAATTTGTTTTAAATAAATGAACATTAATGAAAATAGATTAAAATGAACTTAGCATACCTACAAGTCATTTGCAATGTGTAGATCTTATCTGGATCCTGAGCTGAGCAAAAATTTATCTCTAAAATGATATGATAACCTAGGAAATTGAAACCAATTGAATGGTAGCCATTATTTCGGGGGCTATAGGCCAAATAATCTGATTACCTTTCAAGGCAAATCTCTGTCTTTGATACTGAGGTATTCAGAGGTGAAATGAGATGATAGTTGAGATTTGCTTCAAAACATTTCAGGAGAAGAAAAGAAGTACAAGGCCCACCAGCGAAGTATGTGAGAAACCAAGTGATGAAGGTAAGACCATCTACTGTATGATACGCTCTACCTGATCTGTAATACCCTCTATAATAAAAGCTACACAGACAGTAAAAGTCGACAGCAGTTGACAGTCTTTCTCTGGAGATGAATCAAGAGAATAGAGGAGAGAATTCAGAAAGAAAAACTAAGAAATAAACCTGAAGCATCCTTCATTCTGTGAAAGGGGTGGGGTTGGTGCAACCCAGCTGACTTAGTTTTGCTACCTGCGACTGTGACAAAATGCCCCGGCAAAAGTGACTTGGGGAAGAGAGTTTATTTTACCTCACAATGCCAGGTCATAATCCATCACAGTAGGGAAGTCAAGGCAGCCAGCAGCTGGAACTTGAAGTGATTGGTCACATCACATCCAAAGTCAAGAGCAGAGAGAGAAATTACTACACTCATGCAGGACCACTTTACCTTCTCCTTGTCCCGTAGCCAAGGATCCAAACCTAGGGAATCCCTCTACCCACTCTAATGCTGGGTTTTTCTACACAATTAACATAACTGAGACAATCTCCCACACTCATGTCCACAGGCCAACCTGATCTAGGTAATCCCTCATCGAGACGCTCACTCCATATGACACTGCACTGTATCAAGTCAACTACTAAACTAGCCATCACTCCAGCATGGTGGAAACTTTACTAAGCTTTGTGGTGATGGGCTCAAGAATCTGGACCCTGGCACCAGACAGGTCTGTTGTGGTTTGTCCTGAAGTTATCTGTATTTTGATGCTAATTCCACTGCCCCAAGGACAGCTACCTAGTCACATACTCAGAAGTCAGATGACTTCACCAGAACCACCTCCCCATTGAATTTGTAAAGTACAGGTGAGGGCAGGTACAGGATAGAAGGAAGCCTGTCATTGGAGGAGAAGGAAGGATGGGCGGAAGAGAAGTTTGAAGGAGGAGGGGGAGGAGGCAAGGGGGGGGGGGGAGAGACAGGACAGGGGGGGGGGGGAGAAGCCATGACAGGTGATGTTAAAATTCTGCTCTGTGTATTTACAGGTTGTTATCAATGTTCCTAAGGGATGGATGGTACCGGGCTTTGTATGTTAAGTGGGCAATTATATCTTACCAATTGGGTCAAAGATTATTGTGTTGTGTGTTCTTTTATGTGAGGGTTTGAGTATAGGAAAGTGTGTGGTAGCAAGAGACACTGGGTCGCCGAGGAGTGGGGATATGTTTCCACCAAGATATCTAGCAGATATCTTGGGCACCGCTGTGCGGACCAAGCCGGGAAATAGACAACTATACTTTTTATTTTTATATTTTTACGACACAGGTCACCCAGTTCTGTTGCTCGGTTACACAGAACAGGGTCAGTGTTCTCACCTGGTGAGTGCTATCAGAGCCTTCTCCTCTGGAATGAGACAATCACATGAGCCGATGGTCCACAAACATTGCTCAGCCCAGTTCCCAACTCCTGGCGCACGATGTGTCATTTGTAACCATTATTGCGGATGCCATTGCCATCATCTTCCTGGTAGCCCGAGTGGATGCTGTGGCACGGGTAACCAGGCATCACTCAGCTGTCGTCCCTCTCACAGAAGCCGACTGGAAAAATGAAGTCCTTATCTCGAAGCTCCGCTTCTCAGAGCTTTCTCTCACACGTCTTCCCCTTCTCCCTTCTTCCCTCTCACCCACCATTCTTCCTTCCACCGGTCTTCCAGCTTTCCCCAAAGCAGCACTTTTCCATGGTGACAAGTGAGGCGCTAATCTAAGCAATAATTTAACTCCTTGCTTCCTACTTAAAACTCCCCTAATTACTGGGTAATGGGTCTGCAGAGGCAGTGGGGCTGGGTGAGCTCTGCCCTGCAGGCACAGCTGTAGCTCATCTGTCTGCTCCCTAATAGCTCTCTAAAGTTCACCCTTATAAACATGTCACTGAGCTGGTAATTGAGTGACTGGTCATGAGGTTCCACGCTTGGTACCTGTGGGTCACCGATCACTCAGGGGTGATGGATCTTTCTCCAATATACCTCGGCTGGGCCAGCCACAGAGCCTTCTATCACCCCTGAGCAGAACATTACTCTCTAGAAAGACCGGAGTATGCCCCTGTGTGCCATTGTAGCCATGGCCTTCACCAGGAAGGGCCAGACAGGGAAGGTGGGGTAGGACCGCGCCACCCTTCCATCACTTCCTGCCCGGCCCAGCAGCCTCTCCTGCAAGGCTTTCTCCTAGGACTTGCTGGCCCTGAAAGACACCAGAGGGCTGTGAGCTTTCAGGTTAAAAATAATTGTACTGTAGAGTTAAAGTCTCTCTGCGAGTCGAGGAAGTGTTTTGTGACTGGTGGAAAGGATCGGAATATGCCCTTCCAAAATGCATTTGAACGTACTAGAAATATCTACCACTTCTGAAGTGTGAGTCCACGAGGACATTGTTTAACCGCATTGCTCCCTAATTTCCTCATTCACAAAACCGATATGTAGCACCTGCTTGCTCCCCAGGGCTGTGCAGTATATATCAAAGTGGCCAATGGTGCCCAGCACACGGTAGATCACCGATAAATGCTAGATTGTGCTAAATAAGCTTATTTTCCCCTCAATTTTCATAAGAAATATTCTTTTTCTTTTCTCTTTTGGGGACAACAGGATGTAGTGGCTAAGGTTGGGATGAAAAGAATCCAATGTTAACTCCACTATTTGCCCACTGATGGCACGGCCCTGGGACGTTCAGTTAACCTACCTGGACCTCCGTTTATCACTCCATAATGTGGTAATACTATTGAGAACCTCACAGAGTTCTTGTAAGGATTAAATCAAGTAATGTGCATGAAGCACTTAGCATAGTAATTACCAAATAATTGAAGGTAACCTGTAGATAAACATTAGCTTGGGGGTGTGTTTAATGAGATTTTCAAATATCTTTATTCAGGGCCCATCCTTAAATATATTCTTAAAATAAATTTTCAAGGATTTTCGACTTTAAAATGGACTTGATAGGTTTTTTAAGCAAACAAACAAATGAACAAATATACAAACAAACCAGAAAAGGACACAAAGTTGGGTTGGTAGGAAAGAGAGGTATTGGGTGAGGGGCGGCACAACCAAAACAAGCTATTTTAATGAAAGTTCTAATAAATATTTTAAGAAGAAATAAGGTCTTTGCTTGTTAAAAATGAGTATGTCTCCAAGAAGACTCTTCTTCAAAGAGTTTGAAGAACTTACAGGTAAATACAATATAGAATAGGGAACATAAAATCCATCTCTTGTTTGACATAAGACTGGGTGACACAGCATGAGAAGGAAAATACAACACAGTAGAGAGGACCTGCGAGTCTGCATTTTGGAACAGGGCAGAAGGCAAATGGCAGAGATCTAGAGAATGGCCTCCCGATAAGAACGGAAAAATAAAGCCCAGAATGGAGCAGAGTGCATGATAGCATGGGGAAGCTGCCTTCGACTTCTTGAGGTTTGTACTGGAAAGAATTAAAGATGTAATTCTGTAGTGCGCGTTAGGCCAAACGTCTCATCAAATCCCATATCAACCCTGCTGCCATTGGCAGACAGTCTGCAGTTTTTATTTCTAGGATATAGAGGTGACTCGCACATAGTCCATTTATACTATGGGACCCTAGCCACCACTCAAGCATCATATTGGGATTCTTGAACAGCCAGTGATGAGGTGATCTTGCTAAGTCGATGATAAGTCGGCCTTCTTAGATACCACCACCATCTTTTTCCATATACCAGAATCTGTGTGACAGCCTAATGGAATAGTTCATTTTTGTTCTCTTATACTATCAAGCACTGAAGTGGGGATGCACACGAGGATGGTTACTGTGGGAAACATGCTTCAGAAAAGTCCAGCATGTGAAACAAGACTGGCAATATCCAGTCTTCCCCAAATGGCAGGTCTCTTCCTGCTCAACTCTCCGATGGCCTTCAGTTGGCCAACTCTATGCAACTCTAAGAAAAGCATGAAAATATACCTAACTAATAGTTATGTAAAGCTATAGACCTGGTACTGAACTGGGTGCTTTATAAATAATAACTCATTCACAAGCTAAAGAGACTTGTAAGAGGATAAAAATGTGTAAAAATTTAGAAAAAGCATCAGATAAACAAATGGGAGAACCGACCGCAAAATAAGCCTTCTTGACATGCTTAAAAATGTCAAGATCAAGACAAAGAAAGATGGACAAAGTAAAACAGAGGAACGCAGCTAAAGAAGCCGGAGGTGACGGGCAGGGAGTCATGTTAGCTTGAAGTGACAAGTGATGAAATTGGAAGAAGTCTTGAGTTTTTTCGAACATATGGCCTACTGTTGGCCGAGGCTTCTGCTTTCGATACGGTTTGAAAATGCTCTTGGCATCAGGAAATGCACAGTAACGCATTTAGGGCCCAGGTGCCATGTCCACATCTTACTCATCAAAATGGTCCACAAAAATACTAAAGATGGACAAAGAGGGACCATGATGAAGTAAAAATAAAAACGCTAACATTTGGAAAATCCGAGTGGAAGGGCATTGGAATAGTGGAAATTTGTATTTCTTTTGCATAAGTTTACATAAGTCTAAGATTACTGAGCAAGAAGTTTGTGGAGAAGAGGGGATGGGGAAACCATAATCAGGTTGTGTGATTATGTGAGGGGGGAAATCCATTTTCAATAAAAGGAAAATAATAAGTAAATAAATAAATAACATCTAAACTTACCATTCAAATTATATTGTTTAAACATTAGAAGTCAGGTGTGTTTGTTATTTATCACTTACGAATTTAAATCTAGGAGGTGACTTTTGGAACTTCAACTTACTGTTTGCCTGTACTTGTGTTAGTGCAAAAGAGAAGAAAGTTTACAGAGGAATTCTTCCCCAAGTGGTCCAAGCAGGAGATGAGACCAACTGAGCAGCCCCACAGTGTGATGATAGATAGACAGGGTGGTTCTGTTTCCCTCTAAGGAAGGCAGACATATCAATGCTTTTGCTCATCTCCTTATGAAAAGCATCTAATTCAGAGACACAAGTAACATATTTCAAACAAGATAATAAAAGGAATTAGAGACATAGTTATCTTTAGAGTTCAAATTAATATTAATTTTTCTAAAGTTTTGGAGTCTTCCCATAATGGCCAGAATCACTTCAAGTATTGTGGGAAAACCCAAAAACTTTCCAGATTCTAGGTTCTTTCTAAAGAAGGATCTTGAATCTTTTTTTTTTTTTATTAACTTGAGTATTTCTTATATACATTTCGAGTGTTATTCCTTTCCCGGTTTCGGCAAACATCCCCTCCCACCTCCCCTTCCTTATGGGTGTTCCCCTCCCAACCCTCCCCCCATTGCTGCCCTCTCCCCAACAGTCTAGTTCACTGGGGGTTCAGTCTTAGCAGGACCCAGAGCTTCCCCTTCCACTGGTGCTCTTACTAGGATATTCATTGCTACCTATGAGGTCAGAGTCAAGGGTCAGTCCATGTATAATCTTTGGGTAGTGGCTTAGTCCCTGGAAGCTCTGTTTGGTTGGCATTGCTGTACATATGGGGTCTCGAGCTCCTTCAAGCTCTTCCAGTTCTTTCTCTGATTCCTTCAACGGGGGTCCTGTTCTCAGTTCAGTGGTTTCCTGCTGGCATACGCCTCTGTATTTGCTGTATTCTGGCTGTGTCTCTCAGGAGCGATCTGCATTCACATTTTGATCATCCGTCTTGAGTTTCATTTGTTCTAGGCATCTAGGGTAATTCAAGCATTTGGGCTAATAGCCCTTATCAATGAGTACATACCATGTATGTCTTTCTGTGATTAGGTTAGCTCACTCAGGATGATATTTTCCAGTTCAACCATTTGCCTACGAATTTCATAAAGTCATTGTTTTTGATAGCTGAGTAATATTCCATTGTGTAGATGTACCACATTTTCTGTATCCATTCCTCTGTTGAAGGGCATCTGGGTTCTTTCCAGCTTCTGGCTATTATAAATAAGGCTGCGATGAACATAGTGGAGCACGTGTCTTTTTATATGTTGGGGCATCTTTTGGGTATATGCCCAGGAGAAGTATAGCTGGATCCTCAGGCAGTTCAATGTCCAATTTTCTGAGGAACCTCCAGACTGATTTCCAGAATGGTTGTACCAGTCTGCAATCCCACCAACAATGGAAGAGTGTTCCTCTTTCTCCACATCCTCGCCAGCATTTGCTGTAACCTGAGTTTTTGATCTTAGCCATTCTCACTGGTGTGAGGTAAAATCTCAGGGTTGTTTTGATTTGCATTTCCCTTATGACTAACGATGTTGAACATTTCTTTAGGTGTTTCTCGGCCATTCGGCATTCCTCAGCTGTCAATTCTTTGTTTAGCTCTGAACCCCATTTTTTAATAGGGTTATTTGTCTCCCTGCGGTCTAACTTCTTGTGTTCTTTGTATATTTTGGATATAAGCCCTCTATCTGTTGTAGGATTGGTAAAGATCTTTTCCCAATCTGTTGGTTGCCGTTTTGTCCTAAACACAGTGTCCTTTGCCTTACAGAAGCTTTGCAGTTTTATGAAATCCCATTTGTCAATTCTTGATCTTAGAGCATAAGCCATTGGTGTTTTGTTCAGGAAATTTTTTCCAGTGCCCATGTGTTCCAAATGCTTCCCTAGTTTTTCTTCTATTAGTTTGAGTGTATCTGGTTTGATGTGGAGGTCCTTTATCCACTTGGACTTAAGCTTTGTACAGGGTGATAAGCATGGATCAATCTGCATTCTTCTACATGTTGACCTCCAGTTGAACCAGCACCATTTGCTGAAAATGCTATCTTTTTTCCATTGGATGGTTTTGGCTCCTTTGTAAAAAATCAAGTGCCCATAGGTGTGTGGGTTCATTTCTGGGTCTTCAATTCTGTTCCATTGGTCTATCTGTCTGTCTCTGTACCAATACCATGCAGTTTTTAATCACTATTGCTCTGTAATACTGCTTGAGTTCTGGGATAGTGATTCCCCCTGAAGTCCTTTTATTGTTGAGGATAGTTTTAGCTATCCTGGGTTTTTTGTTATTCCAGATGAATTTGCAAATTGTTCTGTCTAACTCTTTGAAGAAGTGGATTGGTATTTTGATGGGGATTGCATTGAATCTGTAGATCGCTTTTGGTAGAATGGCCATTTTTACTATATTAATCCTGCCAATCCATGAGCATGGGAGATCTTTCCATCTTCTGAGGTCTTCTTCAATTTCTTTCTTCAGAGTCTTGAAGTTCTTATTGTACAGATCTTTTACTTGCTTGGTTAAAGTCACACCGAGGTATTTTATATTATTTGGGTCTATTATGAAGGGTGTCATTTCCCTAATTTCTTTCTCCGCTTGTTTCTCTTTGTGTAGAGGAAGGCTACTGATTTGAGTTAATTTAATACCCAGCCACTTTGCTGAAGGTGTTTATCAGGTTTAGTAGTTCTCTAATGGAACTTTTGGGATCACTTAAATATACTATCATATCATCTGCAAATAGTGATATTTTGACTTCTTCTTTTCCGATCTGTATCCCTTGACCTCCTTTTGTTGTCTGATTGCTCTGGCTAGAACTTCAAGAACTATATTGAATAAGTAGGGAGAGAGTGGGCAGCCTTGTCTAGTCCCTGATTTTAGTGGGATTGCTTCAAGTTTCTCTCCATTTAGTTTAATGTTAGCCACTGGTTTGCTGTATATGGCTTTTACTATGTTTAGGTATGGGCCTTGAATTCCTATTCTTTCCAGGACTTTTATCATGAAGGGGTGTTGAATTTTGTCAAATGCTTTCTCAGCATCTAATGAAATGATCATGTGGTTTTGTTCTTTCAGTTTGTTTATATAATGGATCACGTTGATGGTTTTCCGATATTAAACCATCCCTGCATGCCTGGGATGAAGCCTACTTGATCATGGTGGATGATTGTTTGATGTGCTCTTGGATTCGGTTTGCCAGAATTTTATTGAGTATTTTTTGCATCGATATTCATAAGGGAAATTGGTCTGAAGTTTCTCTTTCTTTGTTGGGTCTTTGTGTGGTTTAGGTATAAGAGTAATTGTGGCTTCATAGAAGGAATTCGGGTAGTGCTCCATCTGTTTCAATTTTGTGGAATAGTTTGATAATATTGGTACGAGGTCTTCTATGAAGGTCTGATAGAATTCTGCACTAAACCCGTCTGGACGTGGGCTCTTTTTGGTTGGGAGACCTTTAATGACTTCTTCTATTTCCTTAGGAGTTATGGGATTGTTTAACTGGTTTATCTGTTCCTGATTTAACTTCGGTACCTGGTATCTGTCTAGGAAATTGTCCATTTCCTGTAGATTTTCCAGTTTTGTTGAATATAGGCTTTTTATAGTAAGATCTGATGATTTTTTGAATTTCCTCTGAATCTGTAGTTATGTCTCCCTTTTCATTTCTGATTTTGTTAATTTGGACACACTCTCTGTGTCCTCTCGTTAGTCTGGCTAAGGGTTTATCTATCTTGTTGATTTTCTCAAAGAACCAACTTTTGGTTCTGTTGATTCTTTCTATGGTCCTTTTTGTTTCTACTTGGTTGATTTAGGCTCTGAGTTTGATTATTTCCTGCCTTCTACTCCTCCTGGGTGTATTTGCTTCTTTTTGTTCTAGAGCATTTAGGTGTGCTGTCAAGCTGCTGACCTATGCTCTTTCCTGTTTCTTTCTGCAGGCACTCAGCGCTATGAGTTTTCCTCTTAGCACAGCTTTCATTGTGTCCCATAAGTTTGGGTATGTTGTACCTTCATTTTCATTAAATTCTAAAAAGTTTTTAATTTCTCTCTTTATTTCTTCCTTGACCAGGTAATCATTGAGTAGAGCATTGTTCAATTTCCAAGTATACATGGGCATTCTTCCTTTATTGTTATTGAAGACCAGTTTTAGCCGTGGTGGTCTGATAGCACGCATGGGATTATTTCTATCTTTCTGTATCTGTTGAGGCCCGTTTTTTGACCAATTATATGGTCAATTTCGGAGAAAGTACCATGAGGAGCTGAGAAGAAGGTATATCCTTTTGCTTTAGGATAGAATGTTCTATAAATATCTGTTAAGTCCATTTGGCTCATGACTTCTCTTAGTCTGTCTACGTCTCTGTTTAATTTCTGTTTCCATGATCTGTCCATTGATGAGAGTGGGGTGTTGAAATCTCCTACTATTATTGTGTGAGGTGTAATGTGTGTTTTGAGTTTTAGTAAGGTTTCTTTTACGTATGTAGGTGCCCTTGTATTTGGGGCATAGATATTTAGGATTGAGAGTTCATCTTGGTGGATTTTTCCTTTGATGAATATGAAGTGTCCTTCCTTATCTTTTTGGATGACTTTTAGTTGAAAATTGATTTTATCTGATATTAGAATGGCTACTCCAGCTTGCTTCTTCTGACCATTTGCTTGGAAAGTTGTTTTCCAGCCTTTCACTCTGAGGTAGTGTCTGTCTTTGTCTCTGAGGTGTGTTTCCTGTAGGCAGCAGAATGCAGTGTCCTCGTTGCGTATCCAGTTTGTTAATCTATGTCTTTTTATTGGGGAGTTGAGGCCATTGATGTTGAGAGATATTAAGGAATAGTGATTATTGCTTCCGGTTGTATTCATATTTGGATGTGAGGTTATGTTTGTGTGCTTTTCTTCTCTTTGTTTTTTTGCCAAGACGATTAGTTTCTTGCCTCTTCTTGGGTATAGCTTGCCTCCTTATGTTGGGCTTTACCATTTATTATCCTTTGTAGTGCTGGATTTGTAGAAAGATATTGTGTAAATTTGGTTTTGTCATGGAATATCTTGGTTTCTCCATCTATGTTGATTGAGAGTTTTGCAGGATACAGTAACCTGGGCTGGCATTTGTGTTCTCTTAGGGTCTATGACATCAGTCCAGGATCTTCTGGCCTTCATAGTTTCTGCATAAAAGTCTGGTGTGATTCTGATAGGTCTGCCTTTATATGTTACTTGACCTTTTCCCTTACTGCTTTTAATATTCTTTCTTTATTTTGTGCGTTTGGTGTTTTGACTATTATGTGACGGAGGTGTTTCTTTTCTGGTCCAATCTATTTGGAGTTCTGTAGGCTTTTGTATGCCTATGGGTATCTCTTTTTTTAGGTTAGGGAAGTTTTCTTCTATGATTTTGTTGAAGATATTTACTGGTCCTTTGAGCTGGGAGTCTTCACTCTCTTCTATACCTATTACCCTTAGGTTTGATCTTCTCATTGAGTCCTGGATTTCCTGTATGTTTTGGACCAGTAGTTTTTTCCGCTTTACATTATCTTTGACAGTTGAGTCAATGATTTCTATGGAATCTTCTGCTCCTGAGATTCTCTCTTCCATCTCTTGTATTCTGTTGGTGAAGCTTGTATCTACAGCTCCTTGTCTCTTCTTTTGGTTTTCTATATCCAGGGTTGTTTCCATGTGTTCTTTCTTGATTGCTTCTATTTCCATTTTTAATTCCTTCAACTGTTTGATTGTGTTTTCCTGGAATTCTTTCAGGGATTTTTTGTGACTCCTCTCTATGGGCTTCTACTTGTTTATTTATGTTTTCCTGGAATTCTTTTAGGGATTTTTGTGACTCCTCTCTATGGGCTTCTACTTGTTTATTTATATTTTCCTGAATTCTTTTTAGGAATTTTTATTCTCTGTAGGCTTCTACTTGTTTATTTATGTTTTCCTGTGTTTCTCTAAGGGAGTTCTTCATGTCTTTCTTGAAGTCCTCCAACATCATGATCAAATATGATTTTGAAACTAGATCTTGCTTTTCTGGTGTGTTTGGATATTCCGTGTTTGCTTTGGTGGGAGAATTGGGCTCCGATGATGCCATGTAGTCTTGGTTTCTGTTGCTTGGGTTCCTGTGCTTGCCTCTCGCCATCAGATTATCTCTAGTGTTACTTTGTTCTGCTATTTCTGACAGTGGCTAGACTGTCTTATAAGCCTGTGTTTCAGGAGTGCTGTAGACCTGTTTTCCTGTTTTCTTTCAGCCAGTTATGGGGACAGAGTGTTCTGCTTTCGGGCGTGTAGTTTTTCCTCTCTACAGGTCTTCAGCTGTTCCTGTGGGCCTGTGTCTTGAGTTCACCAGGCAGGTCGTTTGTAGCAGAAAAGTTGGTCTTACCTGTGGTCCCGAGGCTCAAGTTTGCTCTCGGGGTGTTGCCTATGAGCTCTCCGCGGCCTCAGCAACCAGGAAGATCTGCGCCGCCCTTTCCGGGAGGTTCCGTGCACCAGGGTTCCAGATAGCTTTTGGTGTTTTCCTCTGGGATCAGTACTGTGTGCAGCGTGCAGTCTCTTCTGGTTTCCCAGGCGTGTCCGCCTCTCTGAAGGTTTAGCTCTCCCTCCCACGGGATTTGGGTGCAGAGAACTGTTTATCCGGTCGGTCCCTTCAGGTGCGGTGTCTCAGATGCAGTGGACCTGCTGCTCCTGGGCCCTCCTCTACGGGTACCCAGAGGCCGTATACAGTTTCCTCCTGGGCCAGGGATGTGGGCAGGGGTGGGCCAGGATCTTGAATCTTTAATACTCGAGTCATCCCCTCCCTAATAACCTATAAATCCAGGTGTTAGCGTTGCCAACCTTCTACCTTTGTCCTGGGCCATACTCACGTGGTTACAAAGACCATACTTTACATCTACTCATACCTCTGAAGATTTCTATCACAGTGACATTCTTTGGACCAGAAGAAGACAAAATCCACAACAAACAATCATTAGACAGTACTTCAAGGAGAACAGAAACCGAAGATGTCAGGGAACATGCACCAGAACCCTTTCCCTACCTTGCATTTCTCAGTATTTCAACACACAAGGAAGTGGGCCAGTCAGAAGTGTTGCTGGCTTATACGGAGAACAGGACTAAGCAGTTCCTGTCTCCGAGGACTCTAGCCTGTGGGTGGCAAGTGAGAATGGCCACATGGCTATCATCCCCACCATGTCACAGCACCTGTTCTGAGAGTATCAAACACAGAGTGGCAGAAGGCCACTGTGTGGAGCTCACCAACCACACTGACTTGTGGGATATTTGTACTTCATTAGGAACTGGCAGCATGTGTTCAAGGACCAGCCCAACTCTGGCATGATTCCTGTGCTTTATGGATCCCTCTGATCCAGAGAAATCTCAATCCTCTTTGAAATATCTGTATATTCTCTTCTGTTTTGTTTTGTCTTTCTGAGATCTGGTCTCACTACCTCACTGTGTAGCTCAGGCTGGCCTAGAACTTGGAGTACTCCGGACTCCATCTTCCAAATGATGAAATTGAAGGAGTGCACCACCATGTACGGCTTGTACTCTGCTCTGTACCTAAATTGGTGTGAATTGGTGCAGAAACGTAACTATCTTACAGTGCATTCTCACTGTGTGTCAGATGGGTGAGTAACTGAATTTATTCTATAGCAAGTACCAGCATCATTACTTTTATAAACTGAAAACTGAAGTTTCAAAAATTATCCAAATCAAGCTAGTAATGAAGATGGATTTGGAGTCTAGACAGTTCTAGAAGATGAATTTTGGCCACTAAGGTAAATCTTCAGTCGTGTGCCATGTAATCCTACTTCAGGCAATGGTGGACCACATACAGGTCCAGGATTCTCCAATGCCTTATGACCTATACACAGCTTATCCGTCTTACTTTGTGTGTGTATTAGGCAACAATGAAGGAACGATGCATTTTTCAGAACATACCCCCATTGGTAATCCATACACATCTATAATTTTATGTCAGTTTCTTATCACTGAGATATGTATATCCCAAGATATATATTAATATTTATGTAAATTGAAGACATTATATTATGTATGTATATATTTATATATACATATATATTTATTTAGGGGTAAGGAAGACTCAGGAAACTTACCTTAAGCTTTGTGAATTTCTTATTTTTGGATTGTAGGCATATGTTCCATCAAAGTTAATTAAATTTGTCTTTTTCATTGTGAAATATTTCAAATACTTTTATAACTGAAAAAAATACAACAAAACCCCATGCCCACCACCCAGTTATTAGCAATACTAAACATCACAATGAATAGCGATCCATTTGAAATGAAGGTTGTGCTTTTTGATATACCCAGATGTGGGGTGGCTGGACCATGTAGATGAACTTGGAAGTCATTGTGCTGAGTAAAATAACACCAAAATGACATTATTTTATTTGCATGTAGAATCTGAAAAATTCAAGCTTGTCAGAAGGGTGGTGACTAAGGACAGGTAGGATGGCCAGTGAGAAGATGTTAACCAAAGACAGGATCATTCACCTACTAGATCAATGAGTCCTAGACACTAAATATACATATGGCAACTATAGTCAGTAATATTCTATTATGTACTGGACACTTACTAAGACAATAGACTTTAAATGTTCTTTCTCTAAATATATACATATACATACATACCATACACACACACACACACACACACACACACACACACACAGAGTCATGAAGCCAGGAATAGTGGCACATGCCTGTAAATAGAGCACTCAGGAAATGGAAGCAGAGGTCAAACTGGATATTATAGCAAAATTATCACACACAAAAAGAAAAATGTTTTGCCTGTGAAACTCACAGGTCTGCAAGTAAAGTAAGGTGTTTTTAAATAATAATAATTTTAATATAATTAAGTGAAATTATTGCTATGTCAATTAAATATATCAACTATTACATAATGCATACAGATGTGTGTGTTTTATGTTTGTGTATTCATGTGTATGCATGCATGTGTGTGCTCAGAGCCTGGGTAGAGCTCATGCATGTAGAGCCCAGAGGTCAATGTTGTGGATCTTCCTTGTTAGCTCTCTACATTGTATTTGGAGACAGTGATGAATACTGAACCTGGAGAGCTTATGAATCTGGTCAACTGAGTCATCCCCTGACATCATTATATATAGGTTTACTAGTCAATCAGATACCAGTAAAGCTGAGGGAAAAGAAATAAAACATTTCACAGTTTTTACCAAGAAGAATTGACAACCTCCAAGTTGGATCACCAAATCCCATTCCTTACTTTGTGCCTGTAAAACCAGAGCATTGCCTTCTCTTCCTTGTCCACCCTTTCACTTTCTCTTCAGGTTCATTACACAAAAATACACTGTCTATAAATACTATATAGTAACCCTACTAGCTGCTTCCCATGTGTCTCTTCCTGAGTGGGTACATGCTTCTCGGGTTTTTTTTCCCGGAGCTGAGGACCGAACCCAGGGCCTTGCACTTGCTAGGCAAGCGCTCTACCACTGAGCTAAATCCCCAAGCCCTTGCTTCTCTGTTTTTAGTAAGCATTTCACCAACTTTAGGTGGTTTGAGGTCACAGATACACTTACACAAAGTCTGACTGTTGATCCATGTTGTTTTAACAGTGTTTTTAAAGGGCCTAAAAGAATATAGAACTCCTTTCCCCCACTGTCTCGAAGCCAGGCAACACTGATGTCCAGTCTGCATCTACTTTAATGAGCTTATGGCTTTTGTCCCTGGGCTAATAACAATCTTAAATATGCTACAAGAGCTTGTGGTCTCAAAGTCTCCTTGAATTCCTAGGATCGGCCAAACTTGGCTATCATGTGGTTATTTTGTCCTTGAGATTGTATAGACTGGTTTGCTCACATTTTATTAGTGTCCCCATCTGTGTTTGTAACGCAGCATGAGCTACAATTCCTTGTGTCCCAGCACCCTCACCCACCTGGAATCAAGTTTAACTAATGCCATTTAATAAGTTGGAGAACTTTCTGGTCTTGACTTTTTGCCCCAAATTTTAGTACATTTATTTATTTGGAAGATTCATGCATGGGGTACAAGTGATAGTCAAATGACAATTTGTAGGAATCAGCCCTCTCCTTCCACCACGTGGAATGAAAATTGGGATGGCGAGCTTGGTGGCAAGTACCTTAACTCAGTGACCAATCTCCAAAGCCCTAGTTGTCTTTTGGTTTTAGTTTTCACTTCTTTTCATTCTAGTGCTTGGGGTCTAACCCCAAATAGGCAAGTTCTCGCATTGAATTATACCCCAAACCCTAACCACCTTTCTGCATTCTCTGAAATATGGACTCACTAGAGAAGATTTGGTTTAAAAAAATGTAGACCCATAGCGGCATTTAAAAATGATGTTCATGGATACTTGATACTTCCTTCTCCTTCTCCTTCTCCTTCTCCTTCTCCTTCCCTTCCTCTTCTTCCTCCTCTTCCTCCTTTTTCTCCTCCTCTTCCTCTTCACCCCCTTCTCTTCCTCTTCTTTTACTTCTCATCATCATCATCATCATCATCATCATCATTATCATCATCATCTCCTCTTCCTCCTCTTCCTTCTCCTCCTCCTCCTCTTCCTCCTCCTCCTCTTCTTCTGTTAGCTATACTTCTGGAGAAAAAAATGTATCTAAGTTTTTAAATAATCGACACGATGTTTTATTTTTTGTTTTCAATCCTTTTCTGCAGTAGCCCTATACTTCTACTTCCAATGTGTTCATCCTACAAAGTCTTCTCTGAGGACTGTCCTCATTAGCAGTGTTTTAAAACAGAAAAACAAGCAAAACTTTCTGCTGCTCATGTATTTTTCCTTTGTTTACTTGTTTGTTAGTGTTTTCTTTAACCACTTGGAAGCACATGCACCTGTGCTGAGGTGAGTCTCCCTGACAAGGCGGTCTTCAGGGTATGGAAGGAAAGACACTCACCTCTATGGCCGGCATAAGAAGTTTGTGGAAGCACCAGGCTAAGAATCCAGGATAAACAAGCAAGAATGAGAGAAACAGAACAGAGAGATCTTGGTGGCCCTCACTTGCCACCTGAGCACCCTTGAGTTTGTATTAAAAGAAAAACAACAAATGACTTCTTTTGAAGAACAAAATTGTACTTATGGGTCCTATACCACTCACAGACAGCATTTACTCAGCCAGACATCGACACTGTTGCTATTAATGACATCAGAATTATTATTGGCTTTGTTTGGGTGAAGGCATCTGTGCAGGGCCAGCCAAGGCCAGACATCCCTTCCCTTCATACTTATCCTGGCTCAGTCCGGCACAATGAGACCAGAACAGTCCCGATAGGTATAAGATAGACCTTGACCTGGCCCTAGGAGACTATAGATTCATCTTACCAGCTCCTTCCTACAAGTAGTAAGACACACATTTTCATACAGTAGACAGTGTGGTTTTGAAAATGTAGAATTTCATAACTAGTGATTCCCAGATATTATGTCAATGCTCTCCAGAGTGGAATTATACCCAGGGCTGGTATGATTATACCCTAGCCTGCTTGTATAACATGGTTCTGTTTAAATTGGTCTCCCTCATATCCCAGGGGTTCCATACACAGTGTCTCCCTTTTCCTACCACATACCGATGGTAGACCGGCCATCTGCCCCCACACTCAATCCATCCATGCTTAAACAGTAAGCATGCACATAAATGTTCATTTAAGGAAATCACTACAAAGTTGGAAGCCTATCCTTTGCTGTAAGGATACCACATTTCTCAGAGTAAGGTACCAAATGCCCCTTCAATCTCTTTCAATGAGATATCTGATATGGGAGACAATATCACCAGTGCCTTTGAGGCTCGGGATAAAAATCACAATGATTAAAACCAACAGTCATCATCGTGTAAACTACAGGGTCATGTTCACAGACTCAGAGTTCTTTCCCATGTGTCCATGCACACATGTGCACATACCAGCACCTCTGTGTTTAGATCCTTTGGGCTCAACAGTTGGATACATGATGGCATTGGCTAGAGAGAGACTAACAACATACAGAAGGCCACAGCCTTAGAGAATATCCAGTGGCTGGAGAAGGAGGACAAAGAGGAGCTGCAAAGCTATGAAGGAAATAGAAGGAAAGAGTAGAAGAGAATACTGCTATGGAGGCGAATACTAAATACCAGAGTACTTTACTCTTGATAAATGTATTTATTTATTAGCTTGCTTGCTTACTTGCTTGGTTCATGTGTGTGTGGGGGGGTGCTGAGTGTGTGTGTGTGAGTATGTGTGTGTGAGTGTGTATGTGAGTGTGTGTGGGGAGGTGAATGTGTGTGAGTGTGGGGGGTGTGTGTGTGTGAGAGAGAGAGTGTGTGTGTGAGAGAGTGTGTGTGTGAGTGTGTGTGTGTGACTGTGTGTGTGAGAGAGAGTGTGTGGTGTGTGTGTGTGTGAGTGTGTGTGTGGTGTGGGGGGGTGAGTGTGTGTGTATGAGCATGTGTGTGTGACTGTGTATGTGAGTGTGTGGGTGTGGGGGGTGGGTGGGTGGATGAGTGTGTGTGTGAGTGAGTGTGAGTGTGTGTGTGTGAATGTGTGGGTGTGGGTGGGTGGGTGAGTGTGTGTGAGTGTGTGTGTGTGTGTGTGTGTGTGTGTGTGTAAGTGGGGAAGGTAGTATATATGCGAAGTGGAAACTTAAGGGTTCTTTGGATAGTCAATTTTGTTGGATGGTGTTTTGCTGGAACAAACACATGAAGGAGTGCTTTCCTGGAGTGGACATAGGTAAAAGACTAAGATAGACTCATGAAGGAATGTTTCGCTGAAGCAGACACAGGAGAAAGGGTGTTCTGCTAAACGAAACACATGAAAGGACACAGGAGAAAGGTTTCTTTGCTAACAACATTCATGTATTTGTCTGCCTTACACTGCATAGTTGAGCTGCATTTATTGGGACTCCATAGAGAGAAATGCAACAAAACACTTCTGGTGGTGTGCTGCAGTTTCTTGCCACTTGACTTGGGCTGATTGGCAGAATGATGCTAGCAGAGACAGACACACATGCTAAGACAAGACGCATGGAGGGCATGTGATATCTAGAGGTTATAAACAGGACTCAAAGGACAGTGAGGGAGGCTGAACCTGGCTTGCTTATAGAGCTAGCAGTGCAATGCTTCTTGGTCTCTGGACTTCACTTCATTGAGATAGGCACAGCCAAGAACTTCTCCTGGCATCTCTCTAGGTCCCTCCTGCTGATTCGAGCCAAGGCTGAGGCCTGGCTGTCTCTGCTAGGTAGTGCCACCACTGCTGATTCGTGTTTGCGCTCCTGATTCTACAGAACTAGACTGGTAGTATATCTGTGACATGTTCGTGAGAGGATAGGGCCGCCACTGCTAACTTATAAACTGAACTGCATATTTCCAGACAACACAGAAAGGAGTTGCTCCAAAGAACCTTCCTAAACAGGACCACTTCCTCCCCTCCCCCTTTTTTCCCACTACCTCTGGTGGGTGGTGGGCTACAAGGGAGGTTAACGTGTTGACAAACCATCATTAAAAGTAGGATTTGAAAAAAATGAAGTTACATATGTGTGAGTGTGTTGTGATGTGTGTGCATGGTATGTGAATATGTGTGCAAGTGCATATAGCCATGTGGAGGCCAGATGAGAACAGCATGTGTCCTGTTCTATCACTCTCCACCTTATTCCTCTGAGACAGGGTCTTTTACTGCATCTAGAACTCTGGAACTAGACTAGTGCTGGTGCCTGCCTTTTTACATGGGTTCCAGAGCTTTGAAATCAGGTCTCAATGCTTACATAGCCAGTGCTCTTACCAATTGAGCTATTGCTCCAACCTCTACTCTCAAATATTTTTAAAGCTGGCTTCTCCTTGCCCATTTTTCCTAGTAGGAAACTCCCTACTTTGTGAATGGAAGAGAGGGATCTATGCAGTCAAAGCACAACATCACAGTGGTCCAGATCCTGAACCATCTACTTGGGTAGCAGTTATCAGACATTCTAGAAGGGAAAGGGTACTTGGTGTATTTAACTATTGGGAGGAAATCACTTTCGTCTCTTAAGCAAACCCAGTTGATAGGTGGTGGCAGGTGCCTAGAACACCAGCTTCAGACCACCTTCATGACTGAAGAATGAAGGAGAATCATATCTATATTTCATATTTGTTGCCCTACATAGACAGAGCTAAGTCCTCTTCCACTTTATCCATGCTCTATCTCTAAAGAGGACATATTCTATCTGACTAACATTTCCAAGTCCCTAGAGTGTACCAAACACTGCAGTGAATGCTTTCTTTCAATAATCTCCTTTGATTTACCACAAACAGTCACACCATGGTCTGCTTGCTGCTTCTGCCTGTCTTCCCGTCTAGGGGTGCATCTGATATACTAACAGGTGAGCGAGAATGCTCTGAATCAGACCTTTGCTCCCCAGCCTCCTGGGACTACTGGAACATAGCCGGAACGCCTGGTCACTGTGGAAGGTGAGTGTTTGGCACACAGATCACCATATTTTTGCTATTTTCTTTTGTGTGAGTTTTGCATGTGTTTGCAATTTTCCGTTTTAGAATGGTTTTATTGAAAAAATTACATTATTATAGACACTGAGTCCATTTTTATTAACTGTGCTCTTGACAATTTCATACATCTATCTAATGCATTCTGGTTCCTCTCAACCCCCCCTTCTCCCCTCTTTCCCTCCCACCTCTGCCTACACCCCCTCCCCTAAAAGTCCCTTTCTTGTGTCTTTTTGCTTTCTTTTGTGACCCGCTAAGTTTAACCAGAGCCATCTGTTTGACTGTAAGTCTGAAGAGGTCTGCTGAAGCCTGGTAGGCTCATCTGTGGGTATTTAACTGAAGACAAGGAGCCCACACACACCCTGTGAGCACCCACCAGTAGCCAATAATTCAGGAGGGAGAAGTAAGACCCTTTGAGCCCCTCCCTGACCCATAATTGACTAATGATAGGTCTAATGTTGTGTAAGTCCATTGGAAGCAACCCCAGCTGCCATGAAATCATAATTATGATGGCTTTTCCATGCCCAGAAGATAGCAGGTCACAGCTCTCCATGATGTGCCCTGCCTTCTACATCCTCTCCACCCTCACCCCTGTGATGATTCCTGAGCCTTAAAGTAAGTAGCACACATATCCTACTTAGAGCCAAGCACTCAGCCATCGCTTACTCTTAGCACCTCGAGCAGCCATGCCTCTCCACACTCACAGCTATCACAGTAAAGAGAAGCTTCTCTGATCAAGGTTGGAGGTAGCATTTGTCTTGGGTATCAACATAAATGTTTGCGAGGCAGCTTTGTGCCTCGACAACTTAGCTACACGACCATAGACCTCTGTGACTATCTGTGCCATTTGTGCATACAGATGGGAAATGTGAGCATAAATTTGTGCAGAGACATAAGTCCCATTCCTAAGGCCAGTGGATGAAAGAAGAGGTGGGACGATATGAAGCGCGATGCTCAGAACTTCCTGTGTTGATTTGTTCACTGCCATCTGCTGGGTATCGTGTGGAGACGGGCTCCCAATAGTCAGCTTTCAGGGCCCTATCAGGTAAGGGATAGGATTCCTTGAGTCCCTCTCTGACCCAGCCCCACTGTGTCCTTCCTAAAGGACCGAGTGGACAGTGACTAAGCAAAGCAGCGATAGAGACCCAGTCACTGGGAACACAAGACAATGCTGGTAATAGTGAGATAAATATTATCTAAGGAAAAACTGATACACACACACACACACACACACACACACACACACACACACACATATATATATGATTACTCCAGAGCTTGCTTCCTTCCAAGTTGGGGATGTGCATTATGACCTGACTTTTCCTGCCTCCCAACCCTATCATTCCTCTTGCCACTCATGAGGCTACCCCATGCAAACATCTTGCACTCCAACTTCCATCCGTGTGCCTCCTTCAGGAGTAACCAGCAGGAAGAGGTAGGAGAAAGTGCTCCCAGGAAGCCCAACTATTATCAGTGTTCAGCACCCAGATTTGGACCCCTGAGCCCAGTGCTCGACAGACCAAGCATAGATCGGAAGCTCCGAAACATATAAGGCAGGTCCTAGGGCTCTCTAAACAGCAGGAAGGCATCAAGGCTAAATTCAGAGAAGGCCTTTCCTGGCATCGGCTCCCTGCAAACCCAGCTGGATGCAGCTGCTAGAAGGCTTTGAAGGCTGAAGCTCATGCCCTGACCCAGAAGGCCTCCCTCACAGCAGCTCAACCTCAGAGGCCAGGCCTACTCCCCAGCACCTCGACATGGCAGCCACTCTGAGAGATGCCAGAGCCAGCAGGTGGCTCTGAAATGCCCCATGTAATTAGAAATCTCATTTCCATTCCTGGGTTCTGGTTTGCATGGCAAAGGGAGCCGTTTGTCTGGAATGAATTATCCCCTCCCCGCAGATGTCTTCAAAGACTTATAATCCAAACGGGCTCATGGAAACCCAGCCTCCCAGGGCCACCCCTGCACACAGGAAGTCACTCCTGTGCCTGCACAGATGGGCTTTGGAAATATGCAAAATGTCAATGTGACAGAAAACTCAAGGGCGAGAGTGTGTGCTTGGACCTTAGGGAAGCTCAGACTACATTTAGCTCACCTCCACTCAGTTATGTCTGCGACCATCACTCCTTTAGTGCCAAATGGCTTACGTCTGAGAAGCACTTAGTGGCAGTCAAACCCTATCTTCTCTTACTCAGGAAGGATGAACGCCAGTCAGCCCTCAGGGTTACTTAGCCTTAAGATCCATAGCTCTAAGTCAAACTGAGAAAAGTCCCATGTCTATATGTCTGACATATATGTAAGCTCTGGAGTTAATCATTCACCTACCCATTTATTTCTATCAGTATTGTTTCCTTACTGGTCACCATGACCGAATAAAGGATCTCTCACTCCAGATGATTCTCTGCCTGAGGGAATCCATAGGAGGTTTTCTAGGAAGTGCTCACTGTGGCTGTAAATGACGTATTTAAAGTTATGAATCTTGGAATAAAGATATAAATGTCTGAATAGATACTTCAGATAATATAAAGATCAGGGTGCCTCTCAAGGAGGGTTCTCTGGACCATGCCCAGTGCAGTCTCCACCTATGGCCCAGGGACCAGTGTCATCAGCACACTGCCAGAGCTTGTTAGAAATGCAGATTCTCTGATCCAAAACTAACTGTATCAGAATCTTCCACCCTGAATAGAGAAACGTTTCTTGTGACCGCTGTTCTGCTCAGAGAGGCCATGCAATGAGTTGCCTGATATTCAAGCTGATCTGGGCCAGTGTCAGAACTTCCCAACTCAGAGAAACTTATGCTTTCAGGTCCTAGGGCAGAGAGTATCTGGGGGTGAAGGGAGCTCTCGGCCTAGCTAACTCAACTTAGCTGCAGCCATCCTAGCTATTGAATGCACCCCAGGGAGTGAGCACTGTCAATTCGGTCAGGTCAGACAGTTGTCCAAAAGCAAAGAGAAGTAACTGAATCAAATCACCTCAAAGCGTGAGGCTTGGCATATCAGGTAAGCGTTTTTCAGGGCCTCTCCCAGTCATCTCTCCAGAGAACAGCTCACCTATCACCTGGCATCTCAGGGACACCCCCCACCCCACAACAAAGCCAACAGACATCACTGCCAGTATTTCCTGTGACTCAAAAATCTACCGAGCTTTGCTGATTAAAGCAAGAGGCAGCCCTGCCCAGATCAGAGGGGATGGCATGAATAGCAGAAGCCACGGCTCCCTGAGGGCTGCTCAAACAGGAGATTATCAGGCTTAGCTATATATTGGAATCACCTAGATAGCTTTCTGAAAGTGCCATCACCAAAATCCACCCCCGAGACTGACTTAATCAGTCTGGTGAACAACTGCCTGGGCATCCGATGTTTTCAAGTTCCCTGGACAATTCTAGAACACCTCAGAGTTTGATAACCCATGAGTATAATCCAATTGCAAAAAAGAGTTCAGATCCTTTTCTCAAAGTTTTTATTACATTTATTTGTATATGGGAGTAGGGGTGTAAACATCACGACACACATGTAGAGGTCAGCGGGCAACTTGTCTCTGAACCATCTCTCCAGCCCTTACACTGTTCATGAATATGAGGTTTCCCCCTTATTCACTGGAACTTGCACTCCTGTATACTCTCCTCCCCTTGGGTGTTGAAGGACCCAGTAACTGGCTTCTGGCAAACAGACTATAAGCAAGAGAAGGAGTCACTGTTGTAAGTGGGAGGCAAAGGGTTAAACTCCACCTCACTCTCAGGCATTCCTGTCCCACTGACTATTCTTACAGGCTTGCTCCAATGAAACAGAAAGCCATATCGCTCTTCTGAGAGGCCCACATGACAAGAGAATAAGTCCTGCCATGGACCATGTGATAGACAATCTTAGTTAACTGTTGTAGAAATTATTAATCCCGTTCCGGGGTTCCTACCCCTCCTTAATCCATTTATTCTCAGATAAAAGACACACGCAATCTTTATATTTACAGTAAGTCTTAAACATCATGAGAGTTGGGCAGATACCTACCCTCTATGTTATTAGAATCTTTTTTATTGATAACTTTGAATTATTATTTGTTATTTTTATCTGGGCTGTTCTTTAATTGGCTGGCCCTCAGGGCCATGTCTTCTTGGCTCACCTAACCCATAGTGGTTTCTCTTCCTCCTCCATCTTTTTCTTTTCTTTGTGTTTTTCTTCTAACCCTAAGCCCAGGAAACTTAAGCCCCACCTATGTCTTTTCTACCCAGTTGTTAGCTGTTGGCATCTTTATTTACCAGACACAGATAACTTAGGAGCAGGGTCACTTAGCGACTACGTGTGGACTCTCTCATCTTGGGGAGCTACACTTAGCATTACAATACACAATGAAAGACAAAACTTCAACAAGTCCCCTTTTTAGTCTGATAAAAGACTCCTTTTCTCTCAGATATAAATTGAACATAATTATAACAATTATGTAAATTATAAGGTATGATATATACTTATAACATCTAGTCCATTATATTTGGCAATTTAGATAAATTATTTTATCATCTATCTCAAGTTAATGAGTTTATAATCTTTTATTTTATTTTGTATTACTATCTGAAAGCCATCTTTTTAAATCTAGAACACCTTTAATGCTAAACAACTTAGGTTTCATTGTGAGATTATATCTAGTCTTCAAACCCATCAGAAATTGGAGATGGAATAAATATTTGAGTATGCAGGAAGTGTAGGGATGACGCTTCCAAAAATTTAAATAATTGGCAGAGGCAGCTGGCTGCCTGAACAGTTCCCAACACATCTGGAATCAACCGAAACCCAAGGACTATTCTTGTTAGATCACCTGAGATCAGAAGACCCACCCTAAATCTGGGTCACTCCTTCTAGTGACAGCCTACATAAAAGGACGTAGAAGAGGGGAATTTTATTTTGCCTACTTGCCTTCACTCTCACTGGCAAGTTCATCTACTCTGCTGCTACTTCACTCCCTTGCTGGCATTAGAATCTACCTCTTCAGATGTCCAACAGACTAAAAACAAGTCAAGACATCTGGCCTCATAGACCAAACAGCTGTTGGATTTTGGTCACGTCTTTGGGAGACAGTCACTGTTGAACATAATGAACCACAGCATGTAATCCACTCTAATAATTGACCTTTTGATATAGATAGATGGATGGATGGATGGATGGATAGATAGATAGACAGACAGACAGACAGACAGATAGATTGATTCACTATATCAGTTCCGTTGCTCTAGAGAACCTTGACTAATGCAGAGCAAATAGACAAGGTGGAAGGGCAATCTCCCCCTAGTCAGCCTTCAGCTGAGTCCCCCCAGTCCAAGTTTACACCTTGAATGTAGTCTGAGATTCCAGCTGGCCTGTATTTCACTCCTTGATCCATAAATAAAACATGATATAATAAAGTATTTTTAAGCTGTTAAGTTTTGAGGTAATTTTAAGGCAGCAATAAACACCTAATAGAAAGCCTGAGAATCATTCGGATTACTGTCCAGATGGCACCTGTATAAACTACAGGTCAGTTGCTATAATACGCAGGAGTGTTCTCATAGAAGACTGTCTAGAGCATCCAAATAAGACTTTAGAGAATGCCTATTGGATTTTGAAGAATAGAGAGAATGTCAGCAAATATAGAAAGGCCAAAAACACTTCCAGGAAGATGGAAAACTTTCTTCTCTCAACCAAGAACACCTTTTTCCAACCTCTATTCTTGACCTCAAATTTCATCTTAGGGGTTCAGTTGAGATACTAGTTTAGTTGATAGAGTTTTATGTTTGTACTTGGGCTGGTAACAAAGGCATGTTAGGTTCCCTAAGAAACCTTGCTGTATCCTAAATTCTCCCTAAAAGTATTCTCTGAAATTCGGGCTTGCATCCAGGTAGCTTACATGGGAAGCAACAAAACAGTGCACAAATACAACAGAAAGGTAAGAATAAAATACAGTCAGATCAACTAAAAAATATGCTGTGGTGCTCTAGGCAACAGGGGCCCTCTCAGCAGTGGCGGGAAATGATCTTCAGAATGTCTATCCTGTGTATAAAGATGGGTACTCACAGTTCATGAGTTACTAACACCTTAGAAATCCTCAAGATTCCAAATTACTTGTCCTCATGGATTGAGACAAGAGACTATAGCTGTTCAACATACTGGCAGACAGAGTTAATAGCACTGGAGGTGATGGGTGGCAAGAAAAAGTTATGACACTGTCATAGTAGGTCCCAGCATAGCTCTGCAATGCTTTACAATTTATTGTCCTACGGCTGCCTTTATCAGGCAGCAGTGAGCTCTGGAAAGAGTTTCATTCTTAATGCACCCCCATTATTCCGCACAGTGCCAGGCACATAACCAGGAGTCACAAGCATTTTGTTGGTCTACCATCAACCAGAAGGAAAGGGGAATCCAGTGAGTACGGCTGGTGCCCACTCAGTCTCCCATTACACTTGTCCCAGAATCAGCAGTCCACAGCTGGAGATTCTTGGAACGATTATGCTTAGTGAACAGCATCTATCCTGCTAAGGATGCCAAGGATTTTCTTCCTCCTGCATTAACTGGGGAGATCTCAAGCAATTATGGGTGAGTATAAAATATAAAGACCAAACCTCCTGCCCTGTAGTGGAGAAACCCAATGGGTCATTCATGACCCAGGGATTCAGAGTCTTGTGTCTGGGTAGCCAACATCTTCCCTGCCTCTCCTGCTCCACCTCCCACACTTCATCATGGTTTTCCTTCAAGAAAACCATATACATACATATATATATATATATATATATATATATATATATATATATATAAAGCATTTAATTGGTGCTTCCATACAGTTTCAAAGTGTTAGACCAATATGATAACGGTAGGAAGCAAATAGGCATCGTGCTGTAGTAGTAGCTGAGAGCTTTACATCCTGATCCCCAGGTATCAGGCAGAGAGAGAAAGGAGAGACAAAGAAAGGGGGAGGGAGAGGAGGAGGGGGAGGGGAGGAGAGGGAGAGGGAGAGAAGAGAAGAGAAGAGAAGAGAAGAGAAGAGAAGAGAAGAGAAGAGAAGAGAAGAGAAGAGACCAGATGAGACTCAGTATAGATTGGACTTTTCAAAACACCCCCACCCAAGAAGACAACCTTCTTCTAACAAGCCACACCTCCTAATCCTTCTCAAACAGTTCTACTTTCTCTAGTGACTATGCATTCAAATATATGAGCCACTAAAACCACTGAAACTTGTTTATGTTGACTACATAATTCCTATCATCCACCCAAGTTTTATGCGTGTTTCCTATTTCGAGAATGATTCTGTCCTAACCATCTCCTATAGGCACTAAACCAATATACTAATGTACTTGGTTCTATTTTTCCAACCAATCGGAAGGAAGAATTGTCTTCAAGGAAGCAAAAGCCAAACTTCCAAGAAGCACCTTAGGTCTCTGAGAGAAGGAAGAAAAGAAAGAAAGAAAGAAAGAAAGAAAGAAAGAAAGAAAGAAAGAAAGAAAAGAAAGAAAGAAAGAAAGAAAGAAAGGAAGGAAGGAAGGAAGGAAGGAAGGAAGGAAGGGAAGGAAGGGAAGGGAAGGGAAGGGAAGGGAAGGAAGGGAAGGAAGGGAAGGAAGGGAAGGGGAAGGGAAGGGACGAAGGAATGAAGGAAGGAGCTTAGTTCATCAGGCTTCCTTGATGCTGCAATGTTCCAAGCTCTACAGTACCAGAGAACATAGCACATGATGTGTTGACTCACCTTCCCATACCACTCTGAGACTGCTATGTGTCTTGGGTTTTTTATAGTTGCATGACCAATTACCACAAAATACTTTGAGACAACACAATTTGTTATTTAAAGTATCTCTGGGCCAAGAGTCCAGGCATAGGCTGGGGTCTTATGGGGAGCTTGGGGCCTTCTGATTTCGTGCTGATAGATGACAGAGGTTCTGTTTAATTGTTGTTTGACAGGCATGGGTCACATTTAGTTCCTGAGGGCTGCCTTCAGTTCAAACAGTGTGGCCTTCTTCACACGTGGTTTATAATGTGATCTTTTGCTCTTCCAGGCCAACAGGAAGATGTCACCTGTTTCCTCATGCCACTCTGAAGGGCTTACCTGGTTCAGTCAATCCTTCTCAGAGATTATAGGGCTTGGGGGTTTGTGGCTGTTGTTATTTTGTTTTTGCTATTGTTGTTTGTGTGTGACTACAAAATTAAATGGTCAGAGACCATTCTTTCATTTGCAAAAAAAAAAATCATTTTCATCATATGATACAATATAATCTTGAAAGTGATTTTTATCATATTTATACCCAATAGGAAGTGTGAATCTTGGTTGTTATCTTAGAATTCTATCACCATACGATTCTCTAACTATCAGAGACAAAAAAATAAATCAAGTCTTGAGGCAATTAAATTGTTTCTTCTGGATCCTAAGGAACTAATTCTTGGTCCCAACTCTCAATCCCTGTGTCTGGGATGTCGACGGCTGGCTCCTGTACCAAGATTCTCCAATATCCAAAAATGTGAGTCTTTTGCCTCTAAGATTCAGGACTCACAATAGCATAATGAAGCAGAGCTGAGACCAATGAGTCACCAGTTCTAATTCTTTAGAAGTTGAGAAATGGACCTGAAGGCGGCACCCACATATGAGACAAAAGGGAACAGTGATTAATGTGGCATGGCCAACCTACAGGCACTTAAATTCAACTGAAGCACACACTTGTACACACACACACACACACACACACAAACACAGGTGTACATGCACACATGTAGGTATACACACATACATACATATAAATATATGCATACATACATATACACACATGCGAATACATACACATACATATATACATGCACACATAAATATATACACACGCACATGTACATGCACACACATGCATATACACATTCATATATATATATATGCATTCATAAATACATACACACACGTACATGCACACACATGTGCATACTCACACAAAGATGCTGGGTAGAACATTGTCTAACCAACAATTCACAAACCCAAGTCTAGACCATTTTTCCCACAACTCAAAAGACTCCAGTGTACAGAAAAGGCAGAGGCAGGAATCTAGTCTACTGCAGGGACACCTGACACATCCTGAAGTCAGAATCCTCAATTTCCTGGTTTCCTACCAGCTGGATAATATATAAAAATGATTCATATGATTTATGTATCGTTTATAGTTACATGGTATGATTTTATACAGTGATGTAGTATAAATGATATACTATATAGCTATATATTATGATTATATACAATGATTTATAGTTATATAGTATGTATATATACATATATAGTCACATTGTATACAAATATATTCACAAAGCAGAGGTTGGAATTTTTTTCGCAAAGAGACAAATAGCAAATCTTGGAGAATATGTGACTATAGTCTCTGTCACAATTACTCAACACTGCCATTGCAACATAAAAATGGCTAGAGACATAAAGCCATGTGGTAGTGCTTCAAAATTTTGCTTTACAAAATAAATAAATCCGAACAGTGGGTCAGATTCTCCCTCAAGCCCAGATTTAGCCTCTGGGACAGAGCATAGATTTGAAAGTCAAGAGACATGAATTTTGCTTTCTGACCCTGCATCTTACCATCTATATGACTCACACCAGCTCAGTTAACTTTATGAGCCTAGGAACAGCGATATTAGCCACTGAACATACACATACTGGCTGACTCTCTCATGCTCCAATCCTGTTTGGGTTACAACGTACAATGAGTTCGGGTCACTGGCACATAGGTAGGAGTGATATCTGCCCTGTCAGGCATGGCTCTCATACATTCCCAGGAACTTCTCCTGTTCTCCCTTGCTTTGCCATCATAGCCATCAAGTTGATGTGTCAAAAATCAAGCTTAGCCCTTGACACCAGAAAGAACTCAATATATACAAGGTATCATGATGAATTGATTATAAATTGTGTCACAAGTAAGAATAGGTTTTTTTGAAGAAAACTCCAGAAACTTCATTAAAAATAAGTCAAGTAACTTTCCCAAAAGACATTAGCCCACTGAGATTTTATTTAATGTTGAAAATAACATTTTGATAAGGAATATGCTGATGGTACATTTTACCTCAAAAAAGGCATTGCTTAATAACTCCCTGTAAATGAAGAAAGGAAAGAGGAAAAATACCCTCTAATTTTTGCACGCTGTTCATCCTCTACTCAGCAAACATTTCCTGAACAGGTCCACTCTGTGATGGATGCTGATTCAGCCAGGGTTCTGCTGCTCAGTGGTCAGAGCAAGTGGTCCACAGGCTACACAGGCCTAAGGTCAACAAATCTCAGAACTCCATGCTCTGAGTAAGGGGTCTCAGCCTGGTTCTCAAATCCACAGACCTCACCCCAGTACCCCAGACAGAAGTAAGAGTAAAACCTAACTATGAATACCAGGACAGCGGCCACCATAGGAAAATGGCATTTGCTAGCAACCTGCATGTCTCAAGCTCAAAGTAGTGAAGAAGTGATACAAAAAAAATAAACAAACAACAAAAACTCAACCAATTCCCTAGTCCAAAGAGTTGGCGTGTTTGAGGCTAAATATAGATTCTGAGAATGAAACTTTGAAGACACAAACTGGGGATGCCTAATGAAGGAATAGCAAGGGACCACAGATAAAAACATGTCAAGAACGATGCATCTGTACTCCTGCAGAGAAGAACGTGACTGCTGTCAGTCAGCCCAGAGTGTGTGTATCCACTTCCCATACAAATGCACAATTATTATGTCAATTAAAATAAAAACATAACATTTTTAACACACAAGAAGAGAGTCAGCAGGCCAGCTTGTCATTTAAGACAACCCGTGAATCAAGACCTGTGCAAGGGGGACTGAATAATGAACAGCCTTGCTCCATAGCACTGTCTTCAAGAACACCAAGGTTGGGCTGGGGAGATGGCTCAGTGGATAAGATCATCTACTAAAAAGCATGAGGACTTAAGTTCAAATCCCCAGACCCCGTGGGGGTTGGGGAAAGCTAGGAATGACTTCATGTGTTTGTAAGACCAGCACTGGGGAGCAGAGACAGATGATTCCCAGCTTGCTGGCCAGCCTAGCCAAAATGGGAAGCTTCTGGTTCAGTGAGAAACCCTGTCTCAAGAGCTGTAGAAAAAGATACCCAACATCTTGCTATGTCTTTCACATACACGTGAATGGACATGTGAAGCTGCACAAATCAACTATACACCATATACATGCACACACACACACACACACACACACACACACACACACACACACATACATACACACCTTCGAATGTTCTACCTGTAAACCCTCCTTTCACTCAAACTCACTAGGAATATTGCTATTATTAGAATCACTATTCTTACACCACCCATCAAGATTCAGACAGTCCAAGTACATGTTTCAGAGTCACCCAGTTATTAAATGAAGGAACCAGAATTTGGTCACAAGTAACCTTGATCTAAAATGGGCCCCTTTGACTACAGGCTCTCAAGTCCCATTACCAACACAAAACAATCCCTGCTAGCAGTTAGGCCATGGCCTAAATACTGAATGTATATCACTTTGGTTTTGATAGCCCTGTAAGATTTAGGCTGTTATCATTGAATGAAACTTTGAAGACACAAACTGGGGATGCCTAATGAAGAAATAGCAAGGGACCACAGATTAAAAACATGTCAAGAAAAAGGTCAGATGGTTTCCCCCAAAGTTAGGAGGCTAGAAAACAGAGTACCTCCTTCCAGACTGTACACTCTTAACAGGCTGACTCTAGAACGGAGGTTCTCAACCTGTGGGTCTCAGTCCCTTTAGGGGATAGGCTGACCCTTCCATAGGGGTCACCTAAGACCATCAGAAAACACAGATATTTACAGGACAATTCATAACAGTATCAAAAAATACATTTATGAAGTAACAACAAAAATAACATTATGGTTGGGGGTCACCACAGCATGAGGAACTGTATTCAAGGGTCGCAGCATTAGAAAGGTTTAGAACCACTGCTCTAGCCTCTCCCATCATCAACCAGGCTGCTGTCCTTGACTGAATTCTTTACCTAGAATCTTCTCCCTTTTCTCTGCTCCTTGAGCACACTCTGTCTAGACCAGGCCTGCCGAGATTTAGTGAACATGATTCTAGTTGAGTGTGACCTTCCCGTGCGCTGATTGACTTTAGCGACATGTAAATGATCTGCTGTAAATCAGGAGGCAGGCGATCCCACCATGAATCACCCATTCCCTCCAACCCCACGGTGACAGACACGCATAAATTCCAGTGGGCTGTGGCAGGTGCTGTCCTTTAGCTTTCCAATTAAATGAGCCCTAACTTTGCTCACCCCTCAGCGGGGAGGTTGAGCATTAATATGCTAATGAACAGTGCAAGGAGTGTTTGTGGGAATCTCTCTGTGTTGGTGTGACCTGTGACCTTCTCAGCTCTCCTGGTCTACTGAAACTCAAGCAAGCTGGGCAAGTGGATCTGTGAGGTAATGAGGAGTGTTTCAAAGAAGAAACCACAGCCATGAGGAGACCATGCCTTCGTCATCTGCAAAGATGGAGGACGGTGCTGAGAGGACCAGTATCCCAGTATACAACTCAAAATGACTTCAGAATGGCTAACCACCATCGTGGCACCAAGGGGTCAGGACCACACACCCAACAAAGCATTTTCAGAGCCTGTTTTCTGAATGGCTTTGGTTGGACATTGAGGCTCATTAATGTTGAGGAGTTTCTTGGACTAAGCCTGGCCTTAGGTAATACTCTTTCCTCTAATATATGCTCACTATGTATTCTTAAGCAATTTGTATCTCAGAATCAGTTTGATCACAAGGAAACCAACAATGTGGGCATGCCTAGTAGAAGGCATTTTTGTACAATAACAGTAAATACTTTGACTCTAACTGTAATTATCCCCACCATTTTTTTTCTCTTCTCACCAGAGCAAAATGGAGTTACTTCCCTCTCTGGGTTGGAAAATTGACTAAACACCTTGGGCTCTATGACTTGTGATAAGATAACAAACTATAAAAGATCCTTAGTAAAACCAGGACAAAGGGAGGCAATTTTCTAGAATAACAACCTGGATCAATATGAGGAAAAAGGAGTGCTGTTTGCCTTAAAGAGACCTCTCTCCAATACCTCATGCGTCTATTTCCTCCATAACAGCACAACCTAAAAGACCTAAAATCCTTATCTCAACCCATTGTGACAAGCTCAATGGGCCATTGTGGCTGCAGGTGGAGGAAGAAAGGAAAGGAATCCCAAAGGAGGAGGAGCAAGAACAAAGGAGGGACTTTCTGTTTGTCATCCAGGACATGGTTGACCGGAAAAGTGTAGAGTTGCATCATTATCAATAATATAATAGTTCAGCAATAAAATTTTATGTTAATTATGGATCATAATTTCCCATGTTACATCGAGCATTAACAAAATAACTTATAATAAAGCCAGTTTCGCCAAAGAAATCATAAAATCCATCAAACATCTTTCTTAGTTTGCTTTCTGTTGCTGCGATAAAAAGCTGACCAAAACCAACTCGGAGGGGGAAAGGCTTTATTTCAGCTTGTAAGTTTGATTCTATCACTGAGAGAAGTCAGGGCAAGAAATCAAGGCAGGAAGCTGGAGGCAGAGACCATAGAGGAAGGCTAAATATTGGTTTTTCTCTCCAGGGCTCACCCAGCCTGCTTCCTACCTGCTCAGCGGTAGCACTGTCCAGAGAGGTCTAGAACCTCCAATGTCAATTATTAATCAAGAAAATGTCCCACAGATATGCCTACAGGCCAATCTGATAGAGGCAATTTCTCAGTTGAGGTTCCCTCTTTCAAAATGACACAAGTTTATGTCAAGTTGGCAAAAATTAGTCACCACAACACCCTCTTCAGCTTTAGTGTACTTGTCCTATCCAATTATTTGGTTCAAAGGGAAACTAGAAGTTTCTGACCTTGCCTCCATCTTTTTAAGTGTAAGAGACCTCAGGATGCAAAGGAGGAGCCTCTAACCCACAGAGGGAGGAGGGCCAGAAAAACCTTCCAGGAGACAACCAAGGTCTGAACCAAGTACCAAAGAACAAATCAGTGTTGATCAAGCAAAACAAGGGAACAGCGCACAGACTCAGTTCTGTGACCTTCTGTTCTTCCGGTCTATTTAGAATGGAAACAATCAGCCAAGGGTGTCCATGAAGAAATGAGTGTTTCAGTGAAGACACCGCAGCCATACCCCAGCATCTACAAAGATAAAGAGAGGAGAACACAGAGAGGACCAATAATCTAGTGTACAATTCCAAGTGACTTCAGAATGGCCAGCCACCATCGCAGCATCAAGGTGTTTCCACCATAACGAAACGAAGCATTTCTGAGCAACATTTTCCCCGTGATTTTGCTTGACCCAGTGATGGGAGTCTTTGTATGTTTATGAGCTTGGCTCCAAAAATATGTCTTGATGCACCTGAAACACGAGAGGCAGAGCAGATCAGTAAGAGGCTACATGCTGCAGGGAAAGGTACAGCAGAAAGAACTCATACTAGTTCTCCCCAAAAGTCCTTATTTAGTAGTAAGATACATTAGCCAGAAAACAATGGATACCCACCACTGCAGGGCCTTGAGGAACAGAATGAACAACTTATAAAAATTGCTCCATTTACTCAATCAGAACAGTTGGTGGGGGCAAAATATTGAAGTTGGGAGGTATCAACCTAGCATCTTGTCAAGTGATGAAGCAGGCCAGGCTCAGGTGAGAGAAACAGAAGAGAAAGAAGGTTGATGTCTTGTGGAAGAACCTGCCTAAGTGGTGAGTGCATGCCTCCCAGTATGCAGATGTGACCTGGAGATTAGATAGAGCAGCGTGCCCTTCTCTGAGCTATCGACTAGATAGATAGAGCAGCATGCCCTTTTCTGAGCTATCGACTAGATAGATAGAGCAGCATGCCCTTTTCTGAGCTATCGACTAGATAGATAGAACAGTGTGCCCTTCTCTGAGCTAGTGCAGTAGAAGGAACATCGAAAGGACATATGCTTCATTCTATCTATTTCAACGCATGCTCTCACTCTGTAGCCTTAGCTGGCATGGAGGCTGCTTTGCAGACCAAGCTGACCTCAAACTCACAGAGATTTTCCTGCCTCTGTCTCCCGAGTGCTGGTATTGAAGGTATACACCACCACACCCAGCTCCCAAGGCACATACATTTGAGAAATGTCATTTAGACATGACAGAAGAATCTCCAGCTTAAAGGTTTTCTCCAGGGTATATTAAGCAGAGAAAGCTTGGACGTACATTTAGACAATTTGAAAACACACATGTAGCTAAAATTCAGCTGGAGAACGAAGAATGTAATGCCATGATGCAGGAACCTGAAGACATAGTTCATCATGTAAACATCAATATTAATAAAAGCATGAAGTTCAAAAGGTGGGAGTTTAGTTCTGGCCTGAGTCTAGTTCTGGCCTATGCATCTGAACAAGACATCCCTGCTCTAAGAGGTTTGCTCAGGAGACCAAATACCAAAAAGGAGGCTTCTATAGGTGCTAAGAAAATCTTCTGCAGATATGAAAGTTCTAGAAAGTACAAGGTAAAAGGTGGCATGACCCACATATTCTGAAAGACCCTCTGTAAGGAGAAAAGTAAGATCCATGGATGGGAGTTCCAGCAAGGCAACACTTTCAGCATCTGAGGTAATTTGGGATGTTGGCAAGAAGACACTTTGGTTTATAAAGATGTAGGTAAAGGCCAGGATCTAAGAGAGAATGGTTCAGGTGCTAGCAAGACACACATCTTAGTCATTGTGCTATTGCTGTAAAGAGACACCATTACCAAGACAACTCTTTTAAAAGAAAGCATTTAATTGTAGGGTTTCATAATGCCTTAAAGATTTAGTTCATTATCATCATGGTAGGAAGCAGACAGGCATGGCACTGAACAGTACCTGAGAGCTTTACATCCTGATCTACAAGCAGGCAGAGACAGACACCAGCAATACACTTCCTCCTACAAGGCCACATCTCCTAATCCTTCCCAAACAGTTCCAATAGCTGGGAACCAAACATTCAAATGTATGAGCCTATAGGACCTAGTCTCACGCAACTCCCAACAATATCACAAGCAACATGTCTGGACCACTACTCATTGTGAGATTTTAAGATCTCTGTTCCCCAAATAGATTTTTAGTTAAGGTGTGAGTGTGTGTGTGTGTGTGTGTGTGTGTGTGTGTGTGTGTGTGCTTTCTAGTTATCTGCTTTCTAGTGCACATCTTCAAAAGCATGTTTTTTGAACTACTTACTGTGAGGAATAGTAAAAGGGGTTACACATCTTAACACCATGGTGGGATAATCTAAGGATCACTGAAATAAAGATGCTTCTTTGAGACATGACTGTCCACAGCCTTTAATATGTCAATTCCCACTGAAAATCTCCAGGACTGGTTAGAGATGAAGCAGGCATGTTCCACGAGCTTATTTCCCCCATGTAACCCAATTTTCTCTTGTGCAGTGTGCCATGGAACTACAGTGCCACCAACTGCACTTCGGAAGGTGTTACTAGAGAGAGGATTAAAAAATAATATGGCCTATAGGTGGATCACTGCAATAAAAATTCCTGAGTTCAAATCCTCAACCCTTCTTCTGGGGGCCTTAGTTTTCCTCTAGGGAAGGTAATATTCGTAATGTCCATCTTAGGGTGCCATTATACCAAATAAGAGAACGGTAGAAAGTGCTGAGCATACTGACAGGAGTCAGAGAGGAGGGCAAGCAGAGATCTTCCCGAGCTTGACCACCCAGCTCCTGGTGCTTCACATTGGTCAACCCTAGCTGAAGCCCTCAGACCTAATAACCTGAAAAACCAGCCACTTGTGGGAGTCAAGCCCCAACAGAAGAAGCAAAGGAATCATCAATGAATATGCATTGTCCTAGAAGCCTGGGGTCTCCTGAGCCATTATCAACCAGAACCAAAACCATATGCAATGGTGAATCTCAGTTGTCAACCCGATGAGATCTGGAATAGCCTAGGAAATGGGCTGCTGGGCAATCCCATGGGACATTGTTTTAATTGGGTTAAGTGAGCTGGAAAAGCCACTTAACTGCTTCCGGGATACAATGTGACCAGTTACAGCAGGTAACTGTTGCTGTAGCTTTCTTTTATCCCGCACTAGGTCCAGCACCATAGTGCCCCAAGATGTCTGGTAGACATCTTCATCTCAGTCGGCAAAGCGTCTCACCAGCTCTGCTCCATCCCATATCACACTGCCGATGGCTTCTCTCTGAGCCTGGCAGCAATCTCTCTATCCATCTAGTTCCCAAGGCAGATTGCCACCATGGCAGAAATATACATCCCAATTCCTCTGCATACTCTCTTAAACTTAAATCACTACATGAAAGAACACACACCACAATAACCTCTGATCCCATTGATAAGATATAGTTGCCCACCTAGACACACAAAGCCCTGTACACATCCATCCCTTAAGAATATTCATAACAACCTGTAAATGTGCAGAGAGGAATCTTAACATCAGCCTCCATGTTCTCTCTGCTCTTCTCCACCTCCTCCAATCTCCTCCTCTCTCTTAAACTTTTCCCCCACTCATCCTTCTCGTCCAATGACAGGCCTCATTCTATCTTGTACCTGCCTTCACCTGTATGACATCCTCCAGGTAACTGCTACCTTGACATACCCAAACATGATGCAGAGTACCCTGGAATTAAGAGACAAACAGGCCCTTTCTCTTACATTCCTTTTGTCAGAACATTTAAACACAGCAATGGGGACAGTAACTTCAGCACTGGTGCTGCTGCCCAGTGATGCCCAGTGAACACCCAGCTCTGCGACTTTCCTGAGGATGGGGATCCCAGGACTTTGTTATTGTTGTTGCTGCTGCTGGTGATGGTGCTTTTTATTTTAAGACATGATCTGGTTATGTGGTCCAGCCTGGTCTCAAACTCACTGTGTAGCCCAGGCTGGCCTCCAACTCCCAATGATCCTTCTAAGCCAGCCTCCCTGTGCTAGGGTTATAGACTGACATTCCTGTGCCCAGCTTTACCTGCTCTTTCAGAGTGGTCCAGCTAGACAGAAGGCTGGGCAGGGATCAATTTATTCAAAAAAATACCCTCCACGTTATCTCCAGTCTGCTCTTCCTGCCCGGCTGCCAAGAGAGGATGCTGGACCTCAAAGCAGAACCAGAAAGGCTATGAGGATCTCAAAGTTTCTCCAGCATTCGCTGCCCTCGGGCTATTTTTATATCTCATTCGCTCACATTGTGGTAATTTACATACTTCAGCAGAGCACACAAATGTCCAGAGCACACACCAGGAACAATAAGACGTAGCCAGGCACTTCACCGAAGCCCAAGTACAGAGGAGGTTTCGGAAATCAGTTACTAAAACAAGTGGTTCCCTCACGTGGAGTGTGAGAATTCTCGGTAACACTTGACAATAAGTGGACGTGATGAGGGCCACACAGCACAGTAATTCCTGCTGGATTGCACATTGAAAGCTGCATTCAGCGCTGCGAAGCCATCAGAGCGGGCTTTGTTGAGATGAATAAGAAGGGATTGCGAAGTGAATTGCTGCTTCATTGCCAAGTGCTTCCGATTCTCTGCTCCTGCCATCTGTGTCCTCCGGAAGACACGCAAAAGCAAAGGTCTGCATCAGGGCTGGCTCCGAGCTGCTCAAAAGGACAGCTCTCTGGGCATGGGAGTCTCATGGAAGAGGGTGGCTGGGTCGAGGCAGGACAAGGAAACTCATTGTCCCTCTAGTTAGAGAAACTTAAACAAGCAATCAGATGTAGGACCCCCATCCTGACACTCACTCAGATAGTCACCCCTCACTCACAGAAAACCAAACAGCTGCACTCACACATGTGCACGTGCACACACACACACACACACACACACACACACACACACATTAATTCATTCAGCAAATAGTGATTGCTTCATACCAATAACTAGACTAATCAAGCCTGTGAATGTGTGTTCCTATAGTTTAAACATCTCATGCACACACACACACACACACACACACACACACACACACGCATGTGCACACACATACCCTGGGCATAAATAGACACAAGTATACAAAAAGGCATATATACGTACAAGGACACATATGCACACACAGACATAGAAGCACACAAGCAAGACACAGATAACCATGCCTAGCCAGTGTAGACATTAGAGCTGCCACTCTGACCCCAGTCACTCACATGCCACATTCTATATATAATCACAACTTAAGGATGGCACCAAGTGCCAGCTCTATTGCTTATTTCTGTCAAGGTGGATCTGTTTTAACCTGGAGGTTCTCAGCCCAGGACTATTGTTCTTACCAAGAGCTCTCTCTCTCTCTTTGGCTCACCGTCGGTCGGATGGCTCTACATCTGACACCTCCGGTGACTCATCTCTGCAATCTGGAGCAAGACCATGCAGTGTTAGGCAACCTGGCAGCAGAAATGTAATCAAAAGGACAGCTACCTATGGTGTCATGCATTGGAAGAAAGAAGAGAGCGTTTGAATAATCCTGGGTTCCCTCCCAAGTCAAACCCAACAGCAGCAGCAAAGGCAAAAAACAATAGTAACTATGGCCGGCTGAATATTCACTGTATGTGAAGACTTAGTAAGCACCAAGGAATATTCTTGTTTAATCTCTCAGCAACCTCCTAGGAGTGTACTATCTCTATGTCCATTTTGCACAAAGTCAAAAGGTTAGGACCATGACTTCTCCCATGACTTCAGCCAACTGGGAGTAGACTTGATATTTAAACCCCAGCTCAGATGTTCTCTGCACCAGTCAGCTGCCACTAAACCAGCCCATCCTTTTACAGGCATTCGTTCCGATGCCTCCTGGGATCTGCCAGGCAGTCCTAGCTGGTTCTCTCACAGGACAGGATGAGGATAAGGCAATGCTAAGCATCAACTTGGGTGGGGGGGTGGAGGGAGGAGGTTGCCAAAATTTCAGTAATTGACATAAATATTTTAACTGATAAAACTTTCTAAAGATTGAGGTGATTATCCATGAACATCAAGACTTTAGGATCAGCAAGATTGTTCCGCACACAGAGGTACTTGCCGTGCAAGTTTGATGGTCTGAGTTAGATCTCTGGGACCCACAGTGAAAGAAGAGAACCAATTCTCAAGAGTTGACATCTGACCTCCATGAATATTCTCCCTCTCCCTCTCCTTCTTCCCTCTCTCTTCCTCCCCTCTCCCCCTCCCTCTCCCTCCCCCTCTCTCTCTCCCTCTCTCTCTCCCTCTCCCTGTTCTCCCTCTCCCCTCCCCCTCTCTCCTCCTCCCCCTCCCCCTTTCCTCTCCCTTTCCCTCTCTCTTCCTCTCTCTCCTTTTTCTTTCCCCTTCTCCTCCATCCCCTCCCTCTTCCCCTCTCTTCCTTCTCCCCTCTCCCTCTCCCTCTCCCTCCCCTCTCCTCTCCCTCTCCCTCCTTCTTCCCTCTCCCATCTCCCTCTTCCCCCTTTCTTCTCTCCCCCTCTCCCTCCTCCTCTCCCTCTCTCTTCCTCTCCCCTCCCCTTCCCCTCCCCCTTCTCTCTCTCCCCCCTCACACACACACACAGAACATATGTAACACACAAGTATCATATAAACACATAAACAGTAATAATAATTTTTAAAATTCTAAAACCTTCAAAAGTCACTATTTCTGATATTGACTTTTGACTAAGACTCAGTGTAGCGGGGTTTAGCACTATAGCTAAACCACTCTTGTTCTCTACCGGTCTCATGCCCACCAGCTGTAAAGTTAGAATACCTGAAGCCTCGCTCAATCATATCAGGTACCTGAAGACTCACTGTGAAAGCTGGCATTTCAAGGGCTTCTTTGTCTACCTCTGTATCTTGCAAACACACCATCAGAATACCCATACATGCTCCATGGAAGCTCAAGGCTCCACAGAGGTGTGTCCTCTGAGACAGGCAGAAGCCACAGCTGTTTTACAATGCAACCTCAGAAGCCACTCAGCTACCCTGCCACAAGATGGTATCCGTCAGTCACAAACCACCAAGGCTAGCTCATACTCAAGGAAGAGGTAAAGCCTTCTGATCTGAGATGTGTTCTACCATACCACACTCATAAACGCCTGGGAACTCTCTCTCTCTCTCCATCCAGTAGCCTTCAGGAAAGCAGCTGATCCCCCAAATATTAACAGGGCGTGGTTGCATCAATAGAAATTTGTCCCATATTTGAATATGGCCTGAGTCTGGAGAGTGGCCCTGGCCTCTCAGCGATGTCTGCACTCCCAGGAGTCCCTGCTTCCTTTCATATCACTGGTCGACTGGGAGGTGGCAGCAATGGAGTCTCAGCATCCTTCATTTGTCCTCAGCTATTTTTCCTGAGCTAACTGAGGCATGGGAATCTTGACTTTAATTATGGATGTGGAGGAGATGAAGACCTGCCTTTATTGAGGAGCAGAGGAGAAACTGAAATTGGACAAATCTCACTGAGACCGCATCTAAACTCCAACTCTCGATGACACAGCTCTTCTACCTTTCTTGGTTATCTTAGCTTTTCACCTGTAAAATGTGAATATTAGTGCCAGGGTCTGCTTTTTATGTGTGTGTTCATCTGAATGTATGTCTGTGCAAACTGGGTACCACATTGCATGCCTGAGAAGGCCAGCAGGGGCTGTTGGAGTCCCTGAAAATATGGCTACAAATACCTGTGAGCCACCGTGGATGCTGGGATTGGGACCCAGCCAATGCTCTTAACCACTGAGCCATCATCTCTCTAGCTATGGGGACAGTTTTTATTTTTTATTCTAAATAGAAAATGACCAAGCCTGAAATGAGTGTAAATCATAGGGGAATATGCACCAGGTACCCAATAGTAATGTTTTCGCTCTCCTCCATCACCCTTCCCTCACCCCACCCTATTCCACATTTGCATGTCTAACACAAAGACATCAGAGGCAGAAGGCAAGAGAACTTCAGAGATAGAAATACATGATTGATTATGTTGATGTTGCCTCAGTCAGGGTCTAAGCGGGAAGACGAGCCAACTGAGAATTTAAAGCAAAGAGATTTTACTCTGTGAAATTGCCTGTACCGGTTGATGAAAGGGCTAAGGCAACTTAGAGACCGATGAGAGTAGGAACCGCCATCTTCCTACAGGACAGAAGGAGAAGGGGGGACTCCTGGCACCCACAGCCATTAGATAGAGTGTCCCACAAGAGTAGGAACCACCAAGCTCAGTTGCTGCCAGACAAGATGAAGAGAAGTGTCCTGGTCTCTCACTGTCCCCTTCCATTTTCCTACCAGCACCACCTATTGCCTAATGCCAACCAGAAGTGATTTGGCAGCAGAGCCTAGAAAAGGCATTCAGCATGTATCAGGTGCTCTGTGACATATAACACAAGAAAAAGGGACAAGAAACGACTGAAAGACACACAGACCAGGCTCAGGGCAGCAGCCATCACTTTTTTTTTTTCAGAGCTGGGAACCGAACCCAGGGCCTTGTGCTTGCTAGACAAGCGCTCTACCACTGAGCTAAATCCCCAACCCCAGCAGCCATCACTTTAAGGCTACAGAGTCTTAGAACAAATAGTGGAGTCAAATGCAAACTAATTTTAATATAATATTTTCATTATCTACTGGAGCTTGAGGCCACACCCTTAAAGAAAATAGATTCTTCCTCCCCCAGAAGCCATCAACTGTCCATAGCTCCTTAGTTGGGGGTGGAGGACAGGGAGCCCCTCCCACCTCCAATGCATAGCAACTTTAATGGAATCTCTAATTGAGAACCACGTTCTATGATACCATTTAGTCCCCATGATTGCTGATAGGATGAGCACTGTCACTATGGCCATGGCAAGTGGAGAAACTGAAGGTCAGAATGGTTAAGTTCCTTATTCGAGGAATGGAGTCAAGATACCAGGCCAGACGAGCTCTCCGCAGAGGCCAAGCTCGGAACCAAATTACACGCTGCCCAGTGAGAGAAACTGACTGGAACTGCAGCTCTCTCATCTCCTGCTCTGCATGCTCCTACATTCTCGGTGCACTGCACTGTATTAAGTACTTCCCCTCCAGAGCTTTGTGGTTCGTCCTATTTGTTCCATCTCTCCTGGATTTGTCTATAAAAATTTCAGATCCCACCCCAGTGGGAGAAAGTACTCAGGAGCTGAGGGACTCTGAGAAGCAGGAAATAAAAGTTAAAGACAGTTGCAAAGATAGCCTGAATTGAGACATCTTGTGTCTGTGACTGATGCTCCTTCTCATATCTGTCCCCAAAGATCCCAAGGCTGCTCTGGGCAGTTTCTATCCATTAGGGAGCACCTCAAGCACGTGTCTCTACTGGAGGCTACACATTGTGTGAGAGTTACCTTCAACCAACATGCACAGTGGTCTAGAGATGCCCACGAAGCTGAAGAATTAGACCAAGGAGCAGAGCTCAGCCAATGAGAGGCAGGAGCTGATGGTGAATGTCCCAGCTTCCTTGCCCTCTGATTGACAATTCACAGTCAGAGGTCCTCAGCAGAGCTGAGCCTTAAACACACAAAGATATTTCCTTCTGTTAAAAGCACACTGGGTGGTGACTCTCCTCTCTCACCTGTCCCCTCAACCCACTGCATTTTCTGAAATGAACTCCCGTACCCACCTAAAACAAAAACCTGCATCCAACTCTTTGTCACAGTGCCCACTTTTGGAAGAATCCAAGTAAAAAGATTTTTTTTCCTTTACATTTTCACCATTCACCAAGATATCCCCCCCCTCTCTCTCTCTCTCTCTTTCTCTCTCTCTCTCTCTCTCTCTCTCTCTCTGGTAAACAGGAAGAGAAACCACTCTACCCAATCAGTGATGGACATGGGTGGTGGCAGCCTATCCCCCTGGCACATTGAACAAATATCTAGGCCCAAGAGGATCATCCCTACAAGACCAAGTTGAAAGTCTTCTCTGCACCCAAGGGACACCCCAAAGGACACAGAATCTTGGGGCTATTTCTGTGTTAGGGTAGACACTCGTGGTGACAATTCCCCACCACAAAAGAAGAAGACAATGGTATGTGCACACAAAAACCTCAGTGGGATCCCCTGCAGAGTCAGGCTTCTGTCCCTGCAAATTATTTTCTTGCTAATCAATATGTTTAATAAATAATATTCCAGTTGATTTCATTACCGGCAATACACAAATCAATAGAAGGTTATTGCATGATAACTTCCCATTGATATTGTAATCCCCCTGATTTAATAGATGTTGCTTTTCTGAGGATTGCTGTTTGCATTAGGAATTGGGGGAAAGAAAACAAAAGTACAAGAATTCTATCACAGAAAAGAGGTTCAGTTTAATAAGGAAGCAGCATGGGGGCAAAGAGAGGTTCCCCATTTCTGTCTCCCCTAGCCTGCATTGTGGTGTCCCACTGCCTGGGTCTTTGTTAATTTCCTTGATTGAAGTTAAAATCTGGGGAAGATAGTTTTCTGGACACCCTTCAGCAGGTGCGCTGGTCTTCTCTTTTCTTGGCAAATCCTAGCAGGAACTTCTTTATGAAGAAAAATCCTAAACAGGAAAATGGGTGGTGTCAAATGATCACCCCTGACTCAGGTCAGTCAAGTCCTGGCATGGCGAAGCCAGGATGCCCCAGAAATGCCAAGTGCAAAGAGTCCAATTACTAGACAGTGAATGATGGCATCAGATTACAGATGGCAAACAGTTGTGGAATTCCTCTAGTTCTGCTGCGAGAGGTGGTAACTCAGGAGGACATACGGGGGCGATAGAAAATATACTTTTTAGTTTGTTATGAAAACTAACTTCTAAAGGTTACGTGAAAAGATGGAATGACGCCAGACTTCAGAGGGTAAGCACAGGCTGTCACTTGATTGTCCTTGTCATAGACACCAACCACAACCTTGAAGGTCCCCAAAACTTGACACTATCTACTGGCTGAAAATTCATGGCTTCCTTTGACTTCTTGGGGTTCAGGGGAAACCTTAGAATGCTTCACAAAATCCAGGCAAGTTCTACACTTCTTCATTACGTCGCCAACCCCACACATACATTCAGATAGTTAATGCTAGTGGTATTTTGTTCCCCTCAGCCAAAATGATACACCCGTTCCCCGGCTTCTGTGTGGAAGGCCAGCCTCTTTGTCTCACAGTGACATCAATTCTATGGTGCCATTTATATAGCAGAGCTCCCTGGAGGATCAGAGAGGAGCTAGTCTCCACCGGAAGACCACACGCTTTCTTGATTCCTTTCAACCCTATTCTGCTTCCTTCACCCCCTTTCCCCAGGAGTATTTCCCTCTCACATCTGTCCTAGAATCTCTGATTCAAGTGCTGCTTGCCCCTAAGGCTGAGCTCATATTCTGTCTTCTCGCTGCAGCTGCTCTGAGTGGATTTCTTTCCTGCCAATCAGAGCTCCGGGCCCTTCTCTAGTTAATTTGCAATGTGTAAGTAGGGTAGATTTCCAACACTGTGGCAAAGTATCTGAGATTCCTAACTTGCAAAGGGAAAAGCTTGGCTTTTGGTACACAGTTTTGAAGGGTCCAGTGCGTGGCTGAATGGCCCAGTTGCTTTTCAGCCTGCAGTGAGACAACGCATCATGAAAGAAGCATGGATCAAAGACCCCCATGAGAAGAAGCAAGGGCTCAGAATCCCGCAGTTACTTTCACGGATGTAGCCCCAATCACTTAAAGACACCCACAAGATCCACCTCTCAAAAATTCTACATCCTCCACTCTGGGGACCAAGTCTTGAATACACACACCTTAAAGGGACATTCAAGATCCAAAATAATAGCAGTGAGTCTGTCCAAGCCACTCTGTGGGAGTCACTCTATGGTGACATAGCCCACATTATATTAATGGGTTCACCAACATTTACATAGCTATTTGCCTAGCTCTCATTCAATGTATCATCAGTACCTGTGATTTTGTTCTGTACGATGCTGTGATAAAGACTTTGAAAGTTCAAATAAGGCAATGAGGTTGTAAATAAAGCTTCATTCCACATGCTTCTCTAGGTACAGTTCAAATCCCCTGAGACAGCCTGTCCGCTCAAACAGATGGGCTCCTTTGATCTACCTTCATCCCTACCCCGCACCCTGTCTTCTTCCCAAAAGGCAGGGGGAAACAAACATCGAAGTCAGAAGGCATGGAACTATGGTTTGCATCCTGAGCAACCTGTCAGCATCCACCAAGGTGTGACTGGTCTCTTCTGGGGCTTTCCATTGGTGCAATCTACTAAGGCAATGCAGCCTCACCTTCTGGTCATGAGTTCCCCCACAACACAGCATCTCTGCCCTGGCTTTATACTCTGCATGTGCAAACAGGCTCTCAACTCACGTCTGTAACATGTAGGATCCACTGGTGTCTCAGAAACATGGGCGGGTATCCTGGGCTCACATGCCTGACCTTTGATATGTTCCATCCATCCATCCATCCATCCATCCATCCATCCATCCATTACGTATACCCAAGGCCTTGATGAATTCGGGATTCCCAAAATGTACTCAGGGATCGCCCATGTAACACTAAAACCAGTGAAGGATAAACTGCCCCTTTCCTTGAAAATGTCAGGCTCAAAAAAAAATGTCAGGCTGCATCGAATACTGCCTTTCCTGTGGCTATTCTTAGACTTCTGTATTAAGTACCTCACTCACCGCTGTGTCCAAATGCTAACAAGAAACAACTCAAGGGGGGTCACACTTTGAGGATAGATTCCATCACAGCATGAAGGCATGGGAGCATGAAGCTGCGTGCTTAGCTGTCCACAGACCAGTAAACTCAGACAGTACAGGAAGCGAGATGGGCCATACACATCACACCTCACTCTTCCCACCTCAAAGACTCCCTTTTCCTTATTCTTCCAAATAAGTCCCACTCGCAGACTGTGTGGGGCACAGGGTGTTCCAATACATGTACTTGTGGGGACAAATTTTACATCTGACCCACAACTTTTCTTTTCCAATTTCAGGGATACCTCTTAGCTTTCTTAATATAGCAGAAAGTTCTGGGGTGGGGGGTGGGGTATCAATGAAAGACTAGTAGAGAAATGGTGCCAAAATAAGAATAAATATGCTCTGAAACATTTTAAGTAAATCACGCTTTTTTTTTTTAAACAATCATTTACTGTTGGGAGCAGATAAAAGGAACTTGTCTTAAGTACTGCCATTTTGACTTCGGACTCCATTTTACCTAATGTGACCAACTCCCTCCCTAAGCAAAAATACCCCTCCCCAAAACATACCTGTTATCAATCCCCTCTCTGAGCAATAATAGTTCCCCAAAACATAATGCCTGTACCTAACAACAGAAAAAAAAATGAATTTGATTGGTTGGTGAAAACCATTTACATTCAATGTCAGTTGACGTTAATGGAATACTTGGGAAAGTCCCTAATCCCTGAGTTCTGATCGGTGAAAATTATAACTGTAACTTGGCTCAGATACGTGCTGGGTTTATGCTTATAGACCCTGCCTCAGCCCCTACTGAAGTCTTCCAGAAGAAATGAGACCCCGAGTCCTTGTCTGGTGGCCCTGATCAGTCAGCGACTCTGCTTATGTGGTGGGGGTAATAAAAGATTCTGTTGTTTCATGAGCCACTGTGTTTTCTCTCTCCTTCCTTGTGGTGCACAATGGAGATGGGGTAGCAATTATCATGGTGGGCTTACCAATTGTCACCACTTATTGATGACGTATTAAGTGCCTGCTGTATACAAATCTCCTCACCTGCCCTCTGTCAAGTTGGAGATCTTTATACCCACTCGGTAGATGAGGAGAATGGGACTCTGTTGTTTGGTTTCGGTCATGATCAAAGCAATTTGAGAAAATAGTCCAGTTCATCTTACAAGTCGTAATCCATCCCTGAAGGAAGCCAAGTCAGGAACTCAAGGCTGGAGCATTAGGCAAGACCCACCGAGGAATGTTTCTCACTGGCTTACTTCCCTGGACTTGGTCAGCAGCTTTCTTATACATCCCAGGCTGCTTGCCTGGGGACGGCACTGCAAGAGTGGGCTGGGCCCTCCTATATCAATGAGCAATTAAGGAAGTGACACACGGACATTTCCACAGGCCAATCTGATGGAGGCAGTTCCTCGGCTGAGGTTTCCCATTCCCAGGTTTGTCAAATTCACCACCAACATTAGCCATCGTAAGAGGCCATGTGACTGAATTGTGTGAAGTCATGCATCTCTTAGAATTTATTATGTTTTATCTTAATACTTGAGAGGAAAATGTAGTCATAACTCAGATACCTAAAGCTAGGCATCAAAGGCTAGCCAGGGCCCCCAAAATCTCTGCCCCCAATTTTCTGGTCAGCAACTGAGATACCATCTGCCTCAATTTCCTTTCTTGTGGCTGTGATAAACATCCTAACAAACACAACTTAAGGAAGAAGACATAACTCGGCTTACACTGCAAGGTCTGTCATTTTGAAGAAGTCAAGGCATCAGGAGTCTAAAGCAACTGATCCCATCACATCTACAGTCAAGGCAGAGAGCAGTGGATTAATGCATGAATTAATGCATGGATTAATGCATGAATTAATGCATGCTTATTTAGCTCTCTGCTCCTCCCCCACCCCTGCTCTTATACAATCAGGCAACCTCCAGCCTGGGAAAGTCTGCCACTCACAATGGGCGGGTCTTCCAATCTCCTCTATATTTCTTTTCATTTCGTGTTCACTGGTGTTTTACCCTACATGTATGTCCATCCGTTTGTCTGTGCCAGAGTGTAAGATCCCGGAAATGGACTTACAGAGCTGCCATGTGGATGCTGGGAATTGAACCAGGATCCTCCGGAAGATCAGCCGATGCTCTTAACCACTGAGCCATGTCTCCAGCCCCAGGTCTTCCTAGCTCCACGAAGAGAAACAAGGCAACCCCTCACAGACCACACATACCTGCTGGCCAACCTAATCTAGACAGCCTCCCATTGATATCCCCTTTCCAGGTAATTCCAGACTGCATTAAGGTGACAAGTCAAAGGAACCATCACATGCTCCTTTTCCTTAAGGGACCTTTATGCCACTCATTCTAGTTCACAGAACTAAGTGTGGAAGTCACAATCAGAGCCAGTTCAATAGTCCCTCCAAGGCACCCACGGGTCATATATCTGTGGGAGAAAATTGTCGGTCTCAGAGGAGCGCCCAGTGGGTAATCGAGAAAACGGTAATTAAGCATCTAAACTGGGCCCTTTGAGTGTCGGGAAGACAACTGAGAACTGCCCTGGTTACTGTCTAAACATCCTGCAAACAGAGCCCATGGTCATCCAAGGTGTAGAGACAGAACGGTGCGAGACAGGGACAGACTGGGACAGACTGCCCTGTATCGCACCTTAAGTGACTGCGGAGCATCCTGCCATCGGGCCGTCCCCCCGGTTATTAGCATTATTATTGGCCTTTAAATATGTCATAGTCAAAGATTTGCTTCATTGTTCAGCGTGATTGCCATTGATTTTTGAAGCCCACATCTCCTTCCCCAGGGAAGCAAGTCTTCAGCAAAATGATAGAAGGAAATGGAAAAGAAGGATTGAATTTATAGGCATCCATTTTACGGGCCTCACTTCAGGGCTGCAGCTGATCTCAACACTGCGCTTCTCAGAAGGTGGCCCAGGAGCCACCCACGTCAGAATCATCTGGGAACCTTAGAAAAATGTAGATTCCCCATGGCCCAAACCAGACCTCCATGTCAGACTCTCTGGGGACCAACCTGGGAACTGTGTTCTTACATGAAAAGCCAGGCACCCCAAAGGCCACCAGGCCTGCAAGTTCAGGTAGTAGAGGAAGCCCCTTACACATGAGGCTACTGGACGTCAAGTTTGAGGTGCTTTGGCCGGGACTTCAAAATTAGATTCCTGGTAACTTAGAAAGCATAAAGCCTTTCTGCCCCTGGTCCCCAACCCCAGTGTATTTGCCTGTCCTGGTTTAACTGTGTGCAGGGGAGGCTCCAGGTCTCAGGGTTAGATCTCAGGCTAGAGGAGTGGGCAGGTTCTTGGCAGTGGCATCTGCCAGGAGGAGCTGGTAATGGCCTGATTTATGACACTCAGCATGGGACCTGGCTGCTGAGCTCAATCACTGTGGCTCCCCACGGTGGGGTTCACGCGCTGTAACGGGCCTGGAAATTGGAGAGGAATTTACCTCCTGCTGCCGAGCATTACATAACAATCAAGGGAAACAAGCAGAGACAGGAGGGAGCCTCCTCTTCAGCTGGCACCAGCAGCCTGGCAGAGGAGGAAGCCTGGGAGACGTCTGCTGGGGTTCGCTTCCCCTCCGCAGTCATGGGAGTGGATTCCAGGCTAGCCCAGCCAGAGCCAGCACCGGGGCCAGTGTAGACACCAGCATTGGCCCTTCTAGACAAAATGACTGGAGAGAAAGCTCATGTGGCTATTAGTGCCCGCAGACTCTCCAGCTACAATGCTCACAGCGGCATCTGCCTCAGGACAGGGCGTGGGACAGGACGAAGACAGGCTGGGGTGGGGCCCAAATCATTGCAACCTCATAGGTCATGAGGAAGAAGCTGGGTTTTCTTCCCCAGGGCCCTGCGGTGTCACAAATGGGAATATTTTCTCCCCAGCATCTCTTGGGAGCCATAGCACAGAAGGAGCAGGAGGTGGCTGATTCTGAAAGCCAGTTCTGTTGGGCTCACTCAGAACCTGATTCCTTGTTCTACCCCCTCCCCAGGTGATCACTGCCTTTATTTCATTGACTGAGTTATTTATTTACTTTACATCCTGATCTCAGTTTCCCCTCCCCTCCTCCCCTCCAGCATCCCCACTCTTACTTTACCTCACCTCCCACACCCACCCCTTCTCCCCTCTAAATTGCATACAAGCGGGCAATTTGAGAGGCACAGACTCCCTTTCTCGTTCTCACCAGGGTGATGAGACTTCCCTTCCAATGCTCAGAACTCACAGACACTCTCCCACCCTGAAGCTCCTTTCAGCCAGGACCCACGACCCACCCTCTGCTGCCGGCGGCGGCCTCACCAAGGGCATGAGCTGGCATTGGCCTGGCAATTGTCTTTCAATTGGGGAACTTTATCTCCTGGCAAATCAGTAAACGCCCAAAGTGTGAAATACTTTTATTGCCTTCGAAATGGATGGTGTCAGTCACTCTGACTAGGTTTTTATTCTATCTTCTCCCCCAGATGAATTCCAGGTACCCGGAGAGTACATAGTTCTCGCTGGACACAGTCTAAACTTGCTCCATAGGGGAAAAGAAAGGATGACGGCACTTGAATTTGCATTATGGCATCTAACGCCAACTGTGCACCCAGCCCTAAAGTCAGTGTCCTCAGGATGTCACCGTGAATAAACCCATCATGGTTGTATCCCAACGCTGCTCGTAGACTAATAGGGAACATGAATATTAACAGATGTCAATTTATCCAGGTTAACAAAGGTTCGTACTATCACAGGGATTCAGTACACAAGAGACTGAGCTGGTCAGAGCAGGCTTCCTGGAGGAGGCGTTCCATGCGGAGGACGTAAGTAAAAAGTAGTAGCTACAATTTGGAGACAGGGAAGGATGGAATTGCAGTGAGGCCTGAAGAATGGCACCTGCGAAGCCACCAGCAGAGAGTGTCTGGCCTCTTGACCCCGTCTGTCAGTCACAGCATCTCCACTTCAGTCTGGCTGTACACACTCCAGGATCGCATTCCTTTAGAAAACAGTGTTTGGCAGCTAAAACACAAACGCTGGAAGTCGAGCCAAGAAAATGACCTCACTGGGCCTATCAGCTGTTTAAATCTCTACACCCAGACTCAAGCGAGTGGCGCAATGACCTGTAGGCCTGGGTGAGGGCCAGAGGTCAGCGGTCAGAGGTGACTGGCCAGACACGCCACTGTGAGTGGCAAGCCACAGCTAATTGAAAGAACAATGCTTCCTTGTCCGCGGCTTGTTTTTCTTTGCTGCATATTCTAGACTCACAGTTGGCTGCTGGGACTAGCTTGCAGGATTCCAAACACCAAAACAGATTCTCAGAAGCAGGCAAAATGGCTTCTGTTAGGCCGTTTTGACTTTTGAAACAGGCAAAATGGACTCTGTTCACGTCGTTTCATACGTTTCTTGCTTCAGCAACGTTCACTGAGTACATCTAAGACATGCCCAGCGCTATGCACATGACGTGAAGTTAGACAGCCTGGGATGGCCACCTTCGTGAAGTCAAAACTGTCACTTACTAGAAACCTAACAAGGCAGTCCTTAACGTCAGTGTCTGCTATCAGCGAAGGAGTGTCCCCAATGTCCTGCAAGTCCTTGTCCCATGTTGGGTGAGAGGGATGTGCTCAGAAAGGTCAGGCAACTTATCTAGATCACATAGTAAATGCAGGTATCCAGGCCCAAATCCAGGCCCATCAAACTCCACAGACAGGAATCATGGTCACTGTAGTCCAGTTCCTTGAGGTGAGGGAGTGAACATGGAGGGACATTAAAAAGAAAGCGTAAGTAACCTGACGGTGTGCCAGGGAAGTTTTCACAGTGTAACAGAAAGCAGAGAAAGAATCAAGAAGATGGGTAGCCATTCCCTCATAAAACACTTAGAAACTCTACATGGGAAAATATGCCACAGGAAACTCAGGAGGTAAGTGACGAACTGGGGCTGTGACAGAGCTTCCTGGAAATCACGGCCATGAAAGTCAGTTTTTAAATAATAGAAAGACAAAAGGACACAAGGGCAAAGAAATTTCAAACGTGGCTGGAGAGATGGCTCCGCAGTTCAGTCTGTGCTCTTCTGGAGGACCAGAGTTTGGTTCCCAGCATCCAGGATGGGCAGCTCACGGCTGCCTGTAAATCTAGTTGCAGGGAATCTGATGCCTGCAGCTTTGGTGGGTACCCGAATGTGCACATGCATAGACACATGCACAACTTGTACCAAAAAAAATTAGTTTTCAAACTCTATAAAACGGGCAAAAAGATGTTACTATTTACTAAGAAAGTGTCTGTAATTTTAGAAAAAAAGATAGAAAATGGTGATGTGCCCCGCTTTTCTCTCCCGCCATGCAACTGGCAAAGGTTAAAAAAATAAAAATAACCCCACAGCGTTGATGTATGTGGTGTGAAATGAGTGCGTGTGCCCGCTCTATCAGTAAATGTCTGGGGAGCATCGGACAATATGAATTAGGAGCCTTTAAAAAATTATAACCTTTAACTCAATAATTTCACTTTAGAAATTTATCAGAGATGCAGACCAAAAAGCGGAGAGTAGGATGTTCGGTGTGGTATTATTTATAGTAGAGAGGAGCTGTAAATCACAGAAAAGCCCAACAATAGGTGGACAGTGGGATCAATTCTGGGGTATCCAGATGGGTGTACACAGCTATTAGGAATCATATTTTTAAAGCCCATTGAGTAGCATGATCCATCTATTTCATCTCCCTAGAAGGAAATAGTAAAGATAGGGACTACTTCACACAAGGACGTGGTCGCGGGAATCAAGAGAGGACCGCTGCCTCCCATCTTCTCTCCTGTTTGTCTCCACTTCCCAAACTTCCCTGTCTGATCTGCAAAAACAAGTTTCTTAAGAAGCATGCCTGAGACACGGCTCTCCTCCCTGCCCCCATCCCCCTTTGCTCAAACTCGCTTTCCCCTTAATGTCTTTCCACAGAAGGAAAAGAAACGCCAAAACCAAAAACACCTCAGAGCCACTTACAAGTCCTGGCTTCTTGGTTTCCACCTTTCCCAAGTGGCTGTGATGACTGTTTCCTTACTTGACTTCAGGTTTCTCACCTTGTGACCAGACCATGGCAGTTCCCTCCTTACTGGCATCCTAGAGTCTAGCTTTTTCCAGGTCTCATTCTCTTGCAGAATATGGCCCTCTGTAATAAGGACTGGGTGCTGTTCCCACTCCCTTCCAGATCAGAAGCTGGTTTGGACCTTTCTTTAATATTTCCCTCTAGGACAATGAGCACAGGGATCCCCTCCTCCACAGTCTTCGTATGATTCCTGATAGCTGTTTATTCCCAACTGGATCCACCAGAATTAACCCACCCTCCACACTGCCTCAAATCCCAACATCCTTATTCTAGAGTGTAAAATCGGAGCTTCCAAAGGAAAAAACATTTGGATTGTAATGATGATGGCCTTGATTTGTACCTGAGGTCGAACCACATATAACCAGTCTAGATTTTATATATACATATGTGTGTGTGTTGTTTATTATATGTATTATATATATTATACAAGTAATAATTAATTTAATATATGTATATATTATACATACGTATTTTTGTATAATAGTTAAACTATTTGTTCCTGTGCTTAATTGTCTCCCCCACCCATATCAGCCATTCAAGTGATTCTCCTGTCAACGTGTTACATGGCAGTGCTCAACACACAGTAGGTGCTGAGCAGTGGCTCTGGATGGTACCGAGATCATCAGACATGGACACATACCAACACCCCAAGACCCTGGCCTCCTAGCCTCTCCTCCACACTAAGTTTGTGATTCTCTCTTATTTAAAGGATGGTGAAGAGGCTATGACCTGAAAAAAAAATCAATGACTGCCTGCTAATAAAGGTTCTTATGCAGTAAATGTGCTCTTGGGAAGCCAGATCCTGCCCTCTCCTCGGCTTTGGCCTGATGCCCTGGAGTGATTTACTCTGCGGTAACATGATGGAGCCTCCACCATAGAAGGGAATTAAATAAAAATGCAATAAAAGAGGACAAAATCAATCTGCTTACAGTTTTGTTTAATAAAAATTCATGAAGGATGGGCAGGCAGGCCCATAAGCAATGTACCAGTTCTGCTGGGAGCTGGCTGGGGACACACTTAGGTTTCAGGCACAGGGCAGGGGGCTCAGCTGGAGCTGTCTGAGCAGACCTCCCACCCTGCAAACTGCGGCAAGCTGGGTCCTTCTGCCAGGCCATAGATCCAGGCCTGCCTCGTTGAGAGAGAGATGAGCCAGGTGAGGGAGTATTGATGGAAGAATTCCTGCAAGCCAAAGGCTATGAGATCTTTTTCATGGGGTCCATCTCCCTGAAACCATGAAGCTCCACATGTTCTGGAACGACTTACATTGGCTCTCAAGCCGGGCCAACCAAGTACTTCTTACAGTAAAAACTATTTCGGGCCACAATTTTTGTTTTTTTAAGTCCTGTGGTTATGTGCTCAAGATTCCACATCTTGGGATGGAAGTATCATACCACATATTTGCAATAGAGACTAGGAAGATGGATCAGTGGGGAAAGTGCTTACGGCACAACCCTCGAGGCCCAAATTCAGATCCTCCACACCCATCTGAAAGACTGCGCATGAGGGTGAGCCCTGGAATCCTAGCACTGGGAAGTAGAGATAGGAGGATCCCAGAGTCTAGCTATGTAGCCAGTCTAGCTAATCAATAAACTCCACGATCAGTAAGAACTCTTCTCACAAAAACTAAGGTGGAAAGAGGAGGGGGAAATGTAATATCAACCTCTGACTTCCATATACATGCATAGAGACATACACCCACAAATACACATGTACACCAATATACCGCGTGCGTGTGCATGTGCACACACACACACACACACACACACACACCCCTTCCAGTGATCTATGTTAAATCTGACCCATCACTTGTTTTTCCAATACTTTTCATTGGGACCCAGCCTCACGTTTCTTACGATGCCTCTAACATCGCCTTTGTGCCTCGCTGACAGAGTTGGATAGAGTCAAACACAACAGAATTGAAAAAGACCAGCAAAGCCCAAACATTGGTTATCTTGCCATTTGTAAGGAAGCTTAAAATCTCTGATGTACACTCGAAGGTTAATGGCAAATAGCTCCAGAGGTTCTTACACCAAATCATGTGTCCATTCAACAACAACAAAGGCCTAAGCCTGGCTCCATGCCGAGGCTGCAGGGAGAACAGAGATGACGACCTCCTTAGATTCCAACCCCAGCTCCTAGATTTCAGCCCAGGCCTCTTTAAGGTTGTCTCTACCTGTTTCCTTCTGTTTCATAGCAAGTGCCATGCCCAGTGGCCTGATACAGTGGCCATTTGTTGTTTGTGTAGGTCAAAGCTCCAGATGGGGCAGGCAAACATTAAAGCAACAGCCAGGCCGAGCTTTCATCTAGAGGCTGCAGAAGGAATTTTCTTCCACACTCACTGAGGTTGTTGGCAGAATCCAGCTTGTTCCAGCTCTAGGCCCGGACTCCTAATGTTACTGCAGACCATTAGCCAGGAAGTTAGCCCAACCACTGAAGGATTTCACATGCCTGCCTGCGTGGCCCCTTCCTCGTCAAACCAACCACATACCACACATGGAGCCCATCTCCTGCTTTGAGTCTCTTGCTTCTCCTCTGTCAATTGCTCAGAAAGCTCTCTGCCTTTGAGGGCTCTTGTGATAACACTCAGTCTACCTGGTGAGCCAAGTAATCTCTCCATTCCAAGGTCAACTTGACACATAACCATGAGAGTGATAGCTCATGCCTACATGCCTACACATGATATTTGGATATACATCGCTAGTCAGCTGGCTGGACTTTTGTATTTGGATATATATCGCTAGTCAGCTGGCTGGACTTTTGTTTGCCTGTATAGAAGACCAGATGAGCAATTCTACTGTTGGCAATCCCAGGAACTTGAATGCCCATGGCCTATAGGCTGGGCTGGTGAACCCAAACTTAGTGGACTGAAACCCTTACAGCATTAAGCCCTGAGAGCTAGAAACGTATTGTTCCATGCTTTCAAAGCCAACAACTTATACTCTAGGAACTCAAGTTGGAGACTCATTGGGCTGGGAACTATTGTAGCTCTCAGTTTTCGGCAGAAGTGGAGGTCCAATAGAAAGCAGGAAGCAACAATAAGGTGTCTTCTACTATTCTTCTCTGGTTCATCGGCCCTCAGCAACAGATATCACAGCACTAAGGCAGATGGTGTCAGAATCCTCAACTATTGACAGGAGGTAGTATTAGAACTTAGGCCCAAGGCAGCTGATATCCTCAGCAACCACCTGAACACCTCCAATGACCAGGCGCTCAGTTTCTCCAAGTCAGCAATTCTCTACTGCTCTGTATCATTTCTGCCCCAGCTGCTCTGTGGACCTCTCTGTCTGCCCAAGCAAGGCTGGTGCCTCCCTTTCACCAGACCCACTACTCAACTGCTGCCTTCCCCATCCTCCCCAAATGTTACACGTTTCATACACGCTGCTAACTATAAGAATCTAAAGTAAGCAAGAAAAAGACCACTCCGAAGAAGCCGTCTACTGGGCCTAATATTGCAGTGTCAGGGCAACACAAGAGGGTGTCTCCTAGCTGGTTCACACTGACTTGGAACAGTCTGTTTATACAGCTAAGGGGTGCAGCAAGGGTGTCTGCACCCATCACAGCTCCAGCATGCAAATGAGGGACTATGCTTATACCAGTCACAGGCTCTTTACTGGGCCACCAAGAGAAGTGCCCACCCACCTTACACTACCCAGCTTGGGTGGAAATGGCTATAAAGTTATCTAAAGCTTATTAAGACTTATAATGGACAAAGCCCGTGTCCAGGGCAATCTGTTTAAAACCACTGTGGTCAGAGACAGGGGGCTGGAGGGATGACTCAAAGGTTGCTCTTCCAGAGGAGCTGAGGTTGATTCCCAGCACCACAGGGTTGCTCATAATCATCTGTAACTCATGTCCCAGGGGATATAACACACTCCTCTGGGCCCCCACAGATACCAGGAACTGACATGGTGCACAAATTTACAGGCAGGCAAAACACCCAAATAAACAAAATTAGTGAATTAAAAATAGCTGTAGCCAGATTACGGGAGCCAGAGTTGTGCTTCAGCAGCAAGCGGCTTTGAGTGCTGTGTGACTTCTTCAAGGTACGTACAGTGCTAGCACCAGGGTATCCCAGATGACTGCCTAGCCGCTAGAACTTTGCTCAAAGTACCTGGCACACCAGAGTGAATCGAATTACCCAGCTTCTTCGCCACCCCACCCCCACACTTCAGCCCATTTGAAGGAAAATAAACGTTAAAAGACATAGAATAAATACTCATTAATATCAATCAATCACCATGTTAAACTCCCACTTCAGCGGCTTAGGAAGATTTGGTTACCTCTAATCTGTCTTAGAGGTGAAAGTACAACCTTTCGGGGCCACATTTCAGAAATTCTGCCTACCAAAGAGAGAAGTTATGTATTTGGTAGTGTATCTTAAGTAGCGATAACAAGCAGACCCCCAGATTTTAGTAATTAAAAGTTAGATTTCCTCTCAGGTACTTGTCCCGGGGGAAGCCCAATATCAGGAACTTTTCGTCTCTAACGCATAGCTTCCAAAGGATGCTACTTGCTCTCAGGAGAGTGAGGAAAAAAAACAATCACATGGAAAGCAAGAGGCAGAGGAGGGATGGGAAGCCACATCAGGCATTTCTGATCATACTCTAGTGGCAACTGGAGCTGCACAATCACCTTAAATTTCAAGGGAAACTAAAGATAAACCAGAGCTGAGCACCACGTGCTCACCATTACTGCTACAACGGAAGAGAGAGAAGATGGCCTCTGATGGCCAGCAGCAGTCTTCCTATGAAGGTGTCGATGAACTCACTAAGCTACTTGACATCTGATTACAGCTTTCGCCACTGGGGCCATACATCGTGATGTACTCTAATCTTCTAATGTTTTCATCGCATTCTTAGATTCCCAACTTAGTTCTTCTTGAGAAATTAATTTAAAAAAGTATTTAAAAGTCACGTACCAAAGCAGCTAAGTAAGAAAGGAACAGCTATTAAAAGGGAGTGTAAGTACACTTGAGGAAATCAGAGAAATCTTGTATATGGAAGGGTGCTCTCTCTCTGAGAGGTTATGGGACGCGGGAGTCAGAGCTTACCCAGGCCTGAATTACAGTGTAGTCCAAATCTTACACTTCACAGACACCTAATTAAAAGTGAGAGGAGTTGGCATTTATATTAGAATGCTTTTTAGAATGTTTTTAATTTTATGTCTATGTTGTGTGACTGCACAAGTTTATGTGTTGCATGTGTGTGAAGTATCTGTAGCGGCTTCGGATCCCCTGGAACAGGAGTTGGGCTGGCTTCTTAGGCACTGGCCATCTCTCCAGTATCAGACATCACAGTGGCATGATCTTGGAGGGACAGCAGAAAGATGAGTCTGGCAGGGAGCACATCTGGATGAACGCAAAGGAGACTTGGCTGGAACAGGTCCGGATGACATCGAGGGGCCCGGCAAACAAGAGGTCAATGAACGAGGAAAAAGAAAAATATGGTGTGGAAATTCAGGAACTTGTTAATCAGATTTCTGGAAGAGAAGAAAAGAGAGATAGTAGATTAACATCTTAATTGCCAAGTCTGAGTGAAACTATTTTGAGCAGAGTGAGGGGGGAAGCGAGAGCTGTTGGGAAAGGGAGACAGCGAGTTCAGTTCAGGACACGTTTCAGGGACTGCGTTTGACAATATCGGCTCCCCGGCAGCTGACCAGGCCCAAAGGTGCTGTCCTCATGCTCTTGGCTTGGAAATGCCACTCGCAGAGATGAGAGTTAAAATTCTGGAGCTAAGTGCGGGGACATGGGGGGAGCTGAGGCAAGGAGATGTGGCCGAGAGATCAGTGTGCTGAGAAGGGCATCCCTGTGGCATTCCACGAGGTAGAGGAGCCATAAGGCGAAGAGCCGTAAGAGGGTTAAGTGTCAGGCGTCAGAGAGCATAAGACACAGGGAAGATGACACCTGGTCTTGCATAGTTTGGGAAGCCAGGAAGTAGTGATGACCTTCAATGAGAGGATTCCTGGAAAGGGTTAAGGATGCATGGCATGGGCTCATTAAGGAAACTAAAGGCAAGACTCTCAGAATCTTCTCAGACTCGCCCATCCAGACAATGAACCGCCCCCACCCACAGCCTCCCTGGGAAATGCCTCCTCCTCTAAGGTCCACTTCGAACGTTTGATATCAGTGCTCTGAATTTCTGAGCTCTCTGTGAGCTTATCGAAAAGGACTCAGACCCAGAGGCTTTATCTAATTTCGTACCACAGGTAAAAATGCAAGTTGATGCTTCCTCTGTATTAAGACAACAGAAACAGTTGTGGTTCCCCAGGGGCCCTTGGACAGAGGCACGTGGTCAAGCCATTCTTCACTCTACCCCCCAGGAACTGACTTTTCAGGGTAAGTTCTGAGTTTTAATGACTCAGGTTGTGTGTATATGGGGTAGATGGTGGGTGAACTTCCTTGCATAGGTAGGGAATTGGGGGTGTAGGACAGGATAGGTGGTACCTACAAGGTACCCAGTCACAGTTATAAGGCTCACAGAAGGTGTTAGTAAAGTGGTTTCCGGAGCCTATGAAGCTGGATTTGCACATGCTCTCTTGAACACTGACTTGTAAAAATTGATGATGACGGATGCTGGGATGGAGGAATTGGTATAGAGACAGAGAGCAGCTAACCTAGGACAATAGAGGATCAGAAGAGACCCAAGCACTCCTTCCCACATGCTTACAAGAGTCATCTTCTAAGAGAAAACAACCTTGAAAAAGACAGGAAAGCTCTAAGAACAGCGAAGGGTACAGGTCACTCAGGCAAGGACAAAACCTACGGAGGCTTCTCGGGTGACATGAAAGGTATCAGACCCTCTGGTGACATCAGGCCCTAGAACAGGATATACAGGAGAAAGTGTGGGTTCTCAGCTGGGAAAAGGGCAGTTTGGTGAGGTTAAATTCAGAGGCACCAATGCTTGCCCATGTAGCCTGTGTCAGGAAAATGTGAAGAAGCCAGCTGGCTTTGGGCAAGGCTGCTAAGAATATCTCCAGGTGCTGAGAGAGGGGGAACAGTAGAAGGGCTAGTGCGGTGTACTTATTGGGCAAGCCAGGGAGAAAGTCTTCTCCTGTTAGTCCTAGCATTGCTTTGCATACACATCCAGCTGGTCCCTTTGGCAGGAGTTCTCAGCTCAAGAGTGGCTTGCGCAGAAAGCTATCAGAGTTTGTTTGATTTTTTCCCCCCAAGGCTGTCTCCTCCAGTCCATGGTAAGCTGTCTTCATAACTCCGCTCTGCCTGCCCTGTTCCTCCCAGGGGCTTTGGCCTTCACAGCCTGATTCATTTAAAAGACTGCAGAGGCCCGAGGCCTGGCAAGAGTCCAGTAGTGGGGGACACGCCATCCCAGCAGCCAGCTATAGAGTGAGGACAGGTCTCATCTCTCCTGACCCTCTCAAATGTCCTCAGGCCCACCAGATGCTAGCTGGCTTGGGTCCTTGCATAGAGGAGAGGCAAAGAAAGATGGGAGGCAGCCCCTGCTCCTTTAGTGGCAGCGCCCCATCCATCAGAACCAAGAGAACCTCTGACTCGTGGGTCAACGGTGTCCTTTGAACTAGCCCAGACTCAGCTCCCCCTTCCAAAGCATCAGCTAACATTTTATTCCCTCTCCTGTGCTTCCACAGTCTCATCTGTTCCTTTCTGTTCATCCTCCCTTCTCAAACTTTAGCTGCCTCTGTGTGATCTGGAGACCTGTGACAACAGACTCTCAGGTGCCACCCACAGCATGTCTGGTTGGGGGAGGAATGGGTGGGACCTGGGAGTTTTCGTTCCTAACAGATGCCCGGGTGACATTCTGGCCGCTGACCCAGGACCCATTCACAGGGAGGCACTGTCTTAGCTGCTCCACCCAGGTTGGTGAGAGGTTGAAACGGCCTCAAGGGCAGCCTCCGGGCCCTGCACAGACTCCAAGTCCAATCAATGACTATTGATTTCCCTGAAGGAAAGCAGTGAACAGTAGCGTCTTGGTTGACTTTAGGATCCCATGAACAACTGGCTCTATTAGAGTCAGACCTATTGAGTTAGTGGGAAACTCGAGCATTAGGCAGAACGAAGGGGCAAGTGAGACAAGCCTACACAGCACACAGTGTTCAACATAGACAGAAACCTGTCAAGTGGTCAGAAATCACAAAGTAACCATGGCCATGGCTATTGATTAAGCCCCTGACTTATGCCAAGCCCAGTTCTGAGATCTATGCATAGCCATCCCAAAGGGACCATGACACGAGGACCCTGTGAACACTTTTTATACATGAAGACTCCAACAGACAAACAGATCCTAGCCAAGATCCCATGAAGCCTCAGCTTCAGTCCACCGTCCATTGGCTCTGCAGACTTCACTACCAAGCCAATCACTCTTCAGGGAGTTAAAGGAAGCTGGAGAACTGGAGGTTGGGAGTAACTGTGCTTTAGAGAACGAAAATCTAGGCACAGGGTCTATGGGATCAGGCTACCTGACTCCTCATCTTCAGGATGCTGTTTGCTGGCTACATGAACTTGGGTGATTCCTTCCCCTTCAGCACCTCACTTCCCTGAACTGTAAGCTGAGTGTGATGATTCCATTTGGTTGGGTTACCATTTAATTAAATGAGAACTAATGCTTAGCACAAGTCTGACCCCTTTGCAAGTTGGAATGACAGCTCAGACCTGAAGTTAGACTTGTTGCCCAATAACCTTGGTGTAGCAAAAGAAGAAAGGAGGGAAAAGAAATGCAGAGACCTATAGAGAGGTGCTCAAAATAAACCTAATGACCTCTAGATAGATCCCCAAGATGGGGAGGAGGGGGATATGGCACAGAACTTACAAGCCCTCAGCCACTTATAGAACAATGTCACTAGAAGGGGCTAGACACAGCTAAGCCGGAAACCTTTATACATAGGATGGCTATGCATAGTTTGGATCCCCATGGGAGAGAATCACACATAACGATGCTGCATTCAGCTCACAGTTCCAGTCTGCAGTTAGCCTTGCCCTGTAGAAGCCTCTCTCCTGGAACTCCAGTGTATCCAGGGGACAGAACACAAGGTGGTCCCTATATGGTCTGATGGGCAGGTCAATACAATTGATGCAGGAGAGACCTCCTTGAGTCCATAATGACTGTGCACTTGCTGGCACCATGCTCCACTCTGTGAGCCTCAGCCAGGTATAAATTTCAAATGGCACAACGGTCCCATATCTCCATGGCTGTGGTGCAGAAGCTGGCGCTGGCCTTATCACAAGTGAACCCTTAGTGTCAGCCAGCTGCTAAGCCCTTCATTACCACTACTGCTGCCAGGTCTAAGTTAGTCTTGGCTTTGTCTTTCATAGAATGTGTGTGTGTGTGTGTGTGTGTGTGTGTGTGTGTGTGTGTGTGTGTGTGTGTGTATGAATATGATATGAACTCATGCAACTGTTCCAAATATAAATGAAATAATGTATGTCAAATGGCTAGCCTACAGTCAGCATCAAATAAACATGGACGATTCCTAGCTAGAAGCAGATAGTCCCATAGCCAGAGGGACTGGCCCTTTTGATTTGCTAGAGACTATTCATGGAAAGCCTTCCCACACAACCTGAAACAGTTGGTCACCTGAGGACAGCACACCAGGCTGGGCTAATCCCCACTCTCCCAAGCAGTTCAGGGAGATTTTTCTGACCCCCATCAATGGGCCACTGAATCCTAAACCAGGCTCTGTACTTCTCCAGGAGCTAAGTGAGCCCAGCACGCCAGGGTCTGTACTAGGGGTAGAGACTTGGACAGGCTTGGAGAAGGCAGTGACAGAATGTGAGCTCACAGTCAGGTTCTCGGGGCATCAGACACAGAACCCATTACGCACCAAGGGCCAGGACGACTGGAGATGGAAATTGTCTCTGAGGGTCAGGCTGGACTAGGAGGAGGGAGAGAATGACATCCTGGTGATGAATAATTCAGGGAGAGGAAGCCAGGGGCAGGAGGAGCTGCCGTGGGGCCCCTCGCCTGTTCTCAGCCAGCCTTCTCCTGAGCAGGAAACCTCCCAGCTGAGCCTGGGAAGCAGTTATCACTGGTGGGTGATTAAGTTACTAATCCTTCAGGGAGAAGACATTTAGAGGCCCATATTAAAGCAGTGCGAGGCAAAATTACATTCCGTTTCAATTTAGTTTAGCAATTCCCGTGATTTAGTTAAATGAAAAGCAATTGTTCTAATTAATAGTATTGAATGTTATTCATCAAAAGTGTCAAAACAGCTCCGTGGCTGCATTTGTAACCCATTCTCCTGTCAGAGGTATGGCTACTTCCCCAGGATGGGGTGGGGCTGTGAGAGGGTGTGAGGGCTTGGGGGTGGAGAGGAGTCAAGGGCATGTACATGTGACCTGAGTGTGGTAGACGGTCACATACGTCCCGTAGACATAGGAATCCTAACACTGCACCTAACCTAAGTGTACATATTTATATGCAGTTACTCAAATATTGGTACGCTTCAATGACTGTACACGTGTGTGAGAGAGTGTGTGTGTGTGTCTGTCTGTCTGTCTCTGTCTCTGTCTCTGTCTCTGTCTCTGTCTCTGTGTCTCTGTGTCTGTGTACTCCTGGCCATGCATACGTGCCTCCTGACTCAGGTATGAGTGCATGTGCCTGTGTGTGAGTTGACACATGTGCACACAGGAATTTAGATTCGTACCTTGGAAGTGTATGTACATAAGTGATTGTGAAGTACGTTACTATCCAAGAAGACACAGACATTGTGAGCAGATATATGCATGGGGGCTGGGGAGAGGGAGAGGCTCCACGAGGATGTGGATAGATCAAGGCAAAGGATGAAGGGAATCTGTCACCTCAAGGATTTAAAAGCAGGAGAGCTAGCTCCTTCCCTGTGTCATAATACGCCTATTTCTTGTTGCTGAGATGCTGGCATTCGAATGGAGGGACTGAAACTTTTTCTCCTGCCCACTGCTGTATTCTCGGGATCAAAAGGTGACCTTGGCATACAGTAAGCCTCCATGATATATCTTGACAGACTAATGACGGATGGATGAGAATAGCAGGATAGGTATCAGGGCACATGTGTGACTTGATATAAGGGTGGCTAGTTTGATAAGAGGATAGGTGAGGGAAGAAGAAAACCTGGATGGATAGGTGGATGGATGGATGGATGGATGGATGGATGGATGGATGGATGGATGGACGGACAGATGGATAGATGACTCTAAGGTCCTCTGGAGCCTGCAGACATGAGTGGATTCCCCAGTCTCATCTCAGTGTAAAGTCCAAGTTTCTTTGGCGCTCAGCATTGCTCTACAAACCCTCCGTGGAAAATTCCATCCTGGGCAGTCAGCAGGCTCAGAAGCCTCTCAAGTTGCCAGAATCAACCAAGGCCAAATACTGCAGAGCTCAGAGCAGAAAGGGCAAGGATTTTTTTTTTTTTTGAAGACACTGGGAAAAGCTCGGTGTTGCTGGGATAACAGGAAAGAAACCAGGCCAGGCAGGCCCTATGGGATTTTTAAATAAAGAAGGGCCCTCCAGGAGTTCATCTACCCTCAAGCCAGGATTCCTGTCTCTAGCTTATGATCCTGAGCAGTTGGCTCTGCCCAACCTGCCCTCCCTATCCCTGGTAGTCTAGCTTCCCCACAACTTCCTCAGCAGGGAAACTCATGTCCACCCTGTCCTCACGTTCCTGCAGCTTACCTCTGAACCTTCACCACAGCCTTAAGATGATAGGGGGCATCTACACTAGGCTGCCATCTCCTCTATCCATCCTGGACCTTAGATCTCTCCAGAGCTTACCCAATCCTGGAGATGCCCCCAAAACACTCTCCACTAGGTTATAAGTCCTCCCACAGACTTTTTTTTTTTTTTTTTTTTTTTTTTTGAGCTGAGGCAGCAGTTAACCTGGCCCACCTGCTGTCATGGCCTGCCCCCTAGTGGCTATCTTTGAACATACACTATTCCCACCATGGCACCAACCTGATGCCACCATTCCAGCTTCAGTCAAGAAAGGACCGAGTCTTTGACAACCTCCACAATGCCCCAACACACACGTACATACACACACACACACACGCTCAGGTCCTGAATGCCCAGAGTTTGGGATGTGCCAGACAGCCCCAGGCTGCCCATGCAAGTATTCATCCATCTTGATGGTGATTAGCACAGAGGGGAAGTGTTAGGCTGTGACCTCTGAACTCACCGAGCTCATAAAGACAATAGCTAAGACTGTGACAAGAGGCACCAGGCGTCCTGTCTATTTCAGGGTGGCCCCAAGCGTAGCTGGTCAGCACCAAGGGCATCCTGGATCGCATTAACTCTACGTGGGAGTGACAGAGACAGGATAGAGGGTCCAGGAGACCTTCCGCCAGACGTTTCCTCCCAGCCTGACAGACTCTATTCACCACCTCACTCATGGAGCCCCTGGCCCTGGCCTCCAGACAACCAGCTTGCCAACTCTCTATGGTAGAGCAGCAACCTTCCTCTCCTTTTAACTGAGAGATTAGAGGCCCTGGCCTTTTGGGGGTCCAGTCTTTGTTCTGTCTCTGAGGATAGCAAAGCAAGAAAGAAAAACACCTCCTCCCCTGCCCAGGCTGAGGCAATAGAGAACCTACCTGGAAACTGCCTCTGGTTTGCATGGTCCAGTCCTCATAGGGTTCAGGAGGATTAAAAGCTTAATTGAGAGAGTCTTGGGCCCAACCACTAGCTAGAACCAGAAAGTTCTTTGTTACATATACAGCTGCCGAGCATCCCCGTGCCCCCTCTTGCATTCTCTACTATTAAATAGGTAGTAGCTTGAAATCAACCATGATGGAAGGATTTGTATCATAGAAACTGACAAATGATATGAGATAAACTATTATCAATGAAGCAGGCTTAGGACCATTCCTATGTCCAGGCTAAAAGTCAAGAATCCCAAGCACCAGGGCCACAACAGACTGTGTGCTGTACGTAGTTCCCAGCACCCTGTTCCATCATGCCTGTGTCTGCAGTGTCAAACCTGGGGAGCATAGGGCATTAAGTCTGTCCTAAGAGTCAGGAGAGATGGGTTCTGCCTGTGGATACGTCTCATATTACTTCTTCTTACCAATCCTTCGATTTCCACCAGTAAAATAGAAGCAGGAGTACCCAGCACAGGACAAGAACTTCATAGGACAGTCAGAAGAAATAGACTATTCCATGGCAAGAACTTTTGTATGATGACCCCGAACCAGAACACGGTGTTGCTTACTGCCCAGAAGAACCTGATGTGAAAAATCTACCACTTAGTCATTCGAGTAGGCCTGGTGCTGTCCTGTCTGTAGTTTTACTCCACACAACAGTCGCAGCCATCTTTGCCACTTTTTCATTACTATGATAAGACACCATGACCAATGTACCTTATGAAAGCAAGTTTTTAATTGGAAGATCATAGTTGCAGAGGTTTCCAGTCTGTGACCATCATGGCAGGGAACATAGGAGCAGGCAGACAAGTATGGTACTGGTCCAGTAGCTGAAAACTTACATCTTGATCGACAAGCACAAAGCAAGAGAGGTAAAGAGCTCTAACTGGAAAGGATTTTTGAAGCCTCAAAGCTTACCTCCAGTGACCACACCTCTTCCATCAAAGCCACACCTCTTAATCCTTCTCAAATAGTTCCACCAGCTGGGGGACCAAGTATTCAAACATACGAGCCTCTGGGGACCATTCTCAAAAGCCTACCTAGACAGCAACATATCCAGGAGACAGCATCACCTAACAGTAGCAAAATCAAACAAGGACAGATGTGACAAAAAAAAATTAAAGATCTGAAAGCCCTTGTTCTGGCACAAGACTAAAATGCTGCAGACTTATTATGATGGGTGCTTGGGGAGAGAGGGAAACACCAAATCCTAAGCCCTTCCCGGCATGTATGCGATTATTTTCAAGAGCATGCTTGCCTGCAGATTTGTGTGGATGCATGGGTAAGGGCTTGGGCAGATGTGTAAATAGAACTTTTCATCTATGGACTTCCAATAATCACACATACTATGCCAGTCTGTACTTCCTGGCAGGTGCAATGGTTAGTATTTTTCACGTGGCAAAATCTAGAATCGCCGAGAAGACAAGCCCATAAGCATGCCTACGGGCTTGTCAGTATTAGGTTAGCCTATGGCTTATCTGCGAGGAATGGTCTAGGATAGGTTACTTGAGATGGAAAGACAGACCCACCTTAGCTGTGGGTGAGAGCATCCTGTGAGCTGAGGTCCTATACTTCATGAAAAGAGAGAAGGCAAGCCGAGCGCTAACAACCCTCTCTCTCTGCTCTCTCACTACAGATGCAATGGGACCAGCTGCTCTGAGTTCCGCCATCATGACTTCCCTGCGATGGTGGAGTGATCTGTTGAGCTGTGACCCCTGACCCCTTAGATTGCTTCTTGTCAGGCGTTTGGTCACAGCACTGAGAAAAGTAACTAATTCAGCATATGTCCACAACAGACTAGGTATGTGTGCACATGTACATGTATGTGTAACTTGAGTCGGACCCCGTGCTGATATATGCTGGCATAGGATTTTATTCGTGGGTCAGGGGATGACGGTGCTACATGTTTCTATGTGTGGCTGTCTACCTGCATGCAACGTATGGATGACCGTGGATGTGTGGGTGTGCACACCTGTGCATATGTGCTTGTGTAGACTTTTAGGAACAGACAGTACAAATGAGCATGCATAAACAAGATGGCTGGGAGGAGGGGGTGACTTAAACACTTAGGAAGAAAAACAACCCCCGCAAGGATTTTGGAAGCTCTCATTATGTACAAATAATGTATACGCTAATTACAAATGACTCCTTTCTGCTCGTTAAAGCAGAGCTGTGACACTTTATTAGTCCGGCTCTGTTACTCTACACACTCGAAAGTAATAAGAAATGGCTTTGGGGTCAAGCAGAAACCCCCATGGGGCTTCAGAAAGCCATCTCGGGCTACGTAAGTGGTCACCCGGACCAGCAGTCAAGCATCAATATGGATTCCTCTGTACACCTTTCCCCTTCACGTCCCATCACCACGTCCCATCCAGCTCACCTCCTTTGTCCTACCTCTGGGAGCACTATGCTAGCTCCACCCACACATCTTCTGTGACAGCCCTTCCCCCACCCAAGGTTGCCCACGTTTCTTCTCCACTGGCTGCAGAAATTGTCTACAGTGCCCTCCACCCCAATTCCCATCCATCCACAAGATGCTGCCGGTGACTCTGACCATTCACAGCCTCTTTCTGCTTTGACGTCACTGCTAACAAAAACTCAAACCTGAAGGTTGATGTCAATATGCAGGTGAGGGCTGGCACCAGTTAGGTCAAGGCCATGATTGGACGGCAAAAGAATAAGATGGGGACAAAGAGAGAGAAGGAGAAGGATGGAGAATCAAGATGGAGATGGAGAAAGATGACCCAGATCAGGTGGTCTTGAATTGCCAAGGTAGTTAGAATGGGTTTCTGTAGGCAAATTTCTCTTATCTAGGTGGGAAGTTTATCTCCTTATCAATTGGTTGTGAGTTTATTGTGTGGGTGTACTGTGGATTGAGAATTTAACATATAAATCTGATTGTTGGGTTACAGTTTGTTGAGTCTTGGTTTTAAGGGGTTGTTGGGAGTTTATACCAACATTATTAGGGGGTGGATGTTGGGAAGGTAAACAGAGCAGCGGCAGAGAGTTACGAGAGGGTAGCCCCTGCTGAGACCAGGGAGTGGATGCTAGAAATGTGAACAGAGTCCACAGTAAGAGAGCCGAGAGATAGTCGGTCTCTGTATGAAACTGGCACAGCAGCGACCTGCCTGGGTCAGAGAGTACTTTGGGGTCAGTTTGGAGCCAGTGAGATAAATCAGCACTAGTTCCAATGGCCTGCTGGAGCCGGAACTAGCGAGAGTACAACCGCCAGGGTACGCCAGGGAACGCTTCAGGCCTTTTTAATTTTTACCAACACACAACGCCCCCGCAGCCCATCCCACCATGGCCTGACTCCCGAACACTTAACAGCAGTAGGTAGAGTGTCTCCTGGGCAGCTTCCTAAACCCATCATTTTCCTTGGTCCCCCATGGCCTATCTCTGCTCCACTGTCTGGGTTGCGTGGGGCAATGTTCATCTGTCTAGCTCTGCTCCGGGGAACCATACTCACTCAATAAGCCCTCCTCACATCTCTGTCTGCTACAGTTGAGCATTCTGTTGGCTTGCTCCCTATCTCCCCTTAACTAGGCTCCAGGAAGAGGCTTAGCTGTGTTGACTTCTGTATGTGTTCAGCCCCAGGATAGATTCTCACACAGAAGAAACAGGAAATGTGAGCAAGCAGAAAGAGAATTTACTGGATGGCTTTCTTTTGCTGCTTGATCCCCCATAATGTCGCTGAAACGGCAAGGTCTGCTATGCCTTCTGGGAGTCCATTTTTGATTATTTATAACACAGAGTTAAGCTCCCCTTCCTGTGTTCTGAGAACTGCTCTTTAGCCCCTACGGGATCACCACCCTTTGCTCTCAGGTCTGTTTTGTGAAAACAGCTTCTTTCTCCAGAGCAGAGGCTGGGACTAGGCACGCCACCTAGAGGCTGCAACGGGAAACATCAGAAGATATTAGAGTACCTCCTTCAGGGAGACAAGGTGGAGTGGTGGCTGTCATAACATCCTGGTCATTTCTCTCTGAGGATGGGTCAACAGAGATACCCAGTCTCAACTCACATGATATACCAAACCATTTGTTGGCACACATTCTAAGTCCTGCTCATAGGCGGAGCCCCGCCCCTCCTCACTCTTCCATACCGTCCTCCTTCTATGCCCTTTCTATCGAAATGGCATTGTCCATTGATTCCATGAGAATTTGCTCAAGTCTACCTCATAAGCAGCAAGCTATGCATACCTAAAGTTTAGACTTCATGAAGACAATATATTTTAAAAGGAAAGTGATTGGTTTGACAACGGTGTGCCAATACTAGAGTCATCCAGCCATTATGCACTGTTTGGGAGAGTTAAAAGTGTCTGGTAAATAAGTTAAGAAGAGATACTCTAGGACTCAACAATTCCACTTCCATGTACACAGCCAGAAGATTTAAAATGTGCTCATGCGAAATATCTGCAGGTAAAAGGTCTTAGCAATATTGTTCAGTAGAGCCCTGTTTGGGCTTCGTTCTGAAACACACACACCAGGCTCATGATTTTAAATGCTTGGCCCTGACTTTGAGTCCTTTAGGTGGTGATTACCTGGTTGGCAGAAGTATGTTACTAGAGGAAGCCTTTTCAAACCTCTAGTTTCTTCTGGACCTGGCCTGCTTTGTCTGATGCCCCTGAGGGGTCTGCCACAATCTCCCACCACTGTGAGCTCCTCCATGCCTTCCTTAGCTTGAGCCCCTCCATGCCTTCCCACCACAGTAGATTAAAATCCCTTAAAAACAGGAGTTGAAATAAACCTTGCCTTCTTTATGCTGTTTTCAATCAAGTATTTCCTAACAATGGTAAAAGTAACTAATACAAGCCCCAAAGTAGAAAAACTGGGGAGTCTTAACTAACTTAAAGAATAGACGAATTGTGGTATGTCCACACAACAGAATAGTACAAAGTCATAGAGATGAACCTTGAAAACATTGCACCGCATGCAAAAGAATGTTCCAGAATAGGCAAATACATGAAGTTAGAAGATGGGGTTTTCCTGGGGCTTGGGATGGAGGGAGAAGTAAGCACGATAGTTACAGAGTTTAGCATTTCTTTGTGGGGGCAGGAAAAGGGTGATATTTGCCCAACTCTGTAACTATCCAGAAAATGAAGTAGAATAGCACCGTGTCCGTCACTCCTGTACTATTGTGACAAGTACACCAGACAGAAAGAGCCTAAAGGAGGAAGTATTTGCTTTGGCTTCTAATTTCAGATGGATTGATCCACCATGGATGAAGAGAATCACGGTGGAAGAGCTCTGTTCACATGTTGGTGGCCAAGGAACAAAGTATGAGACTAGGAATGGCCAAGGACATGTCTCACCAAACACCCACATCAGTGCCCTACTCCCTCCAGAGAAGCCCCAGATCCTAATGTTTCCACGATCTCCTAGAGCAGTGCCAGAAGTTGGGGACCAAGCATTCAGCACATGAGCTTGTGGGCAACAACTCAGCCAGAGGTAAGGGGAACCTTTTGAAAGGAAGTACTTTATGAATATGCTGATGGCGCCTCGGGTTTAAAAGAGAATCATTTTGAAGGTTTACCAGCTTAAGCATGCTGTTCTGGTAGGAGGATGAATGGTTAAACCAAAGGAAGAGAATACACATCTCAAACGTTTATCACTGTGTAAAAGAACATGGTATAGGGGGGCTGGAGAGATAGCTCAGAGGTTAAGAGCACTGACTGCTCTTCCAGAGGTCCTGAGTTCAATTCCAGTACCCACATGGTGGCTCACAACCATCTGTAATGAGATCTGATGCCCTCTTCTGGTGTGTCTGAAGACAGCTACAGTGTACTCACATACATGAAATAAATAAATCTTAAAAAAAAAAAAGAACATGGTATAGGAAAGACTTACCATTACAGGTCTGTGGAGAAATTGTTTACTCAATAAATGGTGTTGTACAATGGGGCATCTAAATGAAAACTGAAGGAAAATTAAATCCCACTTCTATCTCACTTATATACATAGGTTTCATACAAAAAACCCAAGTGAATTTTAAAAATAAAAGGAGTAATATAAAAGTTTTCTAAAAAAAAAAAAAAGTAACAAACCAACTCTAAAATACCCAGAGAATAGAATGTAGCCTCTACATGGTTGTACATACCTGTAATCTCAGCACCTGGGAAGTAGAGATAGGAGGACCAGGAGTTCAAGATCATTCTTGACAATAGAGTAAGTTCAAGGACATCCTGGACTACATGAGAGATGATATCTCAAAAAAAAAAAAAAAAAAAAGAGGTAAAATCGAAACTAAACCAAAGAGTGAGATGTTTAAATAAGGGCACACATATACACACATGTACCCACACATGCATGCACATACACACACACATACACACACACACACACACATTAAATGGTAAAGATGGACATAACATAACACAGCAGAATCAACTCTGGGGGAAGAGATGATCTCATAAGTGAAGGGGAATAGACAATAAAGGATTGATTCCCGTGAAGCATAAAAACAGCTAAAAGCTAATTTTAAAACACAAGCAAATGTAACAGATGATGTAAAAACGCACAAGAGATTGAAACTAGCAATCCAAATAAAAGATCATGAACAAAAATCCTCAGAAACACCATCAGTTAGGGAAACACACAGTTAAACAATAGTGTACTGCTTCTCGTTGTTCATATTTCAAGTGTCTATGTACCAAGGTCATGATGTAAGAGAATGGAAATTTCATTACCTTCTTGGTAAAGATATAAATGTATACAACTCAGTATTGTAGGACAGCATTGTGGGCATCTATGTGTAAAGATGCTATTACAATCAGAATATGAATGTTCCCCAGACTCAGTGTTAAAATCTTACCATCAAGACTATAGGAAGAAGAATAGATCCTTTGGAAGATGGTTGTGCATTGAAGTTGTATAGAAATTACCACAGAGTTGAACCCTCCAAGAGGGAAAGGTGCTCCTGAAATTTAGGACGTGAACAAAGTCACAGGTCTGGGAAAATAGGCTATAGAATCAGTAAAGAACTGCTGAGAGATAAGTCTGGACAGCTGAGTTGCCCAGAGAAGATTCTCGGACCTGTTGAGTTGTCTGTAAGCTGTGCAGAGATCTCCAGCATCAGGCATCTGTGAGGTAGGCCTTTCAGAGATGCAGCTGCTTTGAGTCATGCCTGCTCCTCTAAGTTACACCAATAAAGCTCATTGGTTCATCAAGGTGGTCATCGGTAGAATCGTTACTTTGGTTTGTCACAAGTTCTCTATCTAGAATGAGTAGATGTGTGTGTGTTATGTCTCCCCAGGAAAAGGATCACTTTCAATATTCCTATTAAAAGTCGCTTCTGGCATGTGATGTTAGGATGGGAAAAGCCTCTGTATGAGGGAACAGACCTCCTGGGTCTGACAGCACTTTGAGCTTGGTCCCCACAACTGTGAGAAGTACTCTGCTCCTAAACGTCCTGCTTCCTCTAAAATTTTTGAACAGGGCAAGACAGAAGTCAACCTCCATAAGGGTCAGTGCTGATATTTTAGCCCTGACTCTTGGAGGGGAGAACATATAACTCATAAATGGGTATGATGAATACCACAGTGCTTTTGTAAGTTGGAAAATCTAGAAAGAAGAAAGAATGGGGAACTGGGTGGAGAAATCTTTGGTTGTGGCTGCAGTTCATCCCAGCAGTTTGAATGGGTAGATAATAATCTCAGTATTGTTCGTAGCAGCCTTGCTTATAATTGCCAGAAGCTGGAAAGAACCCAGATGTCCTTCATCAGAGGAATGGATACAGAAAATGTGGTACATTTACACAATGGAGTACTACCCAGCTATTAAAAACAGTGACTTCGGCTGGGGATTTAGCTCAGTGGTAGAGCGCTTACCTAGGAAGCGCAAGGCCCTGGCTTCGGTCCCCAGCCCCGAAAAAAAAAAAAAACAGTGACTTCATGAAATTCACAGGCAAATGGATGGAACCAGAAAATATCATCCTGAGTGAGGAAACCCAATCACAGAAAAACACACAAGGTATGCATTCACTGATAAGCGGATATTAGCCCCAAAGCTCAGAATACCCAAGATACAATTCACAAACCACATGAAGCTCAAGAAGAAGGAAGAGCAAAGACTGGATGCTTTGGAACTTCTTAAGGAGAGGAACAAAAATATTCACAGGAGGAAATATGGAGATGAAGGGTGGAGGAGACACTGAAGGAGAGGCCATCCAGAGACTACCCCCACTTGGGGGATCCATCCCATGTACAGACACCAAACCCAGACAATACTGTGGATACCAAGAAGTGCATGCTGACAGGAGCCTGATATAGCTGTCTCCTCAGAGGCTGTTCCAGAGCCTTACAAATACAGAGGCAGATGCTTACAATCAGCCATTTGACTGAGCACGGGATCCCCAATGGAGGAATTAGAGAAAGGACTGAAGGAGTTGAAGGGGTTTGCAACCCCATAAGAAAAACAAAAATATCAACTAACCAGACGACCCCCCCCGCCCCGAGCTCCCAGGGATAAAAACAACCATCCCATGAGAACACTGGGATGGACATATGGCTCCATCTGCTTATGTAGCAGAAGATGGCCTCGTTGGGCATCAATGGGATGAGGCACCCTTGGTCCTATGAAGGCTTGATGCCCCAGTATAGAGGAATGTCAGGAAGGGGAGGTAGGAGGGAGGAAGTGGAGGGGGAGCACCCTCATAGAAGCAGGGAGGGATGGGATGGGGGTTTCCAGAAGGGAAACTGGAAAAGGGGATAACGTTTAAAATGTAAATTAAAAAACTCCAATGAAAGGAAAAAAAGAAAAAATAATCTAGGTATTGTCATAGTAATTAAAAATTTTCAGAATTATGAGCACAGTACACTAAGATCTGTGGAAAATTTTTAAATTCAAAACAGTAATTAATTCATGAATACAAATTTACATATATAATTTTAAAACATGGAAAAATTTGATAATTACCTCTAGGGTAAATGGGGAGGATGGATTGTCCTTTTCTCTAACTGTAGAATTTTGTAACTAGTTAGTCCAAATATGGTTTGTTAAATCCAGGAAGTAGGAAAATGAGCACAGGTGCTACTATTCTTATAATTTCATTCATATTTTAAATATCCATAACCAATGTTTTAAAAGAAAAATCTTCACAGGGAATCACATGACTAGAATCAGGAGATGAGCAGGTAATGACGCTGGGAGGAAATGACATTTGCAGGGTTGTCAGGGCATCAGGAGGGACAGAATGTATGTGGAGGTGAGAGCAGGGATGGCTTGGCAGTGACTATTAAGAGAACTTGGCCATCGATTAGACATAATGGTAACAGAGTCTAAATGCCATGCAGGTTCCAGCAAGGGTACCTGAGTGGGCTTCCGATGTCTTATGTCAAAGAGGAAAGAGAAGAGCTACATTGATAGCAAGTAGTAATTGAATTCTAGAAAGGTTTGCATTGAGACGCCAAACAAATGAAGCTCTGGTGTAGAAATCAGAACCAAGACTTTAAATAAAGAGTAAATAGACAGGGACAGTGTATACGGGAGGAAGATGACAAAGAGTAGAACCTTGAAACCTCCCAAGATGATGTGACAGCTTCTTAAATCAGAGAAGACCTCATGAATGTGGTCGAGAAGTGACCGGAGGTGCTAAAGCGAAACAGGACAATGGGCTCTCGACAAAACCTTCCCTTAAAGAAAGGTTCCAAAAATGGCTAAGGAGGCCAGTGCTGTCTGGCACTCCATCCGTGAAATTAATTCCTAGATGTTCCCATTAGATGTAACAACACAATGTTCTCCATTGGCCTAAGGGTAAGACTCAAATTATGGTAGACAAACTGACGGTAAAAGCTTTGTAGAAAAGTCTAGAAACTTTAAAGATAGACTGCCCAGGTTGAAATCCCACTCTCCTTTGTACCTCTGGGCAAGTTTTCAGCATCTTCGTCCTTTCATTGGGTGTTAGCTCACTATGTTAGTCACATTCCATCACTGTGCAAAATATCTATGTAAAAGAAGATTAAAAAAGAAAAAAAAGGAAGGCCTTTTCAGGCTCACCGTATCAGAGGGTTCAGCTCCCAGTTGATTGGTAACTCCCATCATATGTTGAAATGAGACGCCATGGCAGAGATTGCATGGAGGAACAAAGCTACTGAACTCGTGGTTGCTGGGAAGCTAGAGGGAGAAGAGGCAGGGTATGAATGATGTTCTCCAAGGCGTGCCTCCAGTGAGCCATTTCCTCCAGCTAGACAACATTGTCTAACGTTCCCAGCACCTCCTAGTAGCACCACCAGCCAGGAACTTCAAGCCTTTCGGTGGGTTGACAGTTCAAGCCAGGACTTTCCGTCTTTATCTCCCAAAAGCTCAGATCCATTGCATGATGGAAAATGCATTTAGCTCACCTTCACAGGACTCCGCAAAGTCTTATCAGCTCCCTCACTGCTTAAACACCCATGTCTAAGATCTCCAACTCTTAGGGCAAATGAGTCCCTATAGAATCAAAAACACAAGCTATAACGCATCTAACATGTAGTAGTGAGACAAGCATAGAGTAAATGTGCCCATTCCAAAGGGCACCAACAAGCAAACACCGAGGATAGAATGAGCCAAAGCTAAACCCCAGAAGGGCCAACATCAGGTGCCATAGCCCCAAGCACTGGCGAGTGTTGTCAACATGGCACATGCCAGAACTATCTGAAAGGGGGGGAGCTCAGTTGAGAAAATGCCCCCACAAGATCCAGCTATAGATCATCTTCTTAATTGGTGGTTGATGTGGGAGAGCCCAGCCCACTGTGGATGGTGCCACCCCTGGGCTGGTGGTCCTGAGGTCTATAAAAAAGCAGGCTAAGCAGGCCATGAGGAGCAAGCCAGTAAATAGCACCTTTCCATGGTTTCTGCCTCAGTTCCTGCCTCCAGGTTCCTGCCCTGTTTGGGTTCTTGTTACAACTTCCCTTAATGATGAGTTGTGATGTATGGAAGGTAAGCCCAATAAACCCTTTCCTCCCTCAAGTTGCTTTGGTCATCATCACAGCAATAGCAACTCTAACTAAGACACTCCATGCTCAGTACCCAGAGTAAGAGTACACAGCAATGTGACATCAGCAACAAGGGCTTAGGTAGACACAGCACTGTGGTGACTGCAGATCACATGACCTCGCTTTGGGCTGATTCTGCTTTGTGCCTGCAGCTCTCCTCAAAAGCTGTTCCTTATTCCTGGCATCTCCAACTTCACTTCTCCACTGCAGGATCAGCTTCGCTCTCACAGATACACAGATCTCCCTCTCAAGAACTGTGCACAGGGAATCTGGCTTTGTTACATACTGTCTGACAGCCCAAGACTTTTGATATCTACGTGAAGTCCTCTATGTTCAGTCACCTCTCACATTCTGTATCTTCAAAAACAACATCAGGACCAATGACAAGTGCCTACCACCGAGTCAAACAGTAGTCCAGCCCTCTGAGACCACAAATACAACAACAGCCTTTGAGTTCCTATACAGAAAATCATGGTGGAATTAGTCCTGGGAATATAACTTCTTTAGTGGCCCTGTGCAAGCCCTCTGCTCAGAGTAAATGAGTTAATGCTGTTACACCTTTGAGCCTGCAACGAGTATATTCTGGACAACCCCTGAGATGCCCTAATGGTATTTTTATGCCCTAGTACAAATTACTGACTTCTTTTTGGATTGCGCAACCACATTCTTGGGCAACTACACCCTCCTCAGCTACAGTATTAAATGTGTTTCCATTCTGGCCAATCCGTGAGTTTTCCAAGTCTTTCTGTCCTACAGTTTTCTTCTTATTGTTGCCTGGAAACAGCAACAAGTGATACCCAAGCTGCTGCCAGGATGATGGGGTTTTCTCTTTGTTTGTTTGTTTGTTTGTTTGTTTGTCTGTTTGTCTGCTTTTCAAAATCAGGTGGATACTACACTGTATTTATAATATTTCTCACACAAAGTCTCAGGGAACAGACAAAATGTAGTAAGTTCTTTGCCAGAATATATGATAGATAGCCTCAAGTTCAGCTCCTGATCTATGGCAGTTTCAGTAAGAATCACTCCCCCATTGCCTCATATATTTGATTGCTTAGTCCCCAGAGAGTGGAATTCTTTGAAAGGATTAGGAATATTATGAAGTGTGGCCTTCTTGGAGTAGGCGTGACCTTGTTGGAAGAAGCAGATCACTGGGAGTGGGCTTTAAGGTCCCATCTCTCTCTCTCTCTCTCTCTCTCTCTCTCTCTCTCTCTCTCTCTCTCTCTCTCTTTCTCTCTCTCATTCTATGGATCAGAATGTAGCTCCGTCACCTGCCTGCATGCACCATGCTCCCCACCATGCTGATCATAGTTTAAATCTCTAAAACTATAACCCAGCCCCCAATTAAATGTTTTCTTGAATAAGTGTTGTCTTGGCCATGGTGTCTCTTCACAGAAATAACACGGTGACTAAGACATGATCTGTCTAATTCAACACTTCTATCTAAAACCACCAAAATATTGTCGTTTATTCTCTGCCATGTTGTCAGTGTTCTCTTCTTATGCACTTACAGCCAAGCTGCCCATTAAGCCCCACTCACACATGAAGGGCGTTGCTAGCTTCCATCTCCAAGCCTTTCTAAATTCCTCCCATAAACCAATTCCAAGAGCTCCTGAACCACACGGTCAGTTATAGTCACAGCAACAACCCCACTTGGCTCACAGTTTCAAAGGCTCCCATCCACAGGCATTTGGTACTGCCTCAGCTGGTTTGTGTTAGGGCAGAAGATCATGGCTGGGAGTGAGTAGAGCAAATACACTCCCTTCATGGTATCCAGGAATCAGAGAAAGAGAAAAGTGGGCAGAGAATAAAGCTAATTTTTTAAAGGCAGACCTGGGGAGCAAGCCTTCAATACCTCAGCCTTTGAGGTGCTCTTCATAGCAAACTCTAATGCTCACCTAAGCAAGTCTTGGTTTATTATAGTCAGTTAATACCTACTCACTTAGCACATTCAATCCATGACTTTTCTTATCTTGCTAAGAGCTAATAACACAAAGTTACAGGTATTATGAAATATGTCTGAGATGGGAAATAGCAAGTAACTAGGAAAGCAATGGGGCAGCGATCCATGGGTGAGCGCTGATGGATATGTTTGAAAACTAGTAAACACCAGAAGGGAAAGAGATAGAAATGATAGTCAGAAGGGATAGGTCTGTGGGACTGAGAAGAATTAGCCTAATATTGGAGATAGGACTCTATCCCACCTGGCAGGAGAGAGGGCTGACAGGGTGAACACCAGCTGAGATAGAGAGGAAGGTGGACAGCAAGAGTTGGGAGCAGAAACTGTAAGAGCATCCACCCCTCTCATAACTTCTGTTTGCTCTGCAACCCAGTGTAGAAAATTATTTTCTCATCATAGGAAGATCGGTGATCTAAAGATACAGCAAAGTACAGAGCCAAGTGCTTTGGGGAAGGGGAGAGCAAAATCAGGGGACAGGTGGATATTCTCGTGGCACTGAGAACTCAGGAAAGGCTGAGGACCAGGGATTTGCAGAGCCCTGGGCACAAGCTTGCAAGCATCTAAGTAAACACTGCTCTTCGTGTTCTGCTCTGAATTTTCTACATCTGATAAACAAGGAGCACGCAAGACTCAGGCCATCAGACAGGGTCCAGCCAGAAGGACAGAATGTCTGTCAACACTTGTGTGGGTCAAATCACACAGAAAGAGGAAAAGATGAGGTCATGTGGGCTGGTGAGTAGTAACAGTGAGAAAGTAGGAACGGGGCCATAAAGCTGCTGCACAGACCCAACGACACTGACTTGTATGTGAGTTCGAGAGCAAAGATCTGGGAAAATTCTCGAGTCTATCCCACCGTAAGCCAGACTCAGCAGCCCCCGTTTATGGCATTGACATCTACCAGGGAACCTGGCTAAACATGAAAGTCCCTTTCCCGTGCTTTAAGACATCAGGTTGAAGATAAGAAAGCCCCATCTTTAACTCTCACTAGTTTAAACATCACTGCTCCAACACTGGGTCAAGTTCATCCTGTAGGCAACCGGCCAGGGCTTTCAGCTCTGCAGAATGTGGAATCCCAATAGGCCTTGAACGTGGACCCATCCTAAACCCCTGAAGGACAGAGAAAGCTGTGGGACCCCCCACTGCATCTTCTGAGGCAGGAAGGGGTTAAGTAAAGCTCTGGGAACCTGCATACTTTTATTACATTATAGGGATGTGATTCCATTATAAATAACGCCACGAGATGCATTATTTATACATTTAATATTGGGCTTGCTTATAAGTCAGATCTCTTCACTTTTAGATAAATACTCCATCTGCAGCCCACCTCCAGCAGCCACACACAGACAAGAGAGTGAGAGGCACCATGCACTCTGCTCTCTCAGACAGCGGAGGGAGAGCAGACACATGGCAGAGACAGCAAAAACCCTCTGATGGGAAGCAGATAATGCCTTTTTGAAAAGTAACAGATGGCTCTTTTGAAAGCCCTTTTCAGTCCCCCTTCTACTTTGATAAGAGGGTGTAAGCAAGATACACTGGAGAGAGCTTTATGGGTTTATACTTGCTGTCCTAAGAGCCCAGAGAGTAGGAGAGAGAGAGAGGCTGAGAGCCTGTGAATGGTGGGACAGGTATGGGTTGGGGAGGGACTCCTGGCTCTGTACCCAGCTCTCCTGCTGGTGTGTGTGTCTCAGGGCATTAGATTGGACTGCCTCGTTCACAAAACAGAAGCAATGGGAGCTGCTCTTTCCCGTTTGTGAAAACATTTGTCCAATCAGAATATTTACAGTGGCAGCTTTCCCTTCACTGACTCCTGAGTGAAAACAGACCCAGAGATGAATAGGAGGCATATCAAGGGCCTCTCCCTCCGTGCGGAAGATAAACTCACCTGAACATGGCAGTGGTCCATGGCCCAGCAAGCTCTTCACCAGCACCCAAGGTAGCCAGCTGGAGGCTTCATGCATGCTGCCCATGTGCAAAGTCCTAGTTTATTATAGCAATACACTGACCAATAGTGAGCCTCCCTACACATAAAACTTTTCTATTATGATACTTTAATCTAGTAGAACTGTTATCAGTGATGTCCCATCCCTTGTATCTACAAATGGGCACTGGCTACCTATTCAATGTCAGTTTCTGGTGTGGGGCTCACATCAGAAGGCCACATAGATTGAGTTCTAGTCTTCGAAATAAACATACTGATGGGGAAAAAAACAAGAATAAGTCAACCAGAGAGATTATTACAGAAGGTAAAAGTACCAGGGGAGGGGACCAGAGAGGATATCTCTAAGTAGAGAAGGCCAGCACTAACCCCTGAATGCTATCAGATAAAGACTGGGTAGAGACTGGGGTAGGTATGCCAAGCCCCTGGAGGATGTGCTGAATTTGCATGTGGAAAAACACATTTCTGAGATGGGAGAAACAGGAAAAGACAGACAGACAGACATCCAGAGCAAAGTAAGATATTTGAAGGGGTTCACGTACGTTGAGAAAGATGCTACAAGAGAGACAAGTAGGCTGAGGCTGTGTGGAGAGATCTGTGAGACAGCCTACGTGCTTCTGCATAAGCAAGACAGAGAAGAGATATAAAAACCTGCAGAGTAGTCAGTTGAAAGCAAGGTAGCTATGGCTGGTGTGGACTGAAGAGCCAGGGTTATAAATGAGTGTAGAAATCCACCTAAAACTCCCTCCGCCATCCAAGCCTTTACACCAACTCCTCTGCTCCTCCCTTCTGCTCTAGAGTTCTCTGGCTGTTTGGAATACAGGACACTGCCATGGCGATGTTTCCTAGACTTCTCTATACTGAATCTTTTAACATCCAGGTCTAGTAGCAGGGCCTGGTGAGATGGCTCAGCAAGTAAAGGGTGCCCGTCAGCAAGGCTGTCGACATGAGTTCAGCCCCACGGTAGTGGGGAGAATCAGTTCCTACAAAATGGTGCCAGACTTGCACATGCATGTTGCCCTCATGTGCTTTTTTGCTGCTGTGATATAAAAAAAATTGACCAACATTATTTGTCTTACAGGCTACAGTTCATCATTGAGAAAGACAAGGCAGGAACGCAGGGCAGGAACTAAAACAGAGGCCATAGAGGAATTTCTTCTTACCACTTTGTTTGCCATGACTTGCTCAACTTGCCTTCTTACACGACCCAGAACCACTTGCCCATGGGTGGCACCACCCACAGTGGTCTAGGCCTCCCCCCACAATACCTCAGAGACATGTGAACAGGTCAGTCTGATAGAAGCAATTCTTCTTCTTTTTTTAAATTTTTTTTTTAATTTTTGCATGTTTCACCTGCATGATTATCAGTACACAAGGAGGGCAGAAGAGAGCATGGGATCTCCTGGGACCGGAGTTACAGGTGCTGCCATGGAGGTGCTGGGATTCGAACCACGATCCTCTGGAAGACTATCTAGTGATCTTAACTGCAATGCAGTCTCTCCAGCCCCAGATAAAGGCAAGTCTTCAGTTGAGGCTCCCTTTTCCAATGAGACCATAGTTACCTAGGTAACAAAAACTAATCAAGATACATGCCAAGGCGCACACACATACATATAGATAAATGGATAAATTAAAACATATAATTTATAGTCTTTAGAAACTTAGAAGCTTATGTCTTTAGAACTAGGTAGAAAAGCACTATAGAAACTTACAAGAGAAGGACTTCTGTTCCCCCATACTATTGTCTAACAGCAGCTCCCTGACTTGATTTCATACCACGTTATCAATAAAAGATGTAGAAATAGAAGATGAACTTTTTGTATTTTTTTTACCATTTCAACATGAGGGTAAAATCATTTCAAAATAAAAAAACTAAGAAAAATTATCCAACACAAAAGCACAGTGGCTGGGTATCTCTGATTCCTAGCCTCCAAACGATAACCTCCAGTGTTCAGTCAGGAAAAGGGCCTTTGACACATAATGGGGAAACAGTGCTTGTCTATCAGGATACCCCACCTCCAGCCACACACGTGTGCCTCCCTGGCCTACCTTGTTTTCTCTCCACAGGCAGGATGGGCTTTGGTACTAACACCTGAATTACCTGTCCATCCCATCCCTACATGATGTCCTGCAATGGCTCTATGTGCCGCTTAGGCTCAATGGCCACATCTCACATGGGTTCCTTGCTCTCTTGTTTTTTTTTCCACTTAATGCTTATGGGTCTCACTATATACCCCTGACTGGTCAAATTCACTATGTAGACCAGGGCAGCCTCAAACTCACAGAGATATGCCTATTTCTGTCTTCATAGTGTTGAGATTAAAGGCATGCACTACTGCACGCAGTGTCTGCCTTGAGCTTTGAGACAGGGTCTCTCCATTGCCTGGAATTCCTCCAAGCAGGCTAGACTGGCTGACCAGGGAGCCTAAGGAACCTGCCCGTCTCCAGTCGGGCACCTACAGAAAGAATACAGGTGCGCTCACAACACCTGACACTTTTTACCTGGATTGTGGAGGTACTACTCAGTTCTTCCTGCTTCCAAGGCAAGCACCTTATCTACTGAGCCATCTCCCCAGGCCCAACAATTTTATTTGATCTCACCATTGAATCCTCATCCCCCAACACAGTGCCAAACATGAAACAGGTTTGCAAAGAATGGGGTGAGTGTGGTGGACACTCCAGGCTGGCCGCAGAGTACTTCCGACATGAGAACACACTTCAGTCCTGTTGTAGACTGATTCCTATTTCCTTCAGTTCATATTGAAAGCTCCAGTCTTCAGTAATCTCAGTGTGTGACTGCATCTGAGAAAAGGTCATTTTAGAGGTGAACGTCGGCACTAGGGTGGGCCCTGGTCCAATACCAGTGGCATTATCTTGAGGAGACCAGAACACAAATGCACACAAAGATACACCAAGAAAGGGGTTGGGGATTTAGCTCAGTGGTAGAGCGCTTGCCTAGCAAGCGCAAGGCCCTGGGTTTGGTCCCCAGCTCCGAAAAAAAAAAAAAGATACACCAAGAAGATACCATCTGCAAGCCAAGGAATGAGGCCTCAGGAGAAACCAGACCAGCCCACAGCTTGGTCTCAGACCTACAGCTCTGAACAGCAAGAAAAGGAAGACCTGGTATTTAAGCTGGAAGACCTGGTGTTTAAGCTGTACAGTGTATGGAAACTCTGACTAACACAAATTCCAACTTATCCACCCAGTGTGCATTTTGACACTGTCCTGCAGAAAAGAAGCGGGGAGGCCAGGCACAGTGTTGATGTCATTAGATGCTGGTAGTGCTCTGTGGGTCTTATTGCTGTTTTTATTATGTTAAATGGGTTTGCTGTATGTAGAAGAGAGGGGGATTATTTAAAAAGTAGTAATCCCTACCTTTAAAAGAAAAAGGCCCCAATTCTTAGGACATCACTGCTGCCCACTAGCTCAGGGCCCCCAGAGACTCACTCCTGCTGGTCTTGTCTACATGCAAAGAGGAGGAATTCCTAGGCTATCCACCCCAAATCCCCTTCTGTAAGGCGAGTTCTGACGCTACAGGGAAGGTGGACACTGCAGCCTCCTAGGTGACTTCCTGCAGGGTGATCCAAGGCCTGCCTTGCCTCTGAGCCATGCCGTGCTATCTCCCCACAACTGCCCCAGTCCAGGTCAGATGCTCCCTCAGCAAATCACAGTAATAAATATGGTCTGAAGCAACTCCAGCTCTTACGGCCTTAATAAATGGGTTGCCATAGTGGCAAATTCAGGCAGGGAGAGCATCTTTTCAATAAAGGCTGAGAGGGTTATTAATAACCTTAATGTAGTGCCTCCAAAGTCTGAGTCTCACTCCTATTCCTGGGCCCAACACTCCCAAATGGACCAGCAAAACTGCCCTGCTGTGCCCAGCATGGGGCAACCCAGGAGAAACAATCTATGTGGCTAGAGCAAGGTGGTTTAGGCAGGACAGCTGAACACCCAAACGGTTCACAAGGGGGGCACGCTCCCCTATCAATCTATCCAGTGACTTTCTTAGCACCCTTCCCACGGGCCAGGAGGGCAGATAGCACAACCTGGAGGCCGAATAGGGTCACATTTTCACAGTGGACAGACCAGGCTCCAATCTAGCTGAAATGCTTATCAGACCAAGCCAGGCTATACTGTTTAGCATTGAGATGCTCCCTACCGTGTCTAAAGACAGAGAGCAGTCAGCAAAGTGTTTGCTATGTGTCATAGTTACTTTCCGCTAGCATCTTGACACAATCCAGAGTCGCCGGGAGAGTAGGAGCCTTAAGCAAGGAATTGCCTGGGTCACATTATCCCCTCTGGTGTTGTCTGTGAGACATTTTAATTTCCAACCGATGAAGGAAGGCACAGCCCATGGTTGGTGGTGCCATCCCTAGACAGGTGAGCTTGGCCTGTGTAAGAAAGGTAACGGAAGAACCCAGTCAGCAATGTTCCATACCAAGTTCCTGCCTGCAGCCTCCTTCCGTACGTTCTTATCTGGTTTCCAGCAAAGAAGTGCTGTAGCCTGAAACTGTAAGGTGAAATAAACCTATTCCTCTGTAAGTTGCTTATGAACAAGCCAGAACACCATAAGCAGGTGTGTATATATGCATGATACATACATGTGTGTAGGGGGAGCAGAGGTCAACCCCAGGTATCTTTCCTCTGAGCTGCCCACACACACACGTTAGAGACAGGGTCTCCCACTGGCCTGGAACTAGACAAATAGGCTTAGTTAACTGGCCAGTAGGCTCCAGTGGTCACTCCGTCGTCACCTGCCCAGTTCTGGGGTTAAAGGCAGGTGCCGCCATGCCTGGTTTTATATGCGGGTGCTAGCAATTGAACTCTTGGATGACAAGCACTTTACTGACTGAGCCACTTCTCCAACATCACATTAGGATGGGGCAGTTAGAGTCACTTGTCTAGACCATTGGGCATCTATCTTGTTCTCTACTACTGCACAGATCTACAAGCTCAGAGCTGGGAGGCAGAGACAAGGGGGTCCAAGGGCTTGCTGGACTGTCAGGGCAGCCAATCAGTGAGTTCCATATTCAGTGAGAGAACAAAACCCAAAAGACCTCAAGGTAAAGAAACCCAAGAAAAGACACCCAGGATCAGCCTCTGGCCTCCACATACACACCCAAAGCAAAGCCCCTGCCATTCCCAATGACTTATCCCTCCGTGAGTGCATCCAACAATATTCGCAGTCATGGAAATGGGTTGCCAAATACTGCTCACTGTTCTCTTTCCAATCCCATGGAAAAGTCCCACACTGTTCTCTAGAGTGGAGTGGATGGATTCTGAGCAGAAATAGCACATGTCGCTTTGGGAAAGGACATTGCAAAGCATCTAGGGACCTTCCCAATATCCTCTTATGAACATTTTAAATGGAGGTGTGTCACCAGGCTGGGTCCCTGGACGATCAATAAGTTGTGTGCATGGATCAACCCAGAAGGACTTGAAGCACAGGCAGAAGATAAAGATGGGTTGCTCTGAACCGAGAGTCCCAAACGTTTTCTGGGTTAGAGAGCTAGATAGTCCCTGTTGCAACCATTGTCCTCGGCCACTATAGAACAAGAGACAGCTTAGACAATAGTCGAGCAGATGGCAGTGAAGGTCCCAACTGAATTCCATTTACAAAAGAGGACAATGGGAGGGACTTGGATCGCCAACCATGGGAGCTTTGCCAGTCCCCATTTGAAAACAGGCCTGTTCTGATGGATCAACCTATCCCCTTCCCACACCTATACTGGTTATTCATTTACTCTAAGTGCCATCTTCTCCCAAGAATAGCGTGAGTATCTTGATTCCGGGAGTCTTGATCGTCTCTACCAAGGGGAAAAAAGAAGGAAGCAGGATTCTGGTCCAGACATAAGAAAGTGAATGGAGAAGTGGTATGGTTTCTCCCCTCTAAGGAGGTGGCCCACGACTTCAACCCAAAGTCCGTTGCCTCTTTGTCCGCTTTGCTGTGGACTCTCAGCCAATCATGACTTCAAACAGGAAAATCATGGTTCACATTTCCCTGCTTTCTGCTCAAGGACACTGAGGCCTGGACACTCACTCCCTTTAATCATTCACTTTGTCATTACACAAGCAGATGTGCAAGGGTTGCTCAGTGACAATGACAACAGAGGTCACTCCGACCTTCCCGGGACTGGGAGTATATGGCACATAGTAAATTCTCAGCAGTTACCCTTGGAATAAGCCAAGCTCCCAAAGGGGCCCAGTGAACAGGCCTCACCCTGTCTGTCTGACAGCTCCACTGAGTGCAAGAGGCCTTCAGAAGCAACAAGGGTTGGAGCAGAGGGTACACCACCCAACCCTACCATATGCCAATCCTGCCCTGTGACATTGTAATCATAACATGCTCCCTGTGACCTTAACCTCTTTGCCCACACGATGGGTACCACACCAACCATCCAGACCGATGCCATGGGATGCCACAGGATAATGTGTATGCAAAACAGCATCTGTGTCCTTAGAAAGACCCTAAACGGCAGGCAGCCTTAACAGAATCTAATTCTCATCAGATGCCTAGTGGGGTCATGCATCCGGGCACTCTACCTGCCATCACTTAGCACATTCTCACAACCAGACTAGGGTGGCTACTGGGAAAGGAAACAGAAAAGTAAGGGATCAGTCAATAAGCGTCCAGTGATCCCTGCTTACCTACTCTCTCCATCGCATATTTGTCAAATGCCTGCTGGTCCAATGAGCCCCGTGTGGAAGGCCTCCTTTCTTGCACACCTCGGATGTCATCAGATCTTACTCCCAGCTCACTGACAGCGTACATGGCTCCCCACTAGGATCTCTGAACCATGAGACCTGCCTAGGTGGGTATCTTAAGGGGACCGTGGAACAAAAGAGAAGACCCCAAGAGGGAGGCCGGAAGCTTGTCTCTCTTTTACCCCAAACAAAAGTACCTCTTCCCATCTTTTACAAGCCAATGCTTTCCTCCGAAAACCTAGGTAAGGTTAAGTCATTCCTCAGTCTTCAGTGCCCAGCATTCTGTGAAGTTTGATCGCTTTCTGGCCTGTGGCTCCTTTTCTCCAACTGTCTCAGTAACTGAAGCCTGGTCTGATAAGACTAGAGCCCTTGGATGACTCGGGGATGCCACTCTCTTTGCGGTGACCTTATCTGCTGTCGTAGCCGTTCCCACAGCTCTGCTATGTCAGCGGGATGAGAACAGTGCACAACAGGAGGTACTGATTCAGGGAACCCCAGCACTGAGTGACCATGAGCAAGCCAATGGCACCCTGTGCCCCTGTTCCCTCATCTGTACACTGCAGCAGAGCACTGACCTGGAGAAGTCCTGCCAGTGGCATATATATCAGCTTACACAGTGCTCGGCACACAAAGAAAGTGGTGGCAGCCATTAGAATTAATGCAAACAAAACCTTCATTAGTGACATTAAAAATAAAGTACTCTGTGCTGCATATTATACTAAGCCTTATACAAGCCCCATTCTTCAAAGCATCCTTTAAGGTAACCCTCCATTCCAACTCTTCAGGAAACTGCAGCACAGAGAGCCCAAGCTTTTTGCCTAAGATCACACAGCCAATAGGTCAGAAAGCTGGCATGCAAAGCCAGGCCCCGTCCTATCCCACTATAAAAGGGCTCACACACCTGTCTGTCCTACCACATCACGTGCCCTACTACGCCCTTCCAGAGTCCTCCCAGGCTCACCCACCTGGGAACCCAGATTTCCTGGTGCGTCCAGAACCCAGTCTGAAAGCCTTTGACCTCCTCTCTCTGCCTCTCAAACCAATGCCCGAGAAGTGACCCATTCCTTACAGAGCCCCCGCCAAGCCCTCAGCCTGACCCCCACGTAATGAAGGGAATTAATATGGCCAAGCCTCCAGCCCAGCCGAGCAGTTTCCCAGCAGCCCCGGCCAGGCCTCTAATTGATTAGGCCATAAAGCCTGGGCACTAAATTGAAAGGAGCTGCACTAATTCTCTTTTATGTTAAATTTCTGTCTTTCCCCTTTATCGAATCCCCCATCCAATGTCCCTTTCCCTCCCCACCATGGGCTTGCTGTGGGCCTGTTTTTTCCCGTGCACAGATTAAGTACCTAATCAAAATCTTGTCTCCCCTAATGGCATAAAATTGAAAGATAGATATTGCACTTTACACAGCTGATTAAACACTCGAATGTGGCTAAATGCTTAAAGGGCTTGTTACATTAACTAACTCTGTCATCTGCCCACTGTCTTATAACTGCGTGTGCTCGAGCTGCTTGAGGGGAGGCACACACAGCACCTCCTCTTTGGTACCCCCTCCCAGCCCCTCCTGCTGTGAGTTATACCCACCATAGCTAAGCAAGAGGACAGAGTGTGAGAGCCAGGGAGTGGCTCAACCTTGGGCAGCCTTCATGGGCAAGCTCCTTTAGTAACTAAGCTCTTCTGCTTCCCTGAGCTGCCTGAGACACCCGCAGCGGTCCAGTACAAAGGAAGCTTGCCAGCCCTGGCTCACCAAGGCTCCTTTATGCCTAGCTTCATTTCTAAGACAATTCCAGAGGGAAGGCATTGTGCATGGATATGGTCAGGATGACCTGGGGTTGCCTCGAGTACATCTTTGACTCTTAACATCCCTCATCCCTGATGCTGTTAGAAAGAGAAGCACGTGGTAGCCATGGCAGTGGAAGGTGCTGGAGAAAAGGGAACCTCTCTGCTACTGAGCACCCTATCCATGCTGACTCTGTATTAACTCAGCACAGGTTGAAACCGAGACTCGCCTGGAAAACTAAGAGGACTGAGTCCTAACCACTGTGGCCGTGTCAGACAATGAACGGCAGTTGGGTCCCTACTCTTGTCAGCGAAGGCAGTTTTCACTATCACAGTTAGCAAGCCAGAGAAATAGGGCTTTACATGGAGGAGTCATAGAAGATGGGAGATCCAGTGAGACAGTGGAGAGGGGCAGAGCTCTGGGATGCAGGCTCCTTCAAACTCTGCCTCTGCTGCTGGTTTTCTCTGGACTCTGGGGCAAATGTCTCCGTCCTGCCGGCATGCGAGCAGCCCGTGTCTATGAACATCATCTGTAGGCCAGACTCTGAGCCACACACGGGTGATTTTACAGGAATTCCTCCATTCGTGGAGCTTACTGCAAGAAAAGAGAGACGGTGAGAAGGCTCAAGCAGTAAAGACGCTCACCACCGAACCTGAGTTCAGTTCCCTGGTTCCTTAGAGTAAAAGGAGAAGCAGCCAACCCCTGACCCCTATATGGACCCCACGGTACACATGGACCCATTCTCTCTCTCTCTCTCTCTCTCTCTCTCTCTCTCTCTCTCTCTCTCTCTCTCTCTCCTCTCTCTCTCTCTCTCTCTCCTCTCTTTCTCTCTCTCTCTCTCCCTCTCTCTCTCTCCCCTCCCCCTCTCTCTTTCTCTCTCTCTCTCTCTCTCTCCTCTCTTTCTCTCTCTCTCTCTCTCTTTTTTCTCTCTCTCCCTCTCTCTCTCTCCTCTCTCTCTCTTTCCTCTCTCTCTCTCTCTCCTCTCTCTCTCTCTCTCTCTCTCTCTCTCTCTCTCTCTCTCTCTCTCTCTCTCTCTCTCTCTCTCTCCCCCATACACACACATACACACACACATAGACACACACACACATGCACACACATATGCATGCACACGCACACATACAAAGTAAATAAATAAAACGTGTCTTTAAAACGAGAAAATATTATAAAAGAATCCCTGCAGACAGAATATGCTGCAAATTGTGAAACTGGAGTAAACCCGGGGGTAGGAAGTTCTGTCAAGAAAATAAATAACAGCATCCCCGAAGGGCTCAGTCCCCAAACCACAGGGCCTACCTTAAACAAGATGGTCAGTGGGGCTCTGTAAACGGGGGACCGCCAGGATTAGATCCGGAGGCCTAGAAAGGGCCACCTACATATCAGGCAAAGGCATTTCAAGAAGAGGAACAGAAGTCCAGAGACAACAGGATCAGGCTGTCCCAGGCTAGCACGGCAGGAGAGTGGGGATCTGGGAAAGGCTAGCTTCCAATGCTCCCTGCATGTGCCCCGGGCGACTGGCATCCATTGCAGCCTGACTTTCCTCATCCTTTAAATAGTCAACGCCATAAGGTTATGGCAAGGAGCTAGGGAGGCAATACCTATCCTGCTCCTGTCTCAGTAAAGACTAGGTACCTGAGGCATCCCAGAAACTCAGCCCTGGACAGGGCCTGAACGCTTAGATCTAAACCCGTTCTGCTTGAGAAAGGAGCTGTAGTCTTCCTTTCCTGCCTTTCCTCTGTGCTTGTCTCTGTCCCCTCTTTTAGACCCACTACTTGCACTGTATTTTTGTATTTACATGCACACACACACACACACACACACACACACACACACACACACACACACACACACACACGCCTGCTGCCCAGTAGTTCAAATAAATTAGTTGTGAGAGTAAAAACGGGAACTGCAGCCCCTACTGTAAGGAACTTTGAGCTTAACAGCCGACCACCACTCAACTCCTAGCTGTACACCTCCAGGTTAAAGTTTCAAGAGCAGATCTGACTGTTGTCTGTCAGCAGCCGGTTCTCCACCCATGGGAGCCCTGATGCTGTCTGAGAACCTCTCAACCCCACGCTAACCCCCTCTTCTCACTGCAGCCTCTGCAGAAAGGGCTCCTCTCCCCGACTGGGCCTCTTTTCCGAAGCTCACTTGAGATTATGGGCCTCTTACTAAGTGCTTCATATTAAAGATTCATAAAGGCACAGTGTGTATTTTAATAAGGCAGGCTGTACATTACCAAGTTCAACCACACTCAAAGCACATCACTGAGAGCCGGGGGCAGAGTATTTCCTGAAGCCACGGGAATGCAATGATTCACGTACTTCTCCTCTCTGGGTGCCCTAGACTGAGTCACTCAACCCTTATTACACAGGATCAGTGTATCTGTCCACCCTGAAGATGCAGATACACACATGGGCGCACATGTGCTCATACATATACATATCACATTGACACACATGTAAATATGTTCATACAAGCATGTACAATATTGCATGTGCCCATGCATGTACACACACACACACACACACACACACACACACACACACACACACATACACTTAACTCATGCATATGACCTTCCCATTTTCCAGAGATGTAAATTTTTAGTCCTGGACAAGCAGAAATAAGTACTCCAACTCCAGCATGTACACAGGCACACCATATTACATTTCCTTGTCAGGATGAAGTTGGAGAGAGAAGGATTTGGGTTCCACCTCTAACCTGCTCAGGCTGCAGTGAGGGGACCTCCTACTGCTTCCACTCTGCCCTGGTTTGTTTGCCTTCCAAGCAGACGTCCAAATGCCTCCGATTTATTTGTTTAAAGAGCCTCTTCTCCCACACTCTGTCACTGTTCACCTTTATTGAAACCCTGTCCACACAGGTCGCATCTCTTTCTGCTCTCACCCTGTTCTCTTGTCTGTCTGGATTCCAACTTGATGACTGTCGTAATAAACCTCAAAACCAGAAAGCTCAAGGCTTCAAACCTTGTGTCCTTTTTGCTGCTATTCTGAGGGTACTGGGTCCTTAGCATTTCCACATGGATTTTGGAAAGAACTGGGTTCCTAATGACAGGAATTCCTCAGACCTGATCCAGAAACAAGGAAGACTGCTTGTTTTTTATTTTATTTTTTATTTATTCGGTGATGCTTCAGAGTTTTCGAATATTGTTATTTCTTATCTCTTGTGAGAATTTTCAACAAGTATGTTATATCTTTATTCTATGGTGAATCATATTGCCCTTTTATTTTATTTTATTTTTTGGCAGTAAGAAAACTTTACTGAAAAACAAAGAAACAGAATGGATCAGAAAGTATTACATGTGAGTTTGAACCCATGGGCAAAGATGCTCAAGTGCCCTGATTATTGTTCGGGGCTTCCTGTTATGGGGTTCGATAGAACTTTGGTTACCGGCAGCATAATTTGACTGGTTCTGTCACTGTTACAGAGATGTACCGCCATGCTCAGCACGGGATTTTCTATATAGACAGTCATGTCTACAGTGACAAGACAGTGTAATGACTTTGAACTTTTCCCTTTATCTTTTGGATGCTTTTGGCCTCTCCTTACCTAGTTGCAGTGGCCAGAACCCTGGTACAGTGTTGAATAGAAGCAACGGAGGCATTTTTGGGACTCCTCCACTTTCTGAAGTAGTTACACTTATATAGTATAGTATTTTCCCATTTCCTAAAAGTTATATGGTACACTTCTACAGTATTCTCCCATTTCCTAAAGGTTTGATAGAATTCTTCAAAAAGAACATATGGGTTTGGAGGGCGCCATTTCATTTTGGTTCAGTTCAGTTTTTGATTGTGCAGTACTGGGGATGGAACCCAGAGCGCCCCACATGCAAGGAAAGTGCTTTGCCACTGGACTGTGTCCCTAGCTTTATTCATACTTTTTATTTTGAAACTGTCTTGCTGAGTTACCTAGGCTAGGCTCGAACTCTCTCTGTAACCCAAGAGGGCCTTAAACTTGTGATCCCCTTCCCTCAGCTCCTCAGCCGGTGAGCACTGGAGCCTTGTGCTACCAGCTCCAGTTTGAAGTTTTCCTTATTAAAAAGCTTTTGATTACAGATTTTTTTTTCTAGTAGATATTGATCTATTTGGATTTCATGATTTTTTTCCCCTAATCTTTTTCTATACCATTGATTCTTCATGTCAAACTTTATTATTTCATTTTCTTGGTGTGGGTTAAATTTACCTTCTTTGTTTCTTAATTTTAGCATTGTTACTGGGGATGGGAAGGATGTCCTGTGGATGAGGTCAGAGGTCAACCCTATGGCGTCAGTTCTCTCTGGCAGTCTTTACATGGATTCTGGAGCTTGGACTCCAGTTGCCAGGCTTGCACAGTTGAGCCATCTTGTCAGCCTGAAAGTTGGGTTCTTTCTAATTGATTAAATTCAAAGCCAGGGTCATTTATTTCTGAATTCCCACTTTTCAAGTATACACACTTACCACCATCAGTTTCCTGACAGTTGCCACCATGGTCTCACTGCACGAATTTGCATGATCTGTTTCATTTAGACAGGGATGCTTTTCCCCCTCATCCTTTGTTCTGTGTCTGTTTAGAAGCCCTGTGTCTGGTTTCTAGCTATGTGGGGCTTCCTCAGAGACCTTTTTGTTGTGGGTTTTCTAAGTCAATTCTATTTTGGCCAGAGAAGACACTGCATATGACCCAAACCCGTTTAAAGCCATCAAAGCTAATGGATTAGTTTCAGAGCCCAGAATATGATCTATCACTTAAGTGTTCTCTGGACCCTTAAAAAGAGCATGGCTTCTGCTTCAAGTTTCAGGGTGGAATAGTTTATGAATGTCAACTAGTTCAAGTTGGTTGATGGTATTCAGAATGAGGGCATCCCAGAAAAACAATTTCCTCAGTCTCAAGTTAGACACTTAAAAAAAAAAAAAAAAAAACCCAAAACAAACAAATAACAACAAAACCCAGGACCACCACCCCTGATCTTTGTGTAAATGAGAAATGAGCTTTCGGTACATTGCACTACAGAGATCTGGGTTTTCCTGTGTTATTATAGCGCAACCTTGCCTACCCTGATCCAGGACCTCACTCCAGAAAGACATTGTTCTAATCTCATTTCTTCCTTTTGAAAGCACAATGAAACACAGAAAGAAGTATCTCTTTTCTTTCGAATCACACAGGAAAAAAATTAACAATGGACAAAACTAGACTTGAGGTTGAAGTGATAACTATACATTAAGGAATCTTCATTTCTCTTTAAGTATTAATCTACTTCTCACTTAATACTGTCTCTCATCCTTATTTTTATACAAAATAGAGTTAGCAGTAATTTTCTAATGAAATGGACACGATGAAGAATTCGACATGGGTAGTTTATGGAAAGGCATCCTGGAACCCTAAATCCTTTAAGGCAAGTTTGTTACTATATACAAGATACCTAGCTAGTTTCACTTTTCTCTCTAAGTTTGTCTCAGAATGGATTCCCAAACTGGAATTCTACTGTGGCTCCATTTGTTAGATGATAGATGGATAGATGGAGAGATCGATGGTTAAATGATGTATAGGTTGATGGGTGGATAATGGGATGGATACTGGAGGAAAGACTGAGTAGAGGCATGTGTAGAGTGAGAGATGATAGATGGATGGATAGATAGATGATAGATAGATGGATAGATGGGTAGAGATAGATAGATAGATAGATAGATAGATAGATAGATGGATAGAGATAGATGGATGGATGGATGGATGGATGGATGGATGGATGGATGGATGGATGGATGGATGGATAGATAGATAGATAGATAGATAGATAGATAGATAGATAGATAGATAGATAGATAGATGAATAAATGTGTGGATGAACCAATGGATGGATGGACAGATGACAGATACGTTGATTCATAGGTACATGCAGAGAGGCATGCATGCATTCATGGATTGGGTGTTGGGTATCCATGGGAACCTTCCTGAGGACAGGGAGGACATAAAATGTATCAGTCGACTCTGAGCATCTAAGGGAGTAAGCATCTTTGTATCCAATGCCTGTCAAAACAGTATAAAGGATCCTCAGAGAAAAGAGGCAGGTACAAGAAGTAACAATTTTAGGAAGTCTAGGAAGCCACAGTAGAATACTGTTACTGAATCAGGACTTTGCTTCTCTGTTACAAGACATACAGGTTTGTATAAGACGTATTTTGCATCTTAAATGGCTGGTCTTTCCCTGGTTTCCTGTAAATGGTGCCACCAGCAGACTAATGGCCAAAGTGGCGATAAGTAAGGTAACATTTAGAGACCCTCAACATCTCACACCCCAGATTCCTCACCAATTCATGAGTCCTCACGTCCGATGCTCAGCTGAGAGAGCAGCCTGGGGAAACGTTTGCGACAGAAATCTGTCTCCTAGAATAATGGAATACATGTGACATAAAAGTAGAAGTAGAGACTATGTGGGGGGAGAGGAGAACCAGCAAGAGGGGGCAGGCGGGAATAAGAGAGGAGGGGGAGGGGAAGCGAATAAGAACAAAGTTTAATGGCGTATATGTATGAAAATGCTATAATTAAACCCACTACTCTCCATGCTAACTTAAAAATACATTTAAAAAACACTAATTTATAACAACAACAGCAAGAAAAGAAATCTGTGTCTTATAATATGGAAGGTTAAACATTGCTATTAGTTTCCCTGATCAAAACAACTTAAAATAAGTGAAATCCATTTTTCTTCTATTGCATAAGACCATGAAAATGTTCAAAGGAATTATCAGACAAGAATCTACATGGAGGCTACACCCCCAGAGAGGCATGGAAGGCCTAAGTGGCCTTTGATCTATGAATATTCACCACACCTAGACAACCTGAGCCCACATCTTCATAGTCTTATGAACATGGGAGAGAAAAGACAGAGGGAAACGGCTATTCGAGGTGGTACGATGTTTTGCTTGTTTGTTGGTTTGTTTTTGGTGTTTTGTTTTGTGAAGATTCTTCTCAACCCCATCATGACTCCCCAGAAATGCACAGCAGCACATCTGAATGAGTGAAGCAATCTCTTTGCCATTATCCTAGGAGGCTGAGTGAAAACTTGCTCACCACAGATCAGAGCAGCCAGCAGTGGGGAGAAATCATAGATTCCAATCACAAGCCAGCTCTTCACCACGGATGTGGCTATATGTAATCTCCCCATGGTCCAGAACTTCTCACTAGCCATAAAGTCTATGCTCAAGAACCCAACATTGGCCATACCCCCTGAAACTTCCTGAGTCTTCGAGCAAGACTCAAAGAAAATTAGCAGAGAGAAAGATCAACAGCTCACACTGTACAGACTTTCAAAAGTAACTTTTCAACAGCATCCCTAGGACAACACTGCACCCTGCTGCTGGTCCAGAGGGCGCTACCAAAGTCCACACAACCTGACAGGTTGCTTATCCCTTAGCCAGTATAGAGTTGACAGGCTGGAGCAGGGCCTGGTTCATCACAGCTCTGTTTGATCTATGGGGGGAAAAGTTGATAGAGTCCAGGCACAGGGATGCAGACCTGTCCTAGAACTTGGGAGATGAGGGCAATAACATCATGGGGTCCAGTCCAGCCTAAGTTACAGAATGAGACCCTGTCCCAAAAAATAAAATGAAAGAGAAGACTCAAGAGGATGATGATTAAAGCTACCCAAGGTGGCGCCGCTCTGAATCCCCCTCAAGTAGTTCAGAAGCACAAATCACTTCAGTGCAGTTGATGTGCTGATTACAAATCATTTTATTGATTAAAATAACAAGCAAATCTTGGCTAGCCTAATTACAGTTACTATATATATTCAAAGATAAGAAAACAACACCCATGAAAAGATAATCAATAATTATACATTTGCACTAATTCAGACCTTCTGGTGCACCTCTTTCACATGCACATGTAAGTCAGAGAGTAGACCCAGTATTTGGCTATGGAAAATGTATGTGTAATAATTTAAAGGGACTCTTTTGGTTTTCTTTTAAATAAACCTAAAGATTGGGGTGTGGGAACAAGCTGCTCACGTGTAACCTGCTTTCCAATAATGACAATGAAACCTGCAAAAATGTGATCAAAAGTGACAGAAGACCTCAAAGTGCATGTGAATGACCACACAACTGGGGTTCTATCCCTTCGGGGCTCCTCTGTAAGACCAATGCAGGGTGAGAAAAGGAGGAAACTTATTCACCAATGCTTATCCCTCATTGGTGGAGAGCTAGACTTACCTAACTAAGTCTTATTTACTTCTAAAGAGCCCTGTTGCAAGCCAAGCTCCCAGATCATGTCAACCACACCCTAAGTCACAACCGTATGCTGAAGTGTCTGCCGGTGGTGGCAGGAGGAAGTCACGGGCATCCCAGCAGGCCTCTAACCATCTGAACGCATGATAACCTCTCATTCGTTAATTACCCACACCAAAATTACTATACCCAGGACTCTGTGAAAATCTGAATGTGAAGATATAACTGGAAATGCACAGCTTCTGGACCCAGAGTGTTTCCAGCCTACAAGGTATTTCTCAGATTTTCTCCCCTTAATTTCATATAACGAATGCTGGACATATAGAGCATTGTGGTTAAACCCCTGGGTTTTGGATAAAAGATACCGTGGTTCTGAGGAATCCTGGTTGTTTTTGGGTCACCGTGACAAAGATAATTAAGAGAACAACTCCAAAGGAGAAAAGAATTGTTTTGCCAGTGATTTCAAATAGTTTAGCCCATGGTCACCTGACTCCATGTTTCTGGGCCCATTTGAAAGAACATCCCGGTAATGGTATTATGTGAATGAGTTAGTTGTTGACCTCATGGTAGATAGGAAACAAAGAGAACAGCTCCCATCATGACAGACACAGAGCTGTAACAGGAAGAGGACAGAACAGGAACAAGTTGCATCCCCCAAAGACATGCTCCCACTCTGCACAGTTCCATCACCTTCCAATAGAGTTTTCATGGTTTTTTCACTCCGTGAATGGAGTCCTTCACTGGGTCAGCTTCACCATGATCTAATCTCTGGAGATGAGGCATATTTAAGGAAGAAACACAGAGTTATGGATTTTCTTCATCTCCAGGGCAAATCTTAACCCACTCAAATTGCCAATCAAGATTAGCCATTACAGTGACCTGAGACAATTTACTGAACTCATACACTCCTTTGTTTATTAACGACTGGGAAGACTAACGATGACAATTCATGCAGAGTTGTTAGCGCGGCACCTGGCATCGGGCACTAGAACTGCTAAGGGAGGGGGAAAGTAGAAAGATACAGATGGGTTGAGAGCCAACATTTAAGGAACTGGGTTGATAGGAGGGATGGACCACAGCACCAGAGAAGAACAGTGCAGGTATGTGTACTTTTTAGAAGCTACCCAAAGCCTCACGACAGAAAGCAACCACTCTACTACACCCATGGATTCTGGGGATCAGGAACTCAACTGGGAACTCACATGGAAAGGCTAAGAGAAGGGTGGGTCTTATTCAACAACTAGGAAGTAATAGTAGCACAAGGGAGAAAACTGCAATCCCTGAAGCTAGGCCGAACATGGTTGTCTACGGTGACTAACATTGACTGTCAATTTGGATGGTTCTAGAGTAACCTAGGAAACAAATCCCTGGACACGCATGTGAGGGGTAGCCTAGATTAGGTTATTTGAGGTGAGAAGACCTACCCTAAATGTGAGCAGTACTATTCTGTGGGCTGGGGTCCTGGGCTGAAATAAAAAGAGAAGCAAGACGAAGTAAGTACTTATGACACTCTGCTTCCCCACTGCAGACACAATGTGGCCAACTGCCTCACTGGCCACCATGCTTCCCTGCCACGCAACAGTGAATCCTCTCTCCGTCTTTGTTGGATATTTGGTCACAACAAGGAGAAAACTAGGAGTATACCATCTTTTTATACTGTCTACAACTGTTTATGCACAATTGCAGAAAGTAAGAAGTAAGGGAGAAACTAAGTGGCCTGTATTCTCGTTTCCTTTCTGTTACTACAATAAAACGCTCTGACCAAGAGCAACTTAAAAGAGGAAAAGGTTGAATTGATCTCAGTGGTTTCAGCCCATCATCCCAGGGAAGTCAAGGCAGGAACTCAAGCAAGACCGTGAAGCAGAAACCACAGAAAAACACTATTTGCTGGCATGCTTAAAAGCTCATGCTTCGCTAGCTTTCTTATATAGCCAGGTCCACTTAGTAGGCATGTTGCTGCCCACAGTGGGCTTGACTCACTCCCACATCAATGAACAGTAAAGACAATCCCTCACCAACATGCCCAGTCTGCCCAAGGATATCCCTCAATCAAGGCTTTCCTCCCAGGTGACTCTTTTATGTATCAAGTTGGCCAAGCTAACTAGAATGGTCTGCAAAATGAAACCCATTTACTTATGCAACCATTTACAGAAAACATTGACCGATCCCTCATCTGGACACATTCCCCTCACATTATTAATGGACAATGCACATTTCTGGTTTGGATCACAGTGGGTTATCAGCCTCTCCACCTAAGCATTGTGTGCTGGTTCTGAGAACAAGCATCCCACCATGGGAGTTGCACAGCATCTCTACGACGTAACTTCATAAGCCCCTAGGTATCGCTTTTGCACTAAGTCCGTGCAGGTGCAAGGTGAGAAGACACACCTCACAACTAGCTGATAAGAGTAACAAAGTCATCATGAGAAAGCACCCTGGTGGGGGAAAAGTTGCTTGGGCAAAGTTTCTAAGTGATTTCCCTTATTCTTTGAAACATGTATTCAATATATCTTGATCATATCCACCCTCCGTTCTCACTCCAGGACCTGTCACATGCCTTTCTCCTAACTTCAGGACCTTTCAGGTTTTTAAACTAATCCACTGAGTCCAGTTACTGTTGCTCATATGCACATGGTATGGGGCCATCCACTGGGACATGGGCAACCTACCAGTGGCCATACCACGGAGAAAAATTGCTTCCTCCCAGTAGCCATCAAACTGCCAATAGCGTTTCAGCTAGGGGCGGGGCCTCACAAGCCCCACCCCTATCCGGCTTGATTGTATACAGGTACCCGTAGGTTCTCTTGAGTTTATGTGTGCAATAGCCATGCATGTCAAGAAGACATTTCACAGTTCTCCTCGCCTCTCCCTGCTCTTGCATCCCGCCACCGTCCCCAGCCCAAACAGATTTGAAGTAAGTAGGACAAAGCAAGCAAAAAGGACAGGACGCCTTGTGGAGGATCTGCAGCTTCCGCTTTAGCTTCCGCTGCAGCAGGAAGGCGAGTGAACCAGGCGCAAATGCCCACTTTGATGTCACAGCACCACAGATCCTGGATACCTGCCCAAACATGGCAGTGGGTAAGAGGGATCCAGGAAGTGCTGTCCCATCCTTGAAAGTTCTATATGAGACAGTAAATAAAGACCAGGACAGATGGTAGCAGCATGCACTTAGATCAATGTGGGCTGAGAACAAGGACACTGTGCCTGAAATGTTTAGCAAATTACTGGAATAACTACAAATTATTAGAAGAATAGCGGGTGCTGATGGAGCCCTCACCAGAGGCTGAGCTCTGCGCTGTGCTCTGTTTTTGAAGTGTTTCTTTAAACACGTCCAAACTCCAGGAGGATTTGGCTTCTGGTTTTCTTCTGTTTTCTTTTATATTTTTTGTTCCATTTCAGGTTGAATGGAAACATTTGTAAAAGGCTTTCATTGAAAACAAGCTGCAGGCCAAGACTCTGACCCTAGCCTCCCTGGCACCTCTGCTCAGGGTATTCTGCTAACTGCAGCCCAGGGACCACTCTGACAGGGCCGTGGTGTCTCCCCTGCTGCGCTGCTGTTAGACACAGCTCACAAAGCCAGGCCAGGCCACAGATAAAGAGTGTTGTTTTTCACGCCTGGAAAACTAAAGTGTTTGACTTACAGGCGAAGTTTCCCTTGTAACAACTCTCCTGAAATACAGCCTCAGCCTGCTTGTTAGTAACACATGGGAAGAACTGTGTGGGCCCAGGAGGAAGCCTTCGTTTCCTGCTGTTGGCAATGGAAGGGACACAGCAAATTGTGAGCTGTCACCTCAAGCTATTAAGAAGCAGAGCTTTTGCAACGCATGTTAAGTGTTCTCAGAACCCTAAATGGTTCCTCCAGGCATGCTCTGTGCATACACACACACACACACACACACACACACACACACACACACACACACACACGTTCCAGATCCAGCCAGTCCTGGGCACTGATAATAACTCTGCCCACATCTGGCTTAGACTCAAAGACTCCCTAACTCCTCACCTACTCTCCTCAAGAGGGGAGCATGGTGCCAGGATGGCCATCATCATAGTCTCCTTCCCAGTTCTCTCATGACCAGCATCAATCCATGTGCCAATAATACTCCATCCATGCCAGCTGGGCAGGCAGATGAACAATCCCATTCCCACCTGTGCTTGGCCTGCTGCGACGAAGTCTTCACTCAAAATTTTGACCTATGTGCTAGGATTTTGGGTGCTGGCTATTCTCTGGGTTTGTCACTGCCATCCATCCTGAGTACCTGAGCTGTCCCTTTCTGTTGAATGAAGAAAAGATCATGGAAAGTCAATGGCTCCAGGACCCTTTCCATACAGCAACTCATCCTGCAGCCCAGACATCAAGCAGGAAGCCATTAGCAGCTACGTGCCTACTCACACCTGACAATTAGGACCTGGAATTTTCCATCGAGTGAATCAGACTGGCTGTGTCCAGCTGGTCAGAATCCAGCTGAGAGTAGACTGCAGCCCCAAGAGCCTCCTCTGTCATACTCTGGGGATGAATTCCTGAGAAATAAACTTGAGGTGGTTCAGATGTCATCAAAGATTGCCTTGTGAGCATCCAACCTGGTCTCCCCCTGTGAAAGCCCCTTCCTTCTAGCTCAATCCTCAAGCTCAACTAGCCTGCCTGGCTAGTGTGTTCCCTCCTTGGTCATCACTGATTGGTTTGGATGTTTCAGGGTGAACCAATCACGTCATCCCCCCCCCACACACACACACCATGGAAGTTGGCCCTATTGGTAATTGGAAGCATTACTTCCATGGAGATTTGATAAATTAATAAATCTATGGTTAGTGAATGAATGACCAGCTGAACGTTGGTGTGTGAACTGTAAATTGGTAATAGAGTGTGCTTCAGGGAGCTGTAATGGAAACCCTCGGGGTCTCTGGATTTGGAAGGCTTGAAAGGAGGCAGGTCTCAGAGATGGAAGAGAAGATCATCTGGGACAGTGTGGACATGGGATTCTCCCATCAAAATAAAAACAACCCATTCAGGTGTTGAAGGCTTGACATGGAACTTGGGAAGAATGGATCATGGGGCTATGGCACTGTCCGTGGAGCAATTGATGCCTTAATGGATCCCAGTATAATGCACTGTCAAGAGGTGGAAATAAGCAGGGAGTGGGGACTTAATAAGAGGAAGTAGCTCACTGAGAATATCCCGTGAAAAAATGTACCTGGTCCCAAGTTCCTTCCTATCTCCCCTGTGCTTCCTGACAACAACAGCCAGCAGGGTTGTTTTGATTGGTTGTTTGGTTGATTGGTTGGTTGTTTTGGTTGGTTGGTTGGTTGGTTGGTTGGTTGGTTGGTTGGTTGGTTGTGATTGGTTGGTTTGGTTTGGGTGTTTTGGTTTTGTTTGTTTGGTTGGTTGGTTGGTTGGTTGGTTGGTTGTTTTGATTGGTTGGTTGGTTGTGATTGGTTGGTTTGGTTTGGGTGTTTTGGTTTGTTTGTTTGGTTGGTTGGTTGGTTTTGTTTTAACCATTCCTCTCCATTATAATTCTCTGCTTTGGGCCAGTGAGATGGTTCAGAGGGTAAAGGTTCTTGCTGCCAAGCCTGATGACCTGAGTTCTCTCCCCAAGTAAAAGGAGAGAACTGACCCCTGAGAGCTACCCTTCTACCTCTACACGCATGCAGTGGCACGTATGCACAAACACACACTGAATATGGTAAAAACAATACTGATAATGCCATCTTGATGTACATTGAAACCAGGAGTCAAAGGGGATCCTCTCTGCTTTCAAACTGCTTCTCTTCAGTTGTCACTGCAGCCATCACTAACTGATGCTACCTATGGTTCCTACAGACGGGTCCCGGCAGGTCCTCAGATGTCTCCTGCATCTCCTCTTTCTGTCACAGCTGGCTGAGTCTGGTCCTGCTCTCTGCCACTGAACGTCCATTAAGCTTCTACCCTCTGGCATCTCAGTGCACATGGAGATGGGGGAGGGGGGACCAGGTCTTCCCTCCAGGAGGCCCAGTGACCTCCCTGAGACACCATGACAGAGTATACGCTGGCCCAATGTCCAGGAGAGAAATACAAAGACAAGCTCTGGCCAGCTGTGTGGCCTTTATTGGGAGACATCATAGGACTGAATGATCCGCTTGCTTTACCTCACTTTGCTCTTGGACTCCGGAAGATGCTTGTTCCTGCCACGTGTCCCGGATGCCAGGTTCTCCAGATGGGTATGAACTTCACCTTTCTTCTAGTCAAGTCTGATAACTGAGGTGAAGCGTTGGCACCAAAGCTGCCCTCGGATCTCATTAGCTAAGCGTTCCTGATGACAGGTGCCACTGGCACTCCTCAGGAGGCACTCAGGTGGCACCTGTCACTGCTGGAAGAAGTCATTCACACCAGATCAACCTCCTTGCACCACCCTGCCACTCGGTGATGGGGCCTCCGACAAGTGAGGGAAGGAGATGTTCGCACTTGTGTTTGCAAACTGTCACCTTTATAAAAACAGGCAGTGTTTGCTATTACAATTAAAAACACTTGTGTCAAGTTTTGCTTTTAATTAAAATCCTGTGCCTTTGACTTGCTAAAGAGTATCGGAGGACATGTGGCCTCCAGGATGCAGGAGAAAGAGGGGGAAAAAATCTGATAGAAGCTTCCAGAAGAATAAAAGCTCCTCTTAAAGCTTCTGACCCTAGTTGGAGTCAAAACATAAAGCTTTGCTTGGGAGAGGTGAGAAAATGAGGACCATGGCTAATGGCACAGTTGTACATCCAAGACTTCTTCCCTGCCAGCAAAATTCCAGCATAGCTCAGGTATCAGGCAGATCCTTAGGCCCAGGGTGCCTCTCCCTTCTAACCATGAGAAGCCAGAGCTACCTCCTGGGGGAAATTTCCTTATTTCAAAAAGCAGCCCTTGGAGCTGGGAGGGATGGCTCAGTGTGCAAAGCGTTTGCTGTGAAAGGACCTGAGTTCAGATCCCACACCCACCAGCACTGGAGCATGGAGAGAGGCTAAGCAGACCCAGCCTGCTGGCCAGCCAGTCTAGCCAAAATGGGTGAGTTTCACATTCTGTGAAGAGATCTTGGAGAGGAGAGAAGAGTGGGGAGAAAGACGATCAAGGAAGATATCTCTAGCCTTTTCTCATGAACACATGGGCATGCGCATCTGCACACATGCATACATGGCCACAGACACCATATGAGAGAGAGAGAGAGAGAGAGAGAGAGAGAGAGAGAGAGAGAGAGAGAGAGAGAGAGAGACTGCTTTCACACTTCCCTTTGCCTGGCCTCCTATCTGAGAACATGGCATGGCATGAGGCTACAAAGCGAGAAGCTAGCTATGGCAGCTACGTTTTAATCCTGAGGGGAATGTCACAGACTCGCAGCACTGCCGAGCTGCTGAGCCCATCTCAGCACTCTAATAACTCTGAATCCTTCCACCATCCCAGGCAGGAGGTGACAGTGCTTGGCCCCTTTCACAGAGATGGTAGGATGCAAAGACCCTATGACCTAATGAATTCACATGCCAGGCCCAGCAATAGGTAGGACTGCAGCACCAGAATCCACAGAGTAGAGAGGGCTCTGAGGACAGGGACTCCCGTGTGCTGAAAGGCTCCAAATTCCCACACATCATCAGCCATTGCTATGAGAAGCCCAGTGTAGGTGGTAGTTAGGAATCCCCAATGATTCTCTGTGTGCCTAACACCGGGTTGAAGATGAGATTCTAAAGTCCTGGAAGATCACAGGTCAGAGACCAGCTGTGATAACAGAATGCTGTGCTAGCCTGGGCACACTTGGCATTCTTCAACATTAGAACCTCTGAGAGGTTTAGTTAATCATCGATCTGGATTCCGATCTTCTTAGGTGGCTCCTATATATCTTGCGTAAGTACTCTATGAGGTTACAATGGAGAATATTGGCAGATACCACCCTGAAAAGCTCTCCTAGGCATGGTTGATTGGAACCTACATCGAATTCAAGGCAGGAGCTATCTGTCATGGGCCCTCGTCTCTGCCTCCAAACAAGAGAAGGAAGGAAACATATTTGGCAATTTAAGACCATATGTTTGTAGCCAATCCTGACCCAAAATGCTGCTAGACTCTCAAAGATTCTTTCAACATGAGAGAGACTACTGTCCAGGACAAAGAGGTAACCATAGATTCAGGGAAACCCGGATGATTCAAGGACAAGGCCCATTGAAAACTCACCTATCCTCATCAACAGAAGTGGCTGCTGGCCCCACAGCCTCTGAAAGTCAGCTAGAAAAATCAAATTATCCCTAGAATACTGTTGGAGGGAGATCTTCCTCCTGAATGGGTGAGACAGTACAGAACTGAAGTACATCAATTAGGGAACAGTCACTTCCCCAGGCTGCTGAACCATGAAAGATGGTTAGGTACACTAAGAGGCACCATCGAAACTCGGGCAGATCTGGTCTGAATAGTCGTGAAACCACATGCCACCTGCTTAACTCTCTAAGCCTCAGTTTCCCCCGCTGTAAAATAGAAGTACTACCAATCCTTCCAGCACCGTCGTTAGGGAGAGTGAAGCCTGTAACTGACACACTGTACACAATGGAGGTGCTCCATGATGCCACCTGCGATCGTGACAATTATGCTTTAATACATAAAGGCTTTCCTAAATGCAAGAATTCCGACACCTGTGTGTCACCTTCCTTCAAGACTGAAGGAAAAAAAAAACTCATGATGTCTTCAAGCTTTGGGACTCTGGGTACAGAAACCCTGTGATGTCTTTCTCAACTCAGAGGGTGGGACTGCAAAGCAGGTGACAATCTGTGCCATAGTCCCTGGCTTCACTGTCTCCCTTCCTGTTACTAATGCTCCTCAGAATCACAATGAACCTCTGGTGATCAGCCTCTGGCTTCACCCAGACCTGCAGAGACTCCAGCAATCAGGATTTCCCTTTCTGGAAGCCCAACACCCCCCCCCCGCCTCCCACCCTGACAGCACATTTTAAAGATACAGAGCCAGTCAATAGAGAGCATTCAGAGAGCCGCTGCTGGTGGCTGGGAGAGAATAGATACGGAGAAATCATAAGGATGATAAATCCAGGCTCAGCTCCTCTCTGACTAATGTAAGCACTAAAACACGCCATGAATAACCTGCTTTGAAACGTGTCACGCTTCTGAGGGACCAATCAATCTCTGGTTCTCGGTGGACCACATTAAAATAAATTTGTCACCGTGAGGTTATGAAATATTGATGGTGTTTTTGAGTCTGGGTGTTAGGGGGTGGAAAGGTGTATCAGATGAGGGAGGCCGGGAGTGGGAGCTGCTTTAATGAATTATCTCCAGACTGGGAAGAGAAATGGAAACATACGCACGGGCTGGGAGAGGATGAGGTGTGCCAGGGAAGACATTGACGTGGAGACAGAAACGAGAAAAGTCCAGCATGGTGAGGTTGGTTCTAAGTTCCAAAGAACACTGAAGGATGGGTCTGTTGGGATGGGACCACATATCCTGATAAACAAAATTGGAAAAGTTCATCTTTAATCCATATCTTCAAGACATTCATGCACGAGAGTACAGTAAAGGTTCTGAAAAGTCCTGCAGCAAAACAGTTCACTTGACTACATCCTGGTTATCTTTCCCCAATGCTATTTAACACAGAGAAAAGGAAACATGCTGTTCAACTCTAGAATTCCATGGGAAATGGTTTTGGAAGCACAAACCCCACATCCTCACAACAGAGAGGAGCATCCACAAACCATCGACGCCAGTGTCATTGGACGTTTTGTTATCAGTCCCATCCCAGATCAACTAGGTTAGATGCCACACCATCCCAAGGGATTCGTGTTCAGTGAAGTATGAAAAGTTCTGATTTCAGTGACTTTACAAAGAAATAAAAAGAGACCTGTATAGGACCAGGTGAACTATGCCAGCAATTAGAGTTTCTGTCTGGACTCCTGCCATGGCCTGCACTGAGAACCAAGTGAGAACTCTGTTTGTCCAGTTTCAAAGCCACTTGCCTGCTGCATATTTACATGCAAAAGCAGAAACTCGGGAGATATTTTCTTTTTGCCCTTTTGAAGGTCATATATATTAATGGCCAAGGAAAAATGTGTTTAAAACTCAGATGCATAGTGACAAGGAGAATTGGGTTACTCTGTGGTATTTTTTTGCATCTGAAAACCAAGATTCAGATAAGCCTCCATCAAGACCAGAAGAGCTGAATTGGTGTCCTAGGCCAGCGGAGGCTCCGTGGCAGGCTCAGGTTTGCTACGTGTGTCCTCCAAAGATGGCTGTTCCACAGGTAGGAATCCAGGTGGATGCACAGACAGCTGACTAAGCCAAGCTATTACTGCAAGTCTAGAGAGACGATGCCCGGCGCCACTGCTGACTTAGCTATGTGACCTTGGCACATGACTTCACCTCTCTGAGGCCCGTGGTCCTGGTTGTGTTGTTTGTCCTTTTTAACCAGCACCCAGCACATGCCTGGGTCATCCAAAAAGCTGGAAGCACACGTGAGACCTGGAGGGAGGGAGGGAGCACAGGTCCCAGCTCTCGGAATTGTCGTAGGAATCCATGTAATTAGATGGAGATACAAGGATCACAGTGGCATTTGTGTGTCTTTTTGTGTGGGAATATGAATAAATGTTCAGACCAGAAAGAATAGCAAAGATTATAAATGTTTCCACTCTGGGCTAGTTTGGGCTACTAGGATGTTTTGCAGAAGTGTGAGCAAGGGGTTATTCTCAGACGCCAGTAGCTGAGCCTTACCAGAAAGACCATGCAGAAACGCAGCACAAAGACCACCCAAGCACACCTGACAAACACCTCCCAAGCACATGTGACAAAGATCACCCAAACACACTTGACAACTGATGAAGCCTGTGCCCCCTGAGTCGCATGACTTTCAGGTGGCTCAGTCAGTCTGGGAGTCCCCTCTACCCAGCAACCATTACTGCTTATATTACCTTGGGAGTCTGTACCTTCTGAGGGCTTTCTGAGGTAGATATATATATTTCCTTCCTGAGCCTTTGAAAGCATTGTCTACTTCCCAAATCTCAATTCCAAGGAAATAGCTCTACTAGACACAGTGAGGGCCTGGTCTTATAGCATGGATTGTCTGCGAGGGTCTGGGTCTTATTAGTATGTGGGTTATATGTGAGAGTCTGGGTCTTATAGCATGAGTCATATGTGAGGATCTGAGTCATATTAGTGCTTGGGTTATACGTGGGCTATCTCAACACTGTGACAGATACCTGAAGGAACTATTTATAAAAGCAAAGGTTTCTTTGAGCTTATACAATATTAGAGATGTTAATGCATTACCAACCAGCCTCAGTACTGTGACAGGGATGTAGAGCATGTGGTGGGACAGCTTGGCAGAGCACAGCTGCTCACCCTATGGTAACCAGAAAGCAAAGAGAAGAAGGTGAGGAGGAGGCCAGGGACCACACAGATGTACTCTGAGGCAAAAATCACAGCATTAATTTCCTCCTCGCCAGCCTTTCTTCCAATAATTAATCCATCAATGGATTAAGCCATTGATTAGGTCAGCACCCTCATGATCTAATCCCTTCCTTGAAGCCTTATTCCTTAATATTGCACTGGGACTTTCAATGTGAGCCTTTTAGGGAAACACTTTCAATACAACCTTAACCTGGGGAGCCTTATAATTCACAGAGAGAGGATTCCATTTTCTAAAACACTGCCAAGAAAATGAGAACCACTGTTTCCCTGATAATGACCCTCTTCCTCCTCACAGGCCACATTGCCAGGACAAGATAGGGACTCCATTCCATTGCTGGACTTTACCTCTTCCCCCTTGTTTTCTTAATAATCCCAGCTTCAATCCATCCTCTCTTAAATCACTCAGTTAATGGTCTTGGCCTCCATATGATGGAGAGAATCCAGTCCTCCTAACACAATTGACAAGACTGAATGAGACAATGTGTGTTGTTGACTATTGGCTTGGGTCATGGGATGATGTCTCAAAAGAAGCAGGCAATTCAGAGGCAGTATGGATCACATAACTGGGCACCAGCACTGTATGGAGTCTTTTTGACATCCGTACATTTGTTAAAGGGACAAAGGAAGGACCCAACTAAAGGATCCAAGAGCATATGCCATATTTCAAAGTTGAAAGAAAAGGAGCCAGAGCTGGTGGCTATCCAACATATTCATGTGGCTGGCAATAGGCTCGGGCTTTTTGCATCCATCAGTTCGTGTCAATCCTGTGAGAAACCTCAACAGTCCCTAGTTTTATAGCTGAAGACACAGAGGCACGAAGGTGAACATTCCACAGTTAACAAGTAGAATAGCTGAGATTCAAAGATAGATCTTCAAGACACCAGAATCTAAGCACTTGGTCATGAAGACACACCAAAGATTTAGGACATCTAGACACTGACATGCACAGAACCCAAGTCAGTTCCAAAGAGACTCTAACAGCACAAAAGCACAAGGGCAGCCAAGAGTCCCAAGGATGCCCTAAATTCTACCAGCCACCCTATACTAGTTTCATTTCTGTTGCTAGAACAAAATAATCTGTCCAAAAGCAACATGGTGGAGAAAGGTTATAGTCTATCATAGTAGAGAACTCAAAGGGGCAGAGCCTCAAAGAAAAGAGTCATACCATATCCACAGTCAAGAACAGAAAAAAATAAATGCATGCAGGCTTGCTCTCTCTTCTCTTATACAGTTTAGGTGCCCCTGCATAGGGAATGTGCTGCCCATAGTGGACTGTGTCTTCCCATGCTGATTTGCAACCAAGGCAAGCCCCCACAGACATGCCCATGGACCAAAAATGCCTGCAGTTCCTCATTTGGGCCACTCTTGACAGACAATTTATGCCTCATTGACAGTTAAAGCTAACCATCACACACCCTATGGACTGACAGTTATTTCTCCCAAATGTCAGCAGAATGGGGAGAAGCAGTACAGAAGGCAGAACCTTTCAGTCCTCAGCACCTTTGGTCATTGTCGGACTTTGAGGTAAGTGAGTTAAGTCTCCCTATGTCTCCATTTCATTACATGGCTAACAGACGCAAGGGAAGAATTAAAGCATACAGGTCCCTGTCTCTGTAACCAAGGCTACAGATAATGCTAGTTCCACAAAACAGCAGCAAATCTCTGCCTGCTGAATTCACCATCTATTGGGTAAAGAATACTATTATGAAAATATAGACAGTGGAAAGCCAACCCAGCACTGGAGTATAAAGAAGGGCCCAGTCAGGAAAGGTTGCATCTGAGAGGTTTCTTGAAGGATGAATAGAAGTTCCACAGGTGGACAGAGAGGCAAAATACTTCCGGGGAAGAGGAAAGATGTGGAATGCAGTGTCTGTGAAGGTCAAAGTGACTGCACACACAGCGTATCACTGGGCAGACCCTGCTTATCTTAAAACTCTCTGTACTTCTCGGGAAAACTATGTAGCCTCCACTCCAATGAGGATTAGGCTCTGTGATCTGCCTGCCTCTCCCCACAACAGGCTTAAACAAGCCAGCCCTGCTGAAATCAAGAGTAGTCATATGGCTTATCCTGGCCAGTGAACTATAAACAGAAAGAGTGAATGTCACTTCTGAGTAGGGCTTACAAGAGCCAAGTCACCACCGTTTCTGTTGTCTTTCCCTTCCTCTAGGATGGACTGACAATGTCCCTTGGTCTCATGTGAGACTTTTAGATTCCAAAATGCACTCCAACAGAGAACAGCTGTACTCAGCATGAGATACATATTCAGTATCTGTTATTTCAAGCCACTGAGGTTTGGGGGATGTTTGTTACCACAGTAAAGCTCTGAGCTGACTGATACACATTTAGTAGCCTGGAATGGGAGGAAGACAATTGTCGGTATCCTGGAATGTAACAAACTAGCAAAAAAAATTCAAAGAATCCAGAAACCACTGAGCAACTCCTTTGCCATTTGAGTAGTCTGAGGGTGCAGGTTAATTTGTAAAGATATTTGAAGAATGCCTCAAGCATCTCAAAATTCATAGGACACACACACCCCCAACCAAGAGTTATCCATGTCAGGAGTGCTGAGGCTGAGAATCCTGGTATCTGGGGAGGTGGGGGGAGTGGGCTGTCCATCATACTTAACAGCCAGAACCGCACCATCTACATACCATTATTGTATTTACAAAGTGTTTGCTCATACATTCTTACATTTCATCTTTATGGTCCTCCCGAGGGCTAGCTATTACGACACTACCTCATCGACAGGGTAACGCAGAGACTCGGGCAAAAAGCCTACCTGAGGGCATCCTTAGAAATGGAGGGTCGGGATTCTAGCCCAGATGTGCTGTCTTCTCCTGCACTGTTTCATTAAGCTGGGGCTTTTAACGGCGCTGCTTCCTCTTGGAGGCCGATCAATACACAGTCACTCATTGGAGGGCAATGTCTAGAAGACGGATTCAGTTTCCTTCTAAATCTTTCTAATCCCCCTGAACATGTGCTTAGCCCAAACAGGCACACTCTGGTTGGTGCATTTGTTTTGATAAGCTAGCTTTGATTTAATTATTCACGATAATACCAAACACAGACTAGTCAATCGCCCTGCTATGTTCGGTCAACATAGCTGTGTCTGGGAGAAGTTTTTGTTAACCACTGGTACAGCCCCTTCACTGGGAATGAAAACAAGCATGGGAAAAGATGGGGTGACGATTTGTCCACTGCCTGACTGCTGAGTTAGGCCACCATACCAGCCGCCCTTCCTGTGGTGTTCTGATGATCAAGAGTTTCCTTCTTTGGGACAAATGGCAAAAAACACAGCAGAGGGAAGGTGAAGGCCATCCAGGGTACCAGGGAAGCCACTCGGTTCTTCACCAACAGAAAGCTGACAGGTTCCTTCCCTTTTCCCAGGGTTCACTTACACAAAAGCATAAACCCGAAGATTGTTCTTATCAGCCCTGTGTGCCCTACCCTGAGCCTGGACTCTGGCCAACTTTCCAAATCCATTCCAAACTTCTAACTACTAATCCTGAGAATTAAGCACAGCCCAAAGGCTCTGCAGACAGTCTGAAGGATAAGAGTGATGGGCAGGAGTCGGTAAGCGCCCTTCCGTGGGTGTGCAGGTTCAAATACACATCCATACACCTTCATCCACACACCCGTCTGTATCTATACCACACTGAGTGTCCTGGCGACCGCCATGTTTGGATGTTCGTTTCAGATAATTTGTGCATCTATCAGAAATTAAAGGAGCAAGAAGTGTAAGAATTATGTGTAGCCCCAGGAATGTGTAAATGCACACTTTAGTCTTTACACGTGTGTGTGTGTGTGTGTGTGTGTTTATGTGTGTTTGAGTGTTTGTAAGTACATGCATACAGAGGCAAAAAGTTGATGTTAAGCGTCTTCCTTGATGGCTTTTTACCTTATACGTCGAGGCAGAACCCAAAGCTTGCTAATGCAACTCATCTAGCAAACCAGCCTGCCCCAGGGGGGAAAAAATAAAAAAAAAAAGTGAAAATGGAGACAATCATATGATTTTGTTTATAAACTATTAAATTTGCAGAGATTAAAGAAAACTCAGTGTTGGTGCCAGTTGAATGAGTGTGGCACTCTTAGACCATAGGTGGGAGCATAAATTAGGACCAAAGGTGACGGAGTAATCTGTATTAGAGACACTGAAAATATCGGTGTTCCCTTAGGCATTCCATTCCAAGGAAACAATTGGAACTGTGAACAAATATTTATTCACAAAAATGTTCATCACACCATTGCTTCTGGTGGCAAATCAAGGGAGCAACCTGTCTATAAAATAACCAGGAGGCGTGGCTTGCCCATATAGAGGAACTACACAGAGGGCGGAAAGTAATAGACTATATGGTCTCAGTGCGTAAAAATAATATAAGGCTCTTGCACATGCATAGGAGGAGCACTGCCATTTTGTTCCCCAAAAGGTTAGCTCTGCTTCTCTCTAGAAAGCAGGATATAAAATTAATAAACATTCCAAACTCAACCCTGACCCTGTAGCAGAACATAAAGACTGGTACTTAGATGGGCATGACAAGTGCTCAAGAGCCTGCACAGTTCAGCGATTAAAATAATAATAATCAATAATTAATAATAATAATAATAATAATTCTAGTTCTCACAAGATTATGACATTTGAGTTTCACATATTTAAGAATGTAAAAGAAAGGGGTTGGGGATTTAGCTCAGTGGTAGAGCACTTGCCTAGCAAGCACAAGGCCCTGGGTTCGGTCCCCAGCTCCAAAAAAAAGAAAAGGAAAAAAAAAAGAATGTAAAAGGAAAGGTCAACAGCTTAGGGAAATATAGCTTGTCGTGCAAGTGTGAAGACTCAAGTTTGACTCCTGGAACCTACAGAGAGATGGACAAAGAGAAGTTACCCCACAAAGGTGTTATCTGACCTTCACACGTGCACTTTGGTACACAGACACCTACTCCCATGCATCATACACGCTACAAGAAGGAGGAACAGGGATTACGAAAGGATGAATGAGGGAAGCTTTTTTTTTTTTTTTTTTTTTTCGGAGCTGGGGACCAAACCCAGGGCCTTGCGCTTCCTAAGCAAGCGCTCTAACCACTGAGCTAAATCCCCAACCCGAGGGAAGCTTTTAATTAGTACAGAAAATGCTACACGGCTACATGCAAATGATCTTGAAAGACACTGCAGATAATTTCTAGAAAAAAAATCAGTTTTGACCAAAACTGATTCAATCAACATAGAAAAATCTGAACACATTAATCCCAGTAGAGGTCCCACTCGGTACAGCAGGAGATTAAAGTAGGTATTATTTATAAATGCTGCCATTGTAAATTTGAATAAGTAATATAAGGTTTTGAAAAATCAAAAACATTAAATCTTTTTACATAAGACATAAAAACCTACTTGTGTATAAATCTATAGCTTTCTTAGAGACTGCAAATGCAACAGCATCTGTAAAATTAAATGAAGAACGTCTAGGTCATAAGAGGAAAACAATTGGAGATCATATTCAGTGCTCGACGGGTCTCCTGAGTAAGTGTTGTAGGCAGTTATACACAGGACTGGGGTTACACACCACTCCCCAACTATGAGATCTACTACCTGGCTATTTTAAGGGCTTCGTCCTCTGGGCATATTGAGGGCTTTGTCTATAGGCTACATGTGGCTAAACCCCGGATGTCTGTGTCTCTTTTTGTGGAATCCCATATTAACATAACTACAACATGAGAAAACACTCTCTGACAAGATTATGTGCGTCTGAGCGGCCGCTGTCAAGGACTCAGATGTGAGTCCCCCAGGTTCTCCCTTTTTGGAAAAAAAAAAAAAACTCCAATCCTCTATATAACAAGAGAATGTTAAGATGATACCAACACAGTTGTGGCCACTCTTGCCTGGGTCAGGAATTGTCTTTTGGCATTTTATAAGACAAGCTAGAAGCAAAGGAACAAGCATTCTCACCCAATCCGATGTGTGGGTGCTTCATGACCGAGGGACGGAGATAATATTGTGGTGTCGGTGGCCGTGGAGGAGATGACTGGGGAGGAGAGAGGGGTTTAGGAATGGGAATAGACAGATGAACATTGGGATGGGGGTAGGGTGAGGGGGAATGAGGAATGGAGACAGTGGATGTGGACCCGGGATGAGAGAGGGAATAAGAAATGGGAGACAGGGGTGGGGGGAGATGGCGGTAAAAGTGGAGGTAGGCGTGGGGGATTGTGGGCATAAGCATGAGAATGAGGTGAAGGGTAAGAAAAGAATGAGAAATACGCGGCAGTCAGGGCAAGGAGAATGATGGGAGGCTAAAGGCCATGCCCCTCCCACTTCGGTCAATGCTATAAGCCATCTTCCGGTGCTACGAAGGAAGGAAAGTGGAAGGAAAGCGGCTGCCAGACTTCCCGTCCTGACCGTGGTTGTGGTTAGAGGGTATTTTAAGTCCCCAGTGTCCCCCCCCAAAATCTATGAGGCACAAATTCTCAAGTCAAGAGGCTTCTCTCACCCCGCTTGACCTAAGAGCGCTCGCTGTTTGATCTTTCTGATAGAATTTCTAGTCCAATTCCACTTCTTGTAAGGAGGTCAGCCGCGTGACTCCCCTTTCCCGTGGCCTCGGTTACACCCACAGGCAGTGACAAACATGTGGACGAACACCAGGTTAGGTCAGTGCCAGAGGCATGGAGCCAGAGAAAAGACCTCAGCGTTTGTGTACACACTGGTCACAGGAGGAGCGGCAGAGAAGGACCTTCACCTGACATAAAAGAGAGGTCAGCCCTGGCCAGGAGGGGTGGTACCTACCTGTGATCTCAGCACCAGGAGCCGGATGCCAGAGAACAGAGTTGGAGGATAGCCTGGGCTACATAAAATGACTGTTTTTTTTTTCCCCAAAATCCCTGTCCATGGGATTTTGTACATATTTTCTAATTAAATTTTTCAACCACCCCCTTTTCATGAAAATGACCAATATTTGCATTTTACAGATAGGAAAGTTGACGCTCAGACCTCTCATGTTCATCTAGAAACCCATAAACGCATGGACAGATTAACTTACACCCATCTATTCCTAGAATCTAGCCGATGGCAGCCACCCAATAGGCACCCAATGATTCCTCATTAGTTCATGTTTATGTACTGTTTGCCAGCAAGGTCAGGTTCATGACCTCAGCTCAAATCTGACACATCCCTATGCCACTTTCCTGGGACAGTGTGACAATTCTAGATTTCCTTGAGCTTTCAAAGAAAAGTTTACCAAACGAAAACTTTTTTTTTTTCTTTCTGTTCCCCCGGAAGCATCCGGGGCTGCTCTGAGAGGGAATAGCACACGGGGACGATGAAATTGAAATGTGCGAGCATCTCCAGACACGACGGAGGTCCCCACAAATATTCCCCGTGGGTCTCATTACACATTTGAGCAAACATTACCTTCACTCACAGCTAAATTTCCTGTTTGCTTGGCTGATCAATTCCTCATCAAATTTTAATGCGGGGTTCAAACCGTCTGTGGTGTTTTAATTAGGCCTACGATTGTGAAGTGTCTGAGGCAGGCCTGAGCCTCATCCAAGTCCCCTCTTCCCATCCTGGGTTGCCGGAGAGTGGGGGAAGGCAATCGGCACTGGGTTGGGCCACTGCCAGGCACACAGAGCCTGTGTTCCTGGGTGGACCATGCTCTCTAGTGGTGGAAAGCCACAGAGGAGTAGACTATGCAGCCTGGTGGCCTCCAAGTCTTCTTACACCCCCAGACCCCAAGAATCTGTGAGCTGCCTTGACTCTCAAGCTATTTTCCTTCCTTCCTCACCCATGTTCTCTCTCTTCCTCACTCATTTCCTCTCTCTTCCTTTCCTGTAAAGCAGAGATATGGACCACAGGCTCTGATTGGAACAACCGCATGTCAGTGCTACCCTGGCAGGAAAGAACTAAAGAGTGGGAACCTGTCCCAAGGTATCTCACCATGGAGAACGCAGATGTCGACTCCATCAGACATGACGGTTGGTGTGAAGGAAACATTTACAAGTGGCCTTAGCTGCAGGGACCATGGGGAAGGCCCAGTGTCACAATTCTTAGGCATTCTGGCAACCTCCAGAACGCCAGGTACTAACGTGGTGGCTCTTTTCAGAGACCAAGAGTAAGCCAGGTGATTAAGCCACAGGGTTATAGAGGGAGATTGGACAAAACGGGTTAATAAGGGAATCGGAAAATCCAGTCCCCTCCCCCACCACTTCCTCATACTGACTCCCATCTTAGCAACAGAACCTCAGAACGTCTCCCAGGCTCCCTTCCCGGCCTTTCCAAAACAGAAGGCATAAACCAGAATCCCTGTCCTGGGGGACCTCTCTCCGGATCCGGCATAGCTCACCGCCAGTGGGGCTCATTTGCATTTTAGAGCATCCGGTGCAGTTGCCCATATTCAACATTCTGAGAAGCCCTGGACCACACTACCCAAGCCTGCGTTCGCCAAGCTCATTCTCGTACCTGGGACAATAACTAACTTCTTCCCCCGTCACTCGAATGCCTCCTATATTTGTACCCTGTGGCTGCTCAGGCTGACGCAGACTTTCCAAAGGGTGGTACCTGGTAACGCCCGCACCGTAGCCAGCAGTGCAACTAAACAGTCCTGATAGAAACTGAATAGATTTCTCTCCCTGCCTTGTCCAAACTGCCTTTACTCTGCCTCCACGTGGGCTTTCTGTCTGTATTGCCTGAGCGCAGTTCTAGGACACCAGTATACCTGGACGAGTGTTCACCCCAGCACGTTCTTTGACTTAACTCCCTCTTCAATTCTTTCTTTCCAAATATGTCCCATTGTGGGGCCGCTGATCAGCACTTTACCCAACCTTCCTCAGGCTAGTTCTTCAGCTGAGCCTTACTGGCCTTCCCAAACCGTGAGGATAGAGCCAGCATGGGAACCAGGTTCCCCAGAGCTGCTCGGCATCTCAGGGTGTTGGGGGATGGGGGGGTCTTTCCCTCCTAACCATCTTGCCTGCAGAAGTTCCCCCTAGTGATGAAACATTTGAACCAGGCAGACCCACTGACCACGCTGCCACCTTCAAAGGGTTAAGGTTGCAAACAGACTTATTGACTGGTTCCTCTTGTCGGGCCCAGGGAAGTGTGACTGATTGGAAGCCTGTGCAGAGGAGGAGCCCGCTTTGTGGGCCTGGAATAAATAAGGGCCTGTCAATAGCTCCGATCCCTGGCATCGACAAAGTCTGCAGTCTCAATAGGCAATTAACACTTTACAGGGGCCATTACCCAGCGGCCTCCCCGCATTTTACCGCACATTTTCTGCCATCGGCTCCGGTACAGAAGCTTCTGAATAAAAACATAAAAATGAGCTAGAACAGGCCAGCACTTTGCCTCGCTGCAGCCTCAGGGCCCCACGCAGAAAAAAAGAAAAAAAGCCTTATTTCTTCTCTCTTTCTAGAATGTACTTTCTTTGCATTCTCAGCTCTGCACTTACACACATCAACGCTGAATCGGGCACTAGGGGTGGGGGTGGGGGGCCCCGAGCACTGTTAGAAGGGAGCAGAACACACACCATAGGGTTTTTAGGAAGCACAGTAGTAAGCAATTCTTCCCACATTTGAGCTCTAGGAAACAGCAGTCTGCCAAGGACCATGAAAGATTTAGTGAAGGCTCCCAGTGCCTCAGTTCACCTATGACTGCCAGGTTCCATTCTTTGGTTCATATGACGTTGCCTGAAGAAGTCTCTCTCTATCTCCACTTAGAAACCCAGATTCCCTTGTGATTTGGCTCTTTACAGCTCACAGCACTGTCCCCCTACTGAGGCCACACAACTGGTAACAAAGCCAGAGCTGATGCTCACCTGTCTCCCCAAGAACACTCTGTTCCTGTCCTTGTGTCTATATTTAGATCATTGTACCTTTGCGGGGGGGGGTGGTCATTTAGTCATCGACCTCCAAATTCGGCCCATCTTTCCAAAGTCACCTCTTTCAGATGCCACTCTCCCCCACCCTCCATCCCACCCCACCTGTCCTCTGCACCCGGCTTCGTTGGAAGCTGTGTTGGCTGAACAATCTTGGTGCTACTTATTCTGTGGCTATGAAATCAAATCCAGGTGGCATCCATGATCCAGGGCCAGCTCCTTGAGTTTAGAGACAAGGTAACAGTGAGGGAGCACCAGTGAGGGAGCACTCCCACATGGATGCCTTCAGCAGTTCAGGTACACAGGATTGCTGGGCAAGTCAGAAATCAAATCCTTCCTCAAGTGCAGTAAAGAACTCCTTTCCCAATGTGGGCAAGAGCACAGCGCAGCTCTCTCCCTTGGGTAAGGCTCTTGGTAGGAAGAGATACCAACCAACTTGGGGCAAGGTGTTACCAAGACCAAGTTCCCCCGAGAGGGGGAACTTCCCCCTAGGAATGCATAAGTGTCATGATAGAAGGGAGAAGCAGTGAGCTAATTTACCATCCTCCTGAGGTGTTCCTCTGAGCCCAGCCATACTGACACAGCTTCCTAGATGGTGACAGACAATGAGCTATGCCCCAGGACAGCTACCACTTTAATGTCATGTGCTTGCCCCAAACACTGAGCTTTTTTCTTTTTCCTCTTCTTTTGTTTTTTTGTTTGTTTGTTTTGTTTTGTTTTTTAGACGAGCTGCTTTTTTATTGGATATTTTTATTTACATTTCAAATATTATCCACTCTCCCAGTTTCCTGTCCATATACCCCCCTATGCCATCACCCCTCCCCCTGTTTCTATGAGGATGCTCCCCCACCCACTCACCCCCTTCTCACCTCCCCACCCTGACATTCCCCTATACTGGAGCATTGAGCCTTGGCAGGACCAAGGGCTTCTCCTCCCATTGATGCCTAACAAGGCCATCCTCTGCTACATATGTGGCTGGAGCCATGGGTCTGTCCATGTGTACTCTTTGGATGATGTTTTTTGCTGAGTGTCAAAGTCCAACCAACAGCTGCTGGTTCTTTTCTACCCTCTAGGTCTTGCCAGACAGTAAGATCCGGTAAGACACAGACAGCAAAAAAGGAAATTCCAAAAAATGCAGTTCAACCTTGCCAAGCAGACAAGTTATAAAACCAACACACATATTAAGAAACCCAGGCAATACCTTGATCAGACCGCACCTGATGAATGATGTCTGTGAGCTAATCAGGTCCATGAGCCAATGGAGTTAGTCATTTAAACTAATGTAAATTGTTTTTCTATCTTTTTAATCAAATGCATCATAGGTGTTACACCCAATGAGTGATATCAAGGCCCCACACCAGGCTGGGGGAGGGGAAGAGAAGTCTACATGCCTCATGCAGTCAAGAGGTGCAGAATAAGACATTCTGAGGTGGCTAGCTCTACTCTGTTAGTCCTGTGCCAAGGAATCATGTCCTGGGGAACATTGCATGGGTACCAACATCTCCCAACCAATGACTTCACCCCAAACCAGCGCATCGGCATCTAACTGCTCATGCAAGGCTCTTCCCACTCAATGCAGAATGTGACTCTGACTTTCATGGCTTATGAGGAATGCTCCTTAGTCAACACATGGAAACACCAAGGAGCAGTCATTAGAAGCACAGGCTTGGAAGCCAATCTAACTGTTCGGACTCTGATTCTCTCCCTTACTGCATATAACACTCTGGGTCTGATTCCTTCCTTCGCCTCAGCCTCATTCTTCTCACCTATGAACTACAGACACGATGTCTACCTCACAGGATCACCAAAAGTATCAAGTCAAACAGTGCATAAACATTTACACACTGCTGGCATTTAACGGCCTCTCAATAAACATTATGAGTCTTCTCGCCGCTCTTTCAAATATTCTATCGTTTTCACTCTCCTTTTCCGTGCCTGTGGAGAAAATAAAACTGTATTACATATTACTGGGGAGCTATAAGAAAGTAAGGGTTCTGTGCTGTGTGGAAAGGTATGGCATCAATCTACATATCAATCTTTTTTAGAAAGACTTTTGAGACAGGGAGTGGGGTGGAGGGAAACAGCACAGGTTCAGGACAGAATGTGTATAGCAAGCTCACAGTCATGAGGAGCTGGACTCTAGCCCAGACCTACCTATGTATTTATAGACACAGAGTATGATTTACTAATACCCCAGAACCTGCAGCAGAGGCTGCATCTAGTAACTGCGATGATGAGGACAGTACGGGGACAGATGAGGGAAACGGGAGGATGCTGCTCACAGCTCCACTGGGTTCTTAGTAAAGAGATGTCTCAATTATTTACACCAGTTACAAGTTTTATAAATAATAAACATCTATTTATTTTCTATAAAGGCAGTACTCCTCACATTGTCAGCCTCGACAAAGTCTTAGGCTCTACCACAGACCTACTGTGCGAGCAACTCTAAGGGTGAGGCTTGCTCCCTGGAGGAGAAGCTCCCTCAGATTCTAATGCCCTCAAAGTCTAAGGAGCATTGCATTGTTGCTATTGTCTGGTTTTGCAAAGGAGCCTCTCCCTGCTAAGGAGAAAAAGTCCATTCCTATCTTAAACATCTTGAATGTTAGCCTGTCTCAATGTGTCATTCAGCCGCCGCTAGATTTTGCTCACCTTCTTTGTCATGGGAGAACATGAATCCCAGGGAAGCTCTTCCAGCAACATGGGATGGGTGAGTAAGGGGGCTGAGCATTCACAGTCTACAGAGCTCTGGTCCATGATGATCACCTTGGGCCTTCACTTTAACTTTGATTTTTCCTCTTCAAAGATGGTCCGAGAATGCCCATCCCTATGGCCAATGGACCGTGATGAATACCAGAATGGTTCAGGGCTCCCAACAAAATGCCAAGAGTATAATGACCCTTGTCCCTGCCCTAGGGACATAATGCCATTTGCCTTCAACAGGTCTTGGTTCCCTTGTACATCCTCTTGTTCCCAGCTGTCTTAGTTAGAGTTTTTATTGCTGTGATAAAACACCAAAAGCAACTTAGGGAGGAAAGGGTTCGTTTCAGCTTACAGCTTACAGGGGAAGTCAGGGCAGGAACCTGGAGGCAGGAGCTGGTGCCGAGGCCACGAAGGGAGCTGCTCACTGGCTCACTTCCCCATGGCTCACTCAACCTGCTTTTCTTATGGACTCCAGAACCACCAGGCACAACGAGCTGGATCCTGTCACATCAATCATCAATCAAGAAAATGAGCCACAGATTTTTTCCACAGGCTAATCTGGCAGGGATCCTTTCTCAGCTGAGGTCCCCTCCTTCCAAATCACTCCAGCCTGTTATGTCAAGTTTCACACTAGCCAGCATGTCACCCCAGCTCACCCAATGGTAAGAGCTCATGGGCATCCTCTGGTGCATTGTGAAAGGGGCAGGAAAGGGGAACAGATGAGGGATTCTTACTTTGAAAATGCAAAACCAGGAAAAAGAAATATTTTCAAATCAGTTATCTAGAGTCATTTAACTATAACTCTTTCAATAGAAAAAAATCAAAAACTCAATCTGAAATTGGCAAAGGCTTTTAACAGACATTTGTTCCACAGAAGATATCAAATGGGCATACGTGCATGGGGGAACAGTTCCTTGGGATCCTGCCCATAGACAAAGAACTACATGCAGCTGATGACTGCTGGGGGAAGGAGAAGTAGACTGTCCCGGGACAAGCACCCTTATTGGTTGTCCAAGGCAAAGTTCTCAGCCCTGAAACCATATATACACCACCACCAAGAACAGATTCGGCAAGTTGGATTTATATATGTGTATATAATGATATCAAGGAAATGGCGATCAAGCAGGGAAAGGCTATCAGCTTGAGAGCTGGTGGCATGGGAAGGGTTGGAGAAAAGGTACCCAGGTGGGGCTGGAATAAGGGAAGGAAAAGGGAGAAAGTGATGTAATTCTATTTCAACTAAAATGATAGACATATAATTTTTTTCAAAAACAAATGGCCACCAATGACAGGAAAAATGTTACAGGTCATCAGTCATTTGGAAAACTCCAACAAGGGTTCAAATGAAAGAGCCAAGAGCGGGAAACAAAAAATATGTCTCCAACCGATGAGTGAATAAGAAGAATGTGGAATATCTAAGCAATGAACTATTACTTAGCCCCAGAAAAAGAGGGTGCTCTGCCAGATAGGTGAGTGTTGAAGGCAAGAAGCTGGACACAAAGGCCACTTGTTTTGTGTTTACATTCACATGAAACATACACACCTTGAAAGTCCACACTTGCAGACAGTGGCTTCGTGGAGTTAGGACCTGAAGCCAGTCTCTAAGTGGAGCCATCACAGAGTCCTCTAAGACCGATCAACCAGTGCCGAGAGGGGGTTTGTGACCACAGTATAACTTGGCCTATTCTAACACTTCACTTGTTTAGCTTTGAGGAAACCATTGAGCCAGCCCCAGTTTCATCATCTCCTTTCTGAACTTAACATTCACCTCAGAGGGCTGGTCAATTGAATAAACCAGGCCCCGGTGTCACACACCTGTAATCCAGCACTCCAAAAGCTGAGGCAGGGGGATTGAGAGTTATAATCCAGCCTGGGCTCCACCATGAAACACTACTTCAAAAAAAATGACTAAAGGGATAATACACAGAAAAGGCAGCGTACAGAAGCAGATATGTACTAGCCTCTCAATAAAGCAGTCTTCTTTCTCATGTATCGCTATTATGTGTACAGGGTTGAGAATGGAACCCAAGACCTCACGACGCTGGACAAGAGCCTTGCCGCAGAGCTACATTGCTAGCTCTGTTCATAAACCCATTACCCACAGTCTCACTGTCTCAGCACAGCCACAGCAAGGCCCTGGTGTGGTCACCACTGGTGTCACTGATGTCAAGCATGCAATGGGGGTGATTGGAAGAGAAGCCTGTGTTTCCTTTGTTTCATTTTTATTTGTTCTTTTTTTATACAATACATCTCGACTGCAGCTTCCCCTCCCCCTAACTCCCCTCACTTTCCTCCCCCCTTTTTCTCCTCCCCACCCCAGATCTACTCTAAGGACTTCTAGCTTCACTGTCTTAACTCCAGGTTTGCCAACTAAGAGTCCTAGAGACCCGTGCAAAGTAAGACATTTAGCCCTTCTCCCCCAAATTACCTGGGACTTCCTGGGTGTGAACAAAGCAGGTGCCAAGTATTCTGTCAATTTCAATCTCGTGCTGGGCTCTTCATGCACAAACGCTTCTCAGGAGCTGGCCTGCCCCTGGATGCTGTGTCCAGCAGGGGGACATCTACTCTAACTGCAGAGAACTTGGCCTCTGTCAAACACAAACAATCTTTCCTTGTTCCTCAGTGCTCCAGTGATCTTCCTACCCAGAAGTCTTTGGATTTATGTAGGAAGCCTTCCCCATGTCCACTGTCACTCAGCTGATTTCTAATCATCCAGACCTCACAGTAAACAAAATATCCCTTAACCACCACCCCGTGCGAACCTAGCCCTTCTACACCACGCCCTGCCCACTGTTCTTCTTTATGCACGAGCTCCTTTGATTTATGACACCCAGCATTGCTCTGTCAGTTGAGCCTGCAGAATGCAAGAAGGAGATGACTCTGGTGGCTTGTCATGGTGTACCTAATGCCTAGCATCTACTCAGAAGCAGAAGGAAGGAAGGACAGACATTCAGGACAATGTTTGGTCCAATCTGATACAGTCACCTGAGAGGGAAAAAACTCTTTGTTTGCTTTGCCCATTGAAGTCAGTTCTGAAAACAAGGAGTGTTTAATACTATTATTAATATTTAATAATATTGTTATGTTTATATTATTTTATTATATATTTAACTTAATGTTAATGTTAATATTTAATATCAGTCAGGGTCTAAAGTGGAAACTTATGGTTTCTTCAGAAAGTCACTTGGGTTGGATGGCATTTTGCTGGGTCAAACTCCTGGAGGAGTTTTCCTGAAGTGGACCAGATGAAAGGATGTCTTGCTAAAGCAAGCACATGGAAGGACACATGATGAGGGATTCTTCTCTAATGACACTCATGTATTAGTTTGCCTTAAATTGCATAGCTGACCTCTGTTTGTAGTGACTCCATAAAGAGACATGCACCGAAGAACTTCTCGTGAGGTTCTGGTGACTGCTTGTCACTTCTGTGGACTCAGGGTCAGTTGGCAGGGTAACGTCAGCTGATACAGAGTCTCGTGCTGAGACAAGACCCATGGAGAACATGTGATGTTGGGAGGAATATAAATAGGACCCAACAGACAGTGACTGGAAGACTGTATAGCTAGCTTCACAAAACTTCTTAGTCTCGTGTCTTCGCTGAGAGAGGCACAGCCAAGAACTTCTCCTGGCATCTCTGGTGGTCTTGGTAGCTCCTGATGACTCTTGAGGATTTGACTGAGGCCTGGCTGTTTCTGCTAGGTTATGCCACCTCGTATTTGCTATCCTGACACTACTGAACTGAACTGCTAGTATTTATTTGCTCCAAGGAACTCTTTCTAGACAGGTCCACTTCCCTCATATCCTAATAACCTTTCTTCTCCACTACCTCTGACAGGCTAGAAGGGAGGTTAAAACATTTAAGAACCCTTATTAAAAATTTTTAATTTGAAAAAATTAAAGCAACAAGGGTCCTCCAGAGAAGCAGTCTCTCCCCCTACCCCTGTGTGTGTAGATGTGTGTATGTGTAGATAAGTGTGTATAAGAGAGAAACAGAGACACAGAGACATGGGGACAAGTAACATAAAATATTGGCTCACATGACGATAAAGACTTTGAAGTCCCACAAGCTGCTCACCCTGAGCTGGAGACCCAGCAGAGACTACTATGGGATTCAGAGACCATGCTGAATATCTTAGAGAACAGAAGTGCCATGGACAGAAATGGCAGATGTGTCCCCCTTCCTTGCCTTTTGGTTCCTCTCAGACCCTCAGTGATCAAACGTGGCTCATCCAAATGGGAGAGGCTTGCCTGCTTTGTGTAGTCTACTAATTCAAATGTTAACCTTTCCTTGAAACTTCCTCCTAGACACTCCTAATGATAATGTTCAAGAGGTTTCTGGGCATCCTGTAGCCTACACAAGTTGACACATAAATTGAGTGGTGGCGGTAATTAAAGTTGATTTCATGTGACCTAATGTTCTCCCATGAGAGGCTCTGGGCTACCAGTGAGGTAAGTAAAGCTCTAGACTCTCAACTAAGCTATGACAAGAGTGGGTACCTTTACTGGATTTCTGTTCTCTCCAGCCTTCCCAAGGGATGTAAGACTGGGAAATCCTTAGAGTCCCTTCAGACCAGTAGTGTCTCTTCAGGTGCTGCTAATGGTCAAGTCTCAAAGACTAAAAGGATCCCAAGGCCACTTCTTTGAATCAAAAGTTGATTAGCTCAAGGTATCTCTAAATTACATCACTTTGAAAAGTCAACTGGTTTCTATTAGAACAAATCAGGCCATAACAACATTCCCCAAAGGGTGTACAGTTTGCAGGTGATAGGAAAATATCAATTCCAGCACAAAATACAAAAGAGTACCAAGAAGGGGAAGGGGGACGAGTAACTAAAATAATCAACATTACTATGGAACCATTAAAAATGAGTAATCATATATGGTAGTCCCAGAACTGAGACATGTTCAGGTAAGAGATTCCAGGAAAATAACTCTCTGCAAAACAGAACAGAAACTTTGAGCATTTTTAGAAAATTTAGAAAAGTGGGAAGAGGAAATCACTCATCCAGGAAGACTTGCCAGCATCAGACTTGAGTTCAATCTCTAAAAAAAAAAACTTTATAAGAAGCATATCCAAGTGGTGTCACTTCAATGCTTGTGTGTGTTGGAGAGATAAAAACAGGAACACACACGTGTTCATATACTCACTCACAAGCATATCCACAGTCATAGTCACATCCCTACATGTACACATACACATGTGTTCCCACACACATACACACAAATCTATTCGTATATGTGACAAGAGATAAGGGGGTAGCAGAATAATGGCATCCTGATATACATTTCCTAATCCTCAAAATGTGTGACTATATTAGGTAACATGGTCAGATAAAATCAAAGTTTCTGATGGAAATAATCACTTTAAGTTATTTCTAATTCTAGCCTTGACTATAAAGCGGTCATCCTTGGTCAACAGGATAGACCCAGTGCCATCACAGGATTGCTGAATAGGGTTGAGGATGGCAAAGGACTCAGAACTAGAGAGATTGAACCATGAGAGACAGGTCACCGTTGCTGGACTTGAAGACAAGAGGTCATGAGCCAAGAATCCCTTTATATGGAAATGGGTCCCCCACAGAGTATCCAAAAGGAATACCATCCAGGCAACACCTCAGTTGACTGTAACCCCACGTGATACACTTCAGATTCCTGACTCCTAGACCTAGAAACAATAAACCCAAGCTACTGGAAATAAACAATGCAGAAAAGCAGCCATTACAGCAGCAATAGGAAACTAACACAGATCTGGATGTGTGGATGGTGGGTATGGTTACAACAGATGTTGGTATCGGTGTCCTAAGATGACTCTTCTTAGCAGAGTTAATGGGTTCCGAATGTAATGGAGAAAAGGAAGCAAACATTCCATCCCAAGAGAACTGAGGAGCCCTGTTCTTAGCTGGTTTAGAGTTAATCTCATGTTTCTGTCTGAGAACTGGGAGCCCCAAAACCTCAGTGCTTGATGTAGGGGAGCCACATTCTCTGGTTTCAGAGTTTGCCACCTCCATCAAGGCAAGACAGCTCTGACTAATTTCCTATGAGCATGCCCATGGAGGTACTATGTGCTACCTTATTGACAGTAAAGAAAGGGCTAGCCTGCTCTCTCACTAATTCAAGTGCCCTTTTTGTTCCTTTTTCTTTGTTGCGGAGATCAATGGAGGCTGCCTTTCATCTGAGTGAAAATAAATCTTAATCACCTTCGTAAGGGAGGAGAAGATAAGCAGGGTCATGTTCTAAAAATGGACTCCCCTACTTAACAACTGCTAAGTGCTATTTCTTGAACGATACCAAAGATGACATCACATTCAGGCTATAAAGTGGGATGATCAGCTGTTGATTAGGGAGCTATTGGAAGGGGGAAGGGAAGGGATAAAGCTATATAAATAGATGCGATTTGTTATTGCTGGGTGAGCTCCCTGGATGTGCAAGGCAACTGAGAATGAGCTAGCCAGCGATATATTTCTAACATGGAAGGTGTGGGTGTCACATCCCTGCTCTGTCCTCCACCACCATGTCCTAGGCTGGATGAGCACTGCTGACCCAGGAAGCCATGTCAAGCCATTCAATCCCCAGCTCACAAGCTTTCTCTTCTCATTCCTGTCCCTGTGCTTTCCCTAAACCTTCACACCCGTAGCTTCCAACTTCCCTTACTCTGCAACTAAAAATTACTGTTGGAGAACTCCTGGTGGCTGCCATTTTCTATAGTAAACTATATTCACATTGGAGTAACTGTTCTTTCCATATCTGAGACGGAGCATATATTTTCACTCCATTGATTCTGGCTTGTCTGTGTGACATACTTTGATCAATGGCAAGTAGAAACATATGGTGCGTGCCAGGTTCATGCAGACGTTGATCCATATCTCACATTCCCATCATGTGTAATGCTCTTCCCTCAGACTAGAGTAAGATGGCCTATGTTGGGGTGACTTCTGCCTGGGTATAGAGACATACTCAGAGAGCTACAGCCAAACCATAGCCACTAATATACCTGAGAGAGAACCATAGTTTTATCCTTGTTAAGAGCATTGACATTTGAGGAGCTGTTTGCTATCACATGATTACCCAGCAAACACTGACTGTGCCGTAGCCCACTTCAGTGGTTTCTCCTCAACTTTTATCCTGCTCATTCCCTGCACTAATATTTATCAAATTATGACTCTAAATAGTCACAAACTTAACAGGGATGGTCTAAGATCACTTGGGAAATTCTGCAGTCATCTCATAACCATTCCTCATACCATCAGCATATTGAAGATTCTGGAATGCTCTTTAGTGTTTGGTGGTGGTTGAGACATAAACTCTCAGGTTTCCTGGGTTTAGATATTGGATCTACTACTGTCTATTAATTAAATAACTTTGGACAAGTCATTTGAGTGCAGTGTCCTCATTTAAAAAGGGATGAGAATGAGCGTACCCTGCGGGGTTTAGTGAAGATTAAAAGAATTAGTGCAAAACGGACACCAATGGACCAGCTCTCAGACTGTCCTATCCTCCTTTCTGTTCAAAGTCATATAAATATCATACAAAGGTGTCTTTGAATTAGTGAAACCTATGTACATACATATATGCCTATGTATACATATACATCAGAGAGAGAGAGAGAGAGAGAGAGAGAGAGAGAGAGAGAGAGAGAGAGAGAGAGGTATGTTCAAATCTCTGGACCAGGAATGGAGGAAATTTTCACAATTTTGAGAGGTGGCTGAAGCTGAGTGTTCCAGGCAGTGGAACTAAAAGTAGCCATTAAGGTGTATAAGTATCCCAGGATGATGAAAACAAGCCATCCTTTTTGCCTGGAAAGAAAACAAACAAACAAACAAGTGGTCTAAAGTGAGATTTCAAAGCTCTATCATTTACCCAGGAGTAGCAGCTATACCTGGTCTCACAGCAGAAGGAAAAAACAGAACATGTGACTATGATGGCTGGAACTCACGTACTCAAGCTGTTCTGTTCCCAGCCAATAGGAGCCTTGAGCTGCTACCACACCAGTCTCTGAGAAAGACACAACAACCAGTTGAGGTGGGCAAAAGTCTACACGCACAGCATCCAGCTGAGGTAGCCATGAACCTACACACCCAGCATCCAGCTGAGGTAGCCATGAGCCTAAACACCCAGCATCCAGCTGAGGTAGCCATGAGCCTAAACACACAGCATCCAGCTGAGGTAGCCATGAGCCTACCATCACGGTGGCCATTCAAATGAAAACCACAAACAATGCCAATCTACACCTTTGTACAGAACCAGTAGAACAATAGAAGACTCCGGACAGGACTAAGAGATCCCAAGCATCCCGCCATACTTAAAGATGCATAAATGTTTAAGAAGAACAAAAGGAGCCAGGCATGGTGGCACACTCCTGTAATCCCAGTACTTGAGGCTGAGGAGGAAGGATCAAGATTTAAACACATGATGGTGGCAGGCAAGGGAGGCCCTAGGAGGAGTTGCGCGCATGTGTAAAAGTCTCAAGGAATAAATACAAATATTGCATTTTTAAGCGTATATAAGCTGTGTTACCACTCATAACCAAGAACAGGAATTTGAAGACGGAGCATCAGTCACAAATCAACTGAGTCAAAAGAGCAAAGAATCGGAGAAGCATGCTGGAAATACAAATGTGGAACGAGTGATCACACCTGACCCACAAACATCCAACACGTTATTTTAATAATTCTAAGGAAAAGCATCTAATTGTATTGACATTACTATTCCTAAATATACTTGAAGAAGAAATAAATAAGTCCATTGCTCTGAGATCACTATCTGGTCCATTCCTCACCTGTTCTATTTGGGTGGCTCCTGAGTTTCCTCCTTTGAGTCTTATGTCACAGCTTGTCTGACTTGGCTGGAAATGAAGCAGTCAGTACAGTCTGGTACAAGGCAGGTTCCCAATCAGCATCAACCATATGCACTTAATATTAGTCTTTCTAAGGAGCATAGGCTAACATAATGACTTACCCATTTATTTTGTTTGCAACTCATTTCTCTCATTTTAAGTACAAAGCAAGCGTACCCAGACTGATTTTATCTGTTCATGAGATTTGGAGGCTCCTGGGCCATCTATGCCTATGAGCTCGCATCTCATTCTGTTGGGGCAGAAAGGAAGTGATCTGCTATTGGTGCCTCAAAGTCAGAGGTCAGGACATTTCAAATACAATATGATGGTGGCTGACTTTCACACTTCCTATCCTGTCCCCAAAAGTTCATCCCCATGCCCCCCTTTTCTTTTGTCATTAGTTTTCCTCACCAAACTCGGAGGATCTTTAGAATAAAACAGGTGTCCTATCACCTCCCAAAAGCTCTCAGGTTTGAACTCCATGTGAGGGAGAAAATCTAACCCTGTATCCTTAATTGGCTGCCTACCCTCTAGGGTCTCACATCCAGACTATGTTTGCTGGAGCAATCTAAAAACACAATGTGCATGCCCACTACTCTTGGTAGTACACCACACTGCCCCCAAGCCCTCCTATGAACAGATGTCAGAAACCACAAACCAGGACTGGTGATTTCATAGACATGAGGTTCAACATCTGGTGTGGACACTTTCCCTTGAAATGATCTTCTCTCCCAAATGTTGCCATGGCCCCTTGTGCCCCCCTCAGCAACAGAAAAGCCCAAAAAGTCTGAGAGAACCCACAGGCCTGGACCATCAGCCCTCCATATGGCTGGCTGGTTTGGAGTCTCAACACAGCATGAAGATACTTGACCCCCACCCCAGTGCAGCTGTGGAGGGAGTAGCCTCATCCTGCCCCAGCACTCAGCAGCTGGGACATCTGCTCTCACCAGGGGGATAGAGCAGTTCACATAGGGGGCAGCTCAGGTCTGTGCTCAGATTAATTCATTCATTCCAAGGGTGAACAGCAAACTACTATGAAATGCCAGAGCCCAAACTAGACAATGGAGGCAAACGTTTTATCCTAAAGATCCTCAGAACTTGGTGAGGAAAACTAACGACCAAAAGAAGTATGGGGATGAACTGTGAACTAGTATAATTAGAGCTAGAAGGAAAGTGAGTGCAAAGACCTTTGAAAAAGGCAGGAAGAAACACCTAAGTCAACCCTGGCTGTCAAAGAGAGAGAAGACTCCCTGGGGTAGGTGATTCACAGGATGAGAGCCGGGTGTGTGAACAGGATGGGGTAAATCCTGAGATGTTCCATGTCCATGGGCAGAAGACCCAGCATGAGTGGGAGTACAGAGATTCTCTGAGCTGGTTCTGGAAATGGGAACAAATCACTGATTATACTGTCTGGTACCTCTCTCCCTATCCCAGAGCCTGCCATACCCATCCATATGAGGAGACTGCTGTGTTTCTAGAGGAGTCCAAGCTCTCACTCGAGTTCCCTAGACCCAGGGAGCCCCTGCCCCCTGGGGAGTCTAGAGATTATAATTTGAGAAGAAGTGACGTCTGAAGCTGTCAGGGGACCAGGGACACAGCCAGTGTCATGGGTTTTAGTAGCAAATTTAGTAGCATGGTGAGTTTCAAGCATCCTCCTCTCTCCATCAAAAAGGTAGATCAGTGGACCATGCCCTTGAACTGTGGAACAGGGGGATTTTTAACTAACCTGATATGTGGACCAGGAAAGTGCTCCCTATGGTTCTGTTGGAAAAGACCATATGCCTTCAGAACCTTTTGTTCGAGACCCCAGTCTTGCCTTAGAATTGCTATGCTAGAAAGACACCAGAGAGATGCTCACAGAGAGGTAAAGAAAAAATGTCCAGGAAAACTCAGCCATCAAATCTACAGTTGGTCTGATAGGCTAATAAGGAAAATGATTTCGGCCATCTCTATGTCAGCTGAACTGAAGGCATATGAAGATCTGAGGATGAATCATGTATTGGCTGGGCCCTTAGAACAACTAGACAAAGGACCCCCATTCTGAATAACTTCATTCAAGGTACCTTGTAATAAACATACGGAAATCAATCTTTTTTTCTTTTTATCGGAGCTGGGGACCGAATCCAGGGCCTTGTGCTTGCTAGGCAAGCACTCTACCGCTGAGCTAAATCCCCAACCCCGAAATCAATCTTTTATAGAGATAAAGAGGCTGAAAATAGGTGAGAGAGAGAGCTCATCTTTGAGTCCATGGTGGAGTTGTTTCTGGAAACTCTTCTGCCTGCCCTCCACACATCGATTTTCTTAGATGCCATGAGGCAGGGGTCTGTTGCTAATGCCTACGTCAGCTCAAATGATACTTGATATCTAAATAACAAAGAGTGATCTGGGATAACCTAGTATGTTCCTATGCTTAGAGGACATGTTGTGGGGGGGCAGAATTAGTAAGAGACTAAGGGAGAGAAGTTAGCCTAGGATAGGTTGCTGAAGAATTATAGGCTGCAGTCAAAGAATTGTTTTCAACTTATACCCCATCTATCTCCACAAATGATTTGAGGACTGAGAATTGGGGGGGGGGGTCAATAAGGAGTGAAACTTTGTTTCCAGTGTATCAGGCTCAGACAAGCCATGTGGTAAAGGCCAACTTCCTGATTTGGGCATGAGTCCAAGATGACGGTCAGTAGTCATTAGGGAAAGAAATGATGCTAAACCCAGATGGAACACTGAGTGGCGGCAGTCATAAAAGTAGAATGGAGAAGTGTTGAGAGGAGGAATGACCAGGACAGGGGATTTTTTACAGAAGTTGGAAAGACAGAGAGGGTCAAGAAAAAAATCTCAAATTTGTGTCAGAAGAGGTAATAAGACTTTTTCTAAGATGAAAAGGGGGGGTCAAGTCGGGAGATTAAGAGTGCTTATGCTCTTACTATGGTGTAGAGGCTCTAGGAGCATTTGAGGGAAATATCATTGACAAATATGTCAGTTTGATACCTTCTCTGAGCATGTACTATGTTCTAGACTCTGTCAAGATGTTGGTGAGCAAAATGAGTATGGCCCATGGCTTCGTGAACTCTACAGCCTGGTGGAAGAGATGGGAGTTAATTCAATGTACAAATAAGTCATTACAAGTTTTTGAAGAAAGCTTCGAGAGAAATAGAGGCTACAGCAGTATGTTACAGGGAAACTTGGTGGGGTCTGGGCGTATGTAATCACATGACATCTTCGAAACAGGGTGGTATCCAATGCCTGTGGTCGTGTACCATCTCAGTTTCTTTCAGTCAGAAATAACAAAGGGTATCAGTTGACTACCTGCCTTTGCTCTATGGCATCCTCAGAAGACTCAAAGACCAGGGACCTAAAGCTAGATTGGATGCTCTCTTACTCGTGTTTGGTGGGCAATATTGGCTGTTGGCTGGGATCCTAAGTTCCTTTCCAAGGCTAGTTCAGCTTCCTACAAAAATGGCAGTTAGTGCATTATGATTCGGGAGAAGGATGCTAGCTTTAGAAGCCACCTGGCATCATACCTGTTTATTGAGATAGTAACATGGCTTAGCCCAAGTTTTAAATGAAGGAACACATCCCCACCTCTTACAAAAACGATGTCAATAAAAAAACTTTATAAAGAACATGTGGGATGGGAAAAATGTTGGCCTAACCACCTTTGGAAAAAAATCTCCCATGGAAGTCAGCAAAGCCTGGAGCAAGTGGTGCGAGTGACGAAGGGAAGGATAAAGGAAAGAAGTTGCCCTGTCCATCCAATGAGGGTGAAAGCCAGTGCTGATAGCGTTCGTCAACAACAAGTTGGCAGAGAGCACTAATCACAAGCAAACTCACATCTCTCTCCCTCTCTCTCTCTCTCTCTCTCTCTCTCTCTCTCTCTCTCTCTCTCTCTTTCACACACACACACACACACACACACACACACACACACACACGTCCTCTCCACTGGCATCTATCTCAGCCTTCCATGATTTGTTTGGAAGGATGGAGAGGGGAGGACAGGGGCTGAACCACCAGCAGCAGGAACAGCATCGTTGAAGCATGAATGAGTGGGATGCCTTCCAGCTGATTGGGGGTCATGTTGAAGTAAGATCATGTGTCTCCCAGACAAAAGGGTTTGCTTGGAATCAGTGCTCTCTCACCAGTTGTCACAGCCAAGAGAAGTTAGATGCCCTGCGTTATGATATTGACTATGCGCTGTCACAGCCAGCTTCTAGAGTGACCTCAAGGATCCTTGACTCATGGTTTTCACACTCTTATATAGTTCCCTCCAACCTTGAATCAATCTGACCTCTATGACCAATACTGCAGAAGGAAGAGTGTGTTATTCCAGAGAGTAAGATCACAAGTGGCACTTCAAGCTCTTTCTGAGGCTGTCCCCACCCACAAATGGAAAGACCATCATCCCACTCCACCACAAGAACTTGAACAGCCCTGTAGAACAGAATTAAGCCCCACTCATACCCAGAACCATCAGGCCAACCACCTGCATGAGCCTCCTGGAAAGATCCTCAGTTGCAGGCAAACCTTCAGACAAGGTCTTTGCTGTTCCCTGAGTTAATGACCAAGAAACCCCATTAATTAAAATAAATCAATGCCAGTTCAAGTCACTCAAATACGTGGTGTATAACAACAGCTAACTACTTTACCAGACCTAGACATTTGTTTACCCCTACACACACATTGTCATGACTGCAACTACTTCTAAGAGACTCCCTGAGCTAGAAGAGACTTTCTTTTTAAATCTTGGTTCCAGTTTGTTTCCAAGCATCAAGAAAACATTCTTTTTGCACATTCTGATGACTTCTCAATTTACTACCTGGAGACAGTGAGTCTCTACCATTTTGTTGAATACCAGACTTCATGTACCTTAGAATTGCAGGCGTCTTCTACCCCATGCTCTGCACTGACCGGTTCCTTCAATCCCGGGAGCTGTCCCTGACCCAGTGCTGAAGTCAAAACCACCTCTTCCCAATCAAAAGATTGCATTGCCCGTCTGAAAGGCAGGCTTAACTTGGAAAGCTCAGCAAGAAAGTTCCATTTACCCGTATCTTTAAATGGAAAAAGCCTCCCTGTCAGTTTGGAGCAATTAGCTATGGGAGATGATGACGGAGCAGCGAGAGTTGCTGCGAGGGGGCAGAGTGGCAGCGGAAGCCCGGGCTCAGACAGACACGCCGCAGATGGTACAACGAGATAACGCCTTTCACGTTTCAGAAATCACATTGTCAACAATGTTTCCAGACTCGGAAATTAGCTGAAGTCATCAGGAGTGCCTGGCAGCAAGCAGCAGGCGCCTTGGTGGGGGCCTCTCATTTGACATCATGCTAGGTGCAAAGAGAAGCCCGCAAGAGTTGCAGAAAATGATGGTGAGGCTACTATCACTTGAGGTTGTGGCCAGGGCAAGTCTGGGACACCAAGGCATTCACTGGGGATCTACACTAGAAAGTCCCAATCCTCTACCTTCTATTGTCACAACAGTCTCAGAATGGGACTTCTTTCTTCTACCTCATCTTAGAGTGTCCTTTTTGGAGACTTACAGAAACCAAAATTGTGGGCTTAACTGGCCATGCCTGACCTAAGAATTAAATTGTGTTTCAGGGAATGGAGAGAAGACTTGGTAGTTAAGAACACTTGCTGTTCTTCCAGAAGACAAAAGTTCAGGACTCAGCATACCAGGCGGTTCACAACTGCCTGCAACTCCAACTCCGTGGTGTTTGATTTCCTCTTCTAACCCCTATGGGCACCTGCAGAGATACACACAAACAAACAAACAAACAAACCTTAAAATTAAATAAATAAGCTGTTGCAGAAAATTTTATTTCTATTAAAGTAAAAATAAAGTATGCTTTCTGCTAAGTAAATAGCCTTATCAAAAGCCATCTATACATCCTATCTGGCCTTCCCATCACAGGGACTCACTCTACCATTAGGAAAGTCAAATAAAAGAATGAGAGGCTCAACTCCAGCTGCTAGAGAAAACAAAGCTCCAGTCAAATGATTTAAAGGGTTGGGAGATAGCTACTCTTGCCGTCCCAGTTGGTAACATATCCAAGCACAGGCTGCAGGAGAGGTTAAGGGTCAACACATTGCAAGGAACATTCTAGAAGAAGACAAATCAGTGTCCTTCTTGCCAACCACTTTCTGGCATTTGCTCCAGGAGGAACACAGCTCTTTTTCTAATGTCAGGATCCCACCCTAATAAGCAAGCCTACCATTCAAAGGGATAAATGAGTATCCCCCAGAATTCCACAGGACGGAGGCTAAACCTGAACATGGTCCTTGCATAGCACCAAAAATAAGGTGGTGGTGGGTGAGGAGTGAGGAGTAGAAGGCTCTGTGGTTCATGCTTCTCACCAGGGCTTGACTCGAAGCTTCAGAATAAACCAATTCGTCTTTAAATAAGTTCAAAGTCCAGAAAGAAGTGGGCTAGCTTTGCATCTAAGACTCTGGAAATTTGGGAGACTTTTGCCACTGCATAACAGCCAACAGTGAATGAAAGTCTGCCCATTGGGGGATGAGAGGGAACAGTGAAGTTGAATATCTTGCCCATACTACGACTCTAATGAGTCTGGAGAGTCTACCGAAGCCAGCTGCCTGGGACCTGCCATCTTATGGCAGCTGCTGGCGTGGACAAAATGTGAAGAGCAAAGTCCAGAAAACGATTCTGCTTCTGGTAGCATGAGGGGTGAGGGACCTGGGAGAGAAAGTCCTCTATCCTCAGCCAGTAGTGGGCTGCAAACCGAGTGATGTCGTTCTCTAATGGCTTATTTACTAAAGGTTTAATCACCAGGATGGTGCTACTGGGAGTGGGGGGTGAAATTTAAGAGATTGGGCCTAGGCAGTGGTCTTTAGAAAGTGCGCCCTTGAGTGGGGTTGTGGGATCCAGCTCCTTCCTCTTCCTCTCTTTGCTTCCTAGCTGATCGGTCAGCTCTGCTGCTGCCACACCATAGCCTCAAACCAGGTAGGCCAGAGGGTCACGGCTTCTAAGACTGTGACCAAGTTTATCCTCTGAAAGCTAATTTTTTTCATCTATCATCTCAGTTTACACACACACACACACACACACACACACACACACACACACACAGTAGCAGCCAGGGAACAATGGGAACAGGACATATCTGCAAGCATGGCTATCTGTACCTCTCACATGGAAACCCTGCCCTAGCTGGTCCTGACCTACACCAAATCTGCTTAGGCATGATGAAAAGGCTCTTGTCAGTCACCAGAAGGCACTGAACTTTGCCCCTAATTTTAAGTCTAGGACTACCCACACAGGAGACTATCAGAAAACTAGTAGGAAGTAACGAGCCAAAGAAAACAATATTATATCTCCACAAATTCCAAAAGGGACTAAGAAGGGCATTGTCCTGGCCTCAAACTAGTGGGTTCTGAAGTTTAGTCCCTGGGTCAGAAGCATGGGTAGCACCCGGAAAGATAGCAGAGGTGTGAATTTTGAGACTTTGCTCTAAACCCAGAGAATTGAAAACGCTGGAGACAGGACCCAGAGACCCACATTTGAAGGAATAGTTCTGGCACATGGCCAAGACAAAGAACTAGTCTAGAAGTTCAGTTAATCCCATTTAGGTCTGTGGAGGAGCAGGCCTTTTGAGCAGGGTCAGGGTTAGCTTTTAGAGTATAGACAGACTCCCTTGCCTCTCTCCTTCCATAGGAAGCCACACACTGGGGTCTGGCAAGGCCATACTACAGAGCTCCTGGCCCCTCCTAGTCTCAGCTCTACTGAGAATATGTGAGGGATACTCGAGTCTCTGAGAAATTACTGGGAGGGAGAAGGGGAGGAAAGGAGACTGGAGTGGGTTGAGTTGTGAAGAACCCTACTCTTATTGAATACTGACAGTGCACAGAACAAAGGCTATGTTCAAAATGTAGTCTTCTTTCCACCTAGGGACACCTCCCTCTCACCTGCTTTTCTCCAAAGCCTCCTAGGAGTGGATTAGCAAGGTACAGCTCCACCTTCCCTTTAAAAAAAATAAACAAAAACAAAAGCAACAGCAACAACAAAACAATCCTCCAAGAGACAGACAGCAGGATCAGTCTACGGGCTCTGAGCTGGGATCCTGTCACACCTGAGGAAGCCCAGAGGTGCCAACTTGGCAGCTGGACAGGATGGCAGTGTGGCTGCTGGCTGATGGATCGCTTTCTGATGAGGGTGCTGTGTAGGCTGCCAGCTGTGCCGGTATAGACTGGATCAGCATGGCTGCACCAGCCCCTCTGCTCCCATGTAGCCCGGAACAGGGAAGTAGAACATCGTAACTTGGGCAACCAGCAATTAATCTTTGTGGGGGACAAGATCAAGATAGAAGAGGGGGGCCACCAGCAAGATGAGAGTCCCTGCCTCTACCAAAAGATCAGCTGAACTATCCAGACACATTCTGCCCAGGGTCAAGTGGGCAGCCTTGTGGAAAAGCCAACATGCAAAGACCGCTGGACTCAGTCAACAGATGCAGGTTCAAATCCAGGCTCTGCCACTCAAAAGCGGTGAGAACTTGAGCTTTCTCTGACTTTTCTCTTACCTGTGTAAAACATGCACACTAGCATTTACTCAGAGCTATGTAAGGGGTTAACAAAGTGGCTGGGTTGAAGGCCAGGGACACAGCAGACAGGCAGTGACGGTGACTTCACTCCTCTCCACCCTCAGGTACCAGCCTGCACCCTAAGAATCTACAGACAACTGTAAGCAAGCACACAGTATCTCTCTCAAGTTGACCAGGTCCTAAAACAAACAAAAAAAATGCAAAGCAGCAGATATCTTTCCATGGGCCATCCAGTCTAGGAAAGAGGCCACAAGAGAGGAAGCAGCTGACCCAGGGACTTTTAATTCAGCTGGTGTCTGGTCCCTAGATTCACTTACTTCCAGTTTGCAAGCCCTAGCACCCCAGGAGGTGACCTTTAGAAGAAATACCTTATCATGCTGTTCTTTAAGCCCAAGTGGCTTCCAAATGCCAGCAGAGCAAAGTGAGAATGTCTCAGCCTGGCATCCAATCTCATCTCCAGATCTGCTGAGTCTCACCCCTGACCATGGACTTCGCTCATCATTCCCAGGACACACCAACCTCCCATTGGCCAGTGCATCCTGAGCACTGGCATCCTACCAACCCCCATACATGGCACTCTATTGAGTCCCTGGATGCTCCGCCTTGTATTGAAAATAGTGAGCTGAAAAGCTTTTTAAAAAGTTCTCCCTTTAAACATGCTCAGGGATACCTATCCCTTGAATAAAGTCATCATCTATAATATAAGATTAATAACTAGAGACATAGACTATCTAGGGGCAGCTGGGAACTCGACTTATGAATATTTGTCACAGGTTAGGCTCTGTAGTCTAGGAAATAACAGCCGTTAAAAAACCATCTGAGGGGATGTGGAGATGTCACAACAGAAATCCCTGAGGCACAAACATGAGGAACCACAATACCCATATAAAAACTGGGCTCCTATAGCCAAGGCCATGGGAAGGCAAAGATAAGAAGATCCCTGGGGCTTTCCAGCCAGCAAATCTATCTGAATTGCCCAACTCCATGTTCAGTGAGAGGCTCTGACACTCTGCCTCTTCAAGCTCTGAATACTCAATGGAGTTTCTAGCCCATGGTTCCAAAGTCCTTCCAAATTTTTCCCAAAACCATGATCAAGTCTGTCTCCGCAATATCCCATGAACCTAGTACCAATTTCTGTTTTAAATAAGATTTCTATAGCTATGATGAAATATCAAAAGCAACTTGGGCTGGTGGTATTTAGCTGATCCTTCTACAACACAGTCTACTACTGAGGGAAGTCAGGGAAGAAACTCAAAGCAAGAACCTGTAGTTGGGAACTGAAGCAGAAGCCATGGGAGAATGCTCTTTACTGGCTTGCTCCTCATGGCTTGCTCAACCTGTTCTCCTAGAGCACCAGATCTACCTTCCCAGGGGTGGTATCACGTACTACCTGTGGCCTGGACCTTTTCATATCAACCATTCACCAAGAAAATGCCAGACACAGGTCAATCTGTTGGAAGCAAGTCCTTATCCCCAAAGGACTTAGCTTGTGTCAAGTTGACATAAAACAAACCAACATAGGTGGATAATGACCATAATAGACAGACTTGGAGTTAGAGGAGATCTGGGGCTACTGGGCATTCATTAGAAGCACTCTGTAGAGTCATTCTTAGTGACCCACTAGCAGAAAAGCCAACATTATCAACAGTCCTCAGTTGAAAAGCAGCATCAGGCACACAACAGGGGTTCAGGGTCTATGGCCTGAGGGCATCAATGGGCAGTGGTAACATGCAAACCTACTGAATGTCAAGAATATGTGCCACTGATTTTTTTCCCAAGGAAATTTAAGTATGAGTCATAAAATCTCAAGGATAGGAGATCAGTGGTGCAATATTGCAATATTCTGCCTTGCACTGCTCATCTGTGTGCATTCACCTACTAATCCACACCGCTGCTCTTTCTCACACTGTAAAAATACAACCCAAGACTGTTGTGGAATGGGACACTTTGTGACTCCCAACACATCTATTCTCCCTGGCATGATCTCTATAGCTGCAAAAGACAGAAGTGCAGACCGATAAAGTGGAGGCAAGAAGATTATCTACAGGAGTTATGAAGCAACCTGTGGGACTCCAGGACTACAGAGAAACTATTGCTGAATTAAAACAGAAAACTACTGCTCAGTTAAACAGGCCATGGACAGCTCCAGGACATGTCTACCTTCTGTTTCTCCCACATGTCATCCTCATTCTTCTCTCTCAGAGCAGAGAGGAAAACCACACCTGTTACTGTAAAGAGACAGTAAGCTCTCTTGTCTAGAGTACTGAGTGGTCAGAAATTAAACTGGACCCCACCAGAGCACATCTTTCTTTCCTTTTTAATTAATTATTTTGTTTATTTACATCCCAAATGTCCCCCCACCTCAGTCCCCTCTCCAGAGTTCTTGACCCCACACCTCATCCCCTTCACCTCTATGAAGGTGCTCCCCCTCCTCAGGCATCCCCCTTCCTTGGGGCATCAAGTCTTTACAGGATTAGGCACATCCTCTCCCACTGAGGCCAAACAAGGCACCTCTGCTACATATGTGCAGGGAAGTGGGGTGGGGGGAACCAGCCCAGCCCATATATGTTGAGCACATTTTTCAAAATCATGACCTCTGATGATCAAAGTGGCTGGAGGAATTATCAATCAAGTCCTGGGAGTCCAACGGGTCTCCTTCACTGTGAGCAAAGGCTAACAGAAGAGCAATAGTGTCCTCAGTAGAGCCTCTGTCCTGTCAGGCAGTCCTCTGGAACCACACCATGCTTCCTCTCAGACCTCCTCAGATCCCCCAGACTGACATCTCAGTAGAAGTTCTATTGTTCTTTCTTTCACTCCCCACATTTAATCCCTCAGCAGATCCCAAGGTTGTTGCTTCAGGATGGACCTTGTCCCTGACCCTGTCCTTACCATCATCTCCCCACCCTTCCTAACCCGTGCTTGCAGTGGTCTTTTCTTGGCCCTTTCTATTTTCTCTACAGCAGGCACATAATTTTTTAAGATATAAAATAGAATACATTGCTTCTTTCTTTTACTTCTACCCAATGGCTTTACTCAATATTTGAAATGAAATCAGTCTTTATTACTATGACCTGCAAGGCCCAGTATGATTTGGCCTCAGTCCTCTCCTCCTGAGTTTATTTTCTAGCCTTCTCTTTGACCTTTAACCTCCAGTTACTCTGCTTGAAATGCACCACGCACTCTCAATGCAGGACCTTTGCATATGCCACTTACTTTACTCTGAAAGTCTTTCTGAAGATATCTATAAGGCTCGTTGTCTCCCTGTTTCCATGGTCAAATCTATGATCCACTGTGACCTCCTTGAGGATCCCTTTCAACACCTGCTACAGACATACACAGTCCTGTCACCACCAGACTTTGTGGACAAATGACTGTAACCTCTCCTTCCACTTCCACATCACCTTTCTCCCTCCTTTATATCCAACCTCCCTCCATCTCTTATAGGGAAATGATTTGGATTTAGCTTCACCCAAGTGACCCAGAATTTTTACCTCATCTTAAGATTCTTAACCAAATTTGCAAAATTCCATTATCCAAAAAAGTAAACATTCACAAGTCTTGGAGCCTGGAGACATTCATTGGTTCACCATATCAGCCTTGAGCCAAATTATCCTTTTAGTCTGTTTGGTGCTTTGTCTCAGAGAATAGACATTTGGTCATGTCACCTAGAAGAAGTCACTAAATACCATAGGTCTGTGATGGACTTTTAATAGTTCCAGAAGGTAGTCTGTGTGCTGTGTAACTTTTTCCTCTACAGTTAAAAATTCCTTTCTAGAGGGAGTGGGAAAGCTAATAAAACTCAGAAGGCTTGGACAACTTAAGGTACTCAGGAAGTTCATAAAACTTAGAGAATTCACAAGCTCCTCCAAAGGTTCAATGTCAGAAGGAGTAGGCTCATCAGTGGAGCTGTCTGCTGGCTGGGTCAGGGGCTCTAAGGGTCCATCACTCATCCTCCTGTTAACAACCCCAACACATTGCTTGAGTTGTATAATCTTTTTGGTCTGGCATTGGTGCTCTATCTGGGGAAATAGATATTTGTTCCTGTCTCCCCAGAAAACATCACCCAATAGCATATGTCTGTTATAGGCTGATAATACCCATCAGAAGGTATCCTGCAGCATTCTAGATGGGCTCACTATCTCTCTGTTCCTAGCAACTCAATGTCATTGACTACAGTTATAGGATGGACTAGTCCTCATAAGTACTTTCTCTCCTGTCCCAGGACACTTTCTTTCCCAGAGAAGCTGAAGTTTTTAGTTCATCTTTTTTGCCCTGTAATAAATGTACCTAGGAGGCCATAATGCATCCCGTGTAACAGCATAGGTCCAGGAGCTGGGGCTACTGCTTTCCAGCTGGTGGACATGGACAAGTCTCTTTCCTCTGGCCTTGGAAGTGAGTGTTTTAAGATGTGCCAATTTTTCCCTGTGGATTGTTTTCTTAGTCCTAACAATATAGTAAGTTGAGCATAATAACATTTATTTTATTACATTTTTACTTACCAAGCAGAGTGTAAGCATACCATATAGAGTGGGTGTGTGTGCGTGTGTGTGCGTGTGTGTAAAACGTAGAGGACAACTTGCAAGATTTACCTCCTCTCTCCATCCACCATGTGTGTGTTCCAAACTTAGATCATCAGTCTTGGCAGCAAGTACCTTTACCTGCTGAGTAGCTCTAATACCACTATTAAATCACCCATTCGCTGGGGCTTTCCTTCAGCGATTACCTATTGTAGGCACTATAGACACAGTAATAAACAAGATAGGCAATATTCTCACTTTTATGGATTATACCCTCCAGTGATGTAGACAGTTGCTAAGGAAGTTAAGATAGGCAATGAACATCGTGAGAGCTATGAAGCCAAGAGTTGATATCACAATGGTAAGAAAATAAAGAGCTCCTTTAAGTAAGCTTGCTTTGGAAGAAAGCTTCTCAGAGAATTTGGAATTTGACCTGTCTTAGATGATAAGAAGGTGTCCTGCAAAATTCTAGAAAAGATACACAGGTGAGAACAAATCAGGGAACCTAAGCCATTTCCAGATGACCCTCTCTTAAAACACAAAAACAAATAAATATAAACAAGTCATGTGTTCCAGATGACTCAGTTTCTTGCCATATTCCCTGAACTGTATCTGAGCCCAAAGTGGGACACTACTCAGAACTGAAGCAGTAGGCTTCTGCTGCAGTAGTAACCTTCTGCTGGCTTTCATTTCACCTCCCAGATGTATCCACTAAATCCAGGTAGGTTGGGGTCCAACCAGACCTGTCCCCTCTTTTCTAGGCCTAATAGCCATGTATAGCCGGCCAGTACCTCAGCTCATCCCACTCAGAACCCAGTGTGGATTCAGCAACTTCACAGTCCAGGTGGTTCTGCCTAGTCATGTTGTGGTTTGCCCTGGAGTTATCTGTATTTTGATGCTAATTCTGCTGCCTCAAGGACAGCTACCTAGTCAAATACTCAGGACTCAGGTGACTTTACCAAAACCTTCTCCCCATTGAATTTGTAAAATACAGGTGAGGGGCAGGTACAGGATAGAATTAGGCCTGTCATTGGAGGAGAAGGAAGGATGGGTGGGAGAGAAATTTGAAGGAAGAGGAGGAGACTGGAACAGAAAGGAGAAAGAGAGAGGAGGGACGGAGAGAGAAGTCATGGCCAGTGATGTTAAGATTCTGCTCTGTGTATTTACAGGTTGTTATTAATGTTCTTAAGGAAAGGATGGTACTGGGATTTGTATGTTTAGGTGGGCAATTATATCTTACCAATTGGGTCAAAGGTTATTGTTCTTTTATGTGTGTTCTTTTATGAGACTGTTTGAGAGTAGGGAAGTGTGCAGCAGCTGGAGACTCTGGGCCACCTCGGCAGAGTTGGGATGTGTTTCCACCAAGATATCTAGCAGATATCTTGGGGCACTGCGGTGCTGAACCTAGCGAGGTAAAAGACAGCCATACTTTTTTATTTTTTATATTTTACAACAATAGATGGCGCCCAACATAGGGCTAGAATCCACTAGTAATCCTAAGAATTCAGAGAAAGTTTTATTTTCTAAGTAAGAGGAGGCCGGTGCCATGTCAAGTCATGTGATCTCTCAAGCACAGGGGAATTTAAACAAAGAAACAGGAAAGTAGCCTGGGCTGGCAGGCTGTAGGTCCCCTGCTGTGTGATAAGTAATGGCAGATCAGAGAGTTAGAGATTAAAAGCTGCTTTTTAAAGAAAGTTGTTTAGAAAGTCTTTCAAGATACTCATGTTCCTTCTAACATGGGCTCCACGGAAATTTTGGGTTGAAATTCTAGTTAGACAAGCTACTTATTAATGACAGATATTATTAAAAGGTGATTAAGTTTGTCTTTAGAAAGAAGAGAGTAAAGAGATTACCCGAATTACGTGGGGATTTTCATCCATGGTTCAGAACTTAGATAGGAAAGAATTAGTCACTAACTCCAAGAGAGTTGTGATAAATGTCTGTAACACCAGGCAGAGGGAATGCACATGTATATTATAGAAATTATTAAGGTTAAATAAAAATCTGTGGCTCCAGGTAGAGAGCTTAACAGATGGACATATTTTGGGCAAAAGTACTGATTTTAAGTTGCTTATTGATATTAAAATTGATAAGTTACAACTTATTAAGGTTAAAGAAAAATCTGTGGCTCTGGGTAGAGAGCTTAACGGATATATTTTGGGCTAAAGTCCTGAGTTCTGAGTTGCTTATTGGTTTTAAATTTGATAGAAGGTGTTTAAGTTTGTTTTAAGAAGAGTACAGAGATTACCCGAATCATGTAGGAATTTTCATCCATGGTTCAAAACTTAGATAGGAAAAAATTAGTCACTAACTCCAAGTAGAGAGTTGTGATAAATGTCTGTAACACCAGACAGAGTAAATGCAGACATATATTATAGAAGTTATTAAGGTTAAATAAAAATCTGTGGCTCCGGGTAGAGAGCTTGACAGATTGATATATTTTGGGCTAAAGTCCTGGTTTAATATGTTGCTTATTGATATTGGAATTGATAGAAGGTATTTGGTTTGTTTTATGAATTACCCCGCTAAAGGCTATGGCTCACTGCTGCCAGCTAGTGAGGATTTGTGGTTAGTTTTGATAATTACCACAACAGGAAGCTCAGATTCTCTTAACGTGGGCTCCATGGGAATTTTGGGTTCATTTCCTGATATCATATAATACAAAAACCTATCAAGTTCATTGTTTAGCTTACTTCCTTTCTTAAAAAATTGTTTATTCTTCATAATGGGTATGACTTTGAGTTTTATGGTTACATTATTACTCTGGGAAAGAGTGTAAGATACAAGCTTTTCTGGTTACAGACTAGGAACACAGTATTTTGGGAGAAAGATTTTGTCTTTGTGTTTTTAAAAAGTGTGATTAGGCTCTGGAAACCTCACAGAGTCATAATGATCAGATTTGATAGAGGTAGACCACCTGAAAAAAAATTGATTCAGGAGGATCAAACAAAAAGATATCTTGATTCTAAACTTTTGTCTTGAGAGTTGTATTTTACAGAGTGTGCCTACTTGGAGTCCTGGTCTCAAGGACTTTCAGCTGAGTCCAGTCAGGACACATCAGCTACAGCATTTGCTTCATTCTTCCTATCCCCTACCCCCAAGGATATCTCAACACTCATGTACAACATGAAGAAGTTATAGAGGAGACGTCACCCCAATTCCCTGGACTTTGGGGGGCTGAAAGTGGTTATTCTAAAGTTGCCTTTATGAGGAATTTAGAAATGGTTGTAATTTAACAGGGAGAAATTAGCTAGATTGAGTTATACAGTCATAATCTCATTTGTTAACTAAGCTAAAATCATATCTTTGCTTTGATATAGAATTTATTTGTTAAAAGAGTTTAAAAGTATAAGGTTTAGAGCCAGTCCTTCTATTGATGTCATTACAAACTTCTGAGTTGATTACACATGTGAGTTAAGGACCAAACAGCAAATTCATGGCTGACTTTGTGAGAGTACTTTCAAGATAATATTAAGATATAAAGACAACAGTCCATATTGTCTTATATAGATAGATGGTTTTCAAAAATGTCAGAAATCCACAAGTTATTTATCTTTTGTTGAGACATATCTGCTCCTAACAGTTCCCTTTGGCAGATTTTATGAAGAATTTGAACATCTCTACCTCCACGTGAGGCAATACTTTGTGGCTAGACAGTTACCGGAAAAAAACTGCCTGTTTCATCTGCAGACTAATACTGTCCAGAAAAGGACAAATTATGCAGAATAGTTGATTGATAAGCTCTGCCAAGACAGGGTGATCAGCCCTTCAAAGTCTGCATTTCAAGAGTCTGTCAGTTGATTTTGGGCCAGAAGGCTGAAGACTTGCACTCACATGTTGCTAACAGGGAACTGTGCTAGTGGAGATTTGTCTCTACAACCTCTCAGTTCCGGAAGCCGTGTTAGGCTTCCTAGGTGTTAGATATTTGGTCATTCTCAGATTTCTGATGGGGTTGAAGACTGATTATAGTTTCATAGCCTATCAGGCTGTTTAACTCTGGAAATACATATGTTATTGGATAGTTATCAGATAGTATACAAGCTAGCCAAGACATAATAAAGATTTTAAGCCTTTCTTAAGCTAGAATGGATTCCTAAATGTTCTGTTTAACTGACATAGTGATGGACTGAGTGTTGAGTATATCATATGTTTTATAAATTGTAGAATGGTAATAATTGTACTCAATCTATATATAAGTAAAAAGGCCTTTTAATTGGACAAAGACGGGGAAATGTTGTGGTTTACCCTGGAGTTATCTGTATTTTGATGCTAATTCTGCTGCCTCAAGGACAGCTACCTAGTCACATACTCAGGACTCAGGTGACTTCACCAAAACTTTCTCCCCATTGAATTTGTAAAATACAGGTGAGGGGCAGGTACAGGATAGAAGCAGACCTGTCATTGGAGGAGAAGGAAGGATGGGTGGGAGAGAAATTTGAAGGAAGAGGAGGAGACTGGAACAGAAAGGAGGAAGAGAGAGGAGGGACGGAGAGAGAAGTCATGGCAGGTGATGTTAAGATTCTGCTCTGTGTATTTACAGGTTGTTATTAATGTTCTTAAGGAATGGATGGTACTGGATTTGTATGTTTATGTGGGCAATTATATCTTACCAATTGAGTCTGGAGACACTGGGCTGCCGCAGTAGAGTTGGGATGTGTTTCCCCCAAGATATCTAGCAGATATCTTGAGGCAGTGCGGTGCTGAACCTAGCAAGGTAAAAGACAGCCGTACTTTTTTATTTTTTATATTTTACAGCAACATAGTCATGAGCTCCCAAAGACGGTGTATGTTCCTCAGGGTGTTAACTCTTATACCATGGAATGTCACAGTACAAGTCAGGGAGGGAGGCAAGTGCTAAGATAGTAAGTAATGCTTCCAGAAATGCTAGCCAGCCTTCTCTGACACCACACCTGGACCCGAGCCCCTTTGCCAGTGTCCTCACTGTTTGGTTTTAATGAGCAACAAGCTTATTAATAACTCTGCCTTCCTTCCTGAGTCCCAGCCTCAAGGGGAACCAGCAGGTGCAAGGGGCTCACAATTAGTTCTTCATAATGCACAGCTGGCAGTAAACATACTCCGAATCTGGGTCCAGCTCCACTCCATATCTGCTGTGACTGAAGTAGCTGACAGTGGACCTAAAATGGAGAGTGTGTTAACCCTTGTGAAGCTCCCTTTGAAATGCCACTGAGCCCAGAGTCCTCAGAAGACTGCAAAGCTCATAAAGGTTTCACATGGACTATGAAAAGGAGAAGTTCAGGTCTCACTCCTTCCAGACATCCAGTCTTTCTCCTCTGGTAACCATGTTGCCATTACCACCTCTAGGAACGCACCTCAACCCTTGACCCTTAACTTCTCACCCCTATACTTTAAATGTGTCTCTGGGTATTTCACCTATAAGCCAAATAATATCAATCTAGAACTCATCTGAATGTATGCACCCAGACCTTTGGATCCAACAGCACTCTGGTGCAAGTGGATATTGTGAATCTAGCTGTAGCCACTAGAAAGGAAAAGAAGTTTTCAACTGAGTGCAAGAGAATGTCTAGGAACATTTAGACAACATAGAAGTCACCCATGTGCATTGATTCTAACTTCACAGATGAAGAGGGCTGACCAGGTCATGTTGTTGACAAGTCATAAGAACTTGACCTTGTATGATCTAAAATGGTCATATATGACCTTGACAGCTGGATTAGCCACAGAAGAGAGAGGTCCAGAAAGAGTTACTGGACTGAAGATAATTGAGTATATTACACACACACACACACACACACACACACACAATATATATAGTCAGAATGAAATTTAAAAGGCAGGCCTGTGATAGTGATGGAGAAGGAAGCCCTTAGAACCTAAAGCTCAAATGCCAAGTGTTCGGACGTAAAGCAATGATCAGACAGACTATCACCATGGACTTGGGTAGCATTGCCTAACTCCAGAAATGCTACTCATAAGAAGTCAGTAGTGAGCAGCGTGGCCTCTCTGGGGCTAAGGAAGGGTAAGAACCATTGACATGCTGCAGCTGGAAGCCTAGGGTATAGGAAGGGAGATGCACATGAGCAGTGAGGAGCCCAGGAAGGCTGTGGGATTGGAGAGAAAGAGGAAGCCTGCGATAGGGGAGAAGTACTAACTTGGTACCAAACAAATTTGACCTCAAATTCAGTTCAGTAAGTACTTACCATATATCCTGGTAACAAACCCCCTACCTCTACTAGATTCCTCACACAGACCTGTTCTTTTCTCTTCCTCAGCTCTGATATCTATGATATAGAGAGCTGACCTCTGATTCAACTTCAAGGTCAACTGGCATCCAACAAGGGTAGGCTAATCGGAGACTTTGGTGGGAGACTGGAAACAGCAGGAGGGAAAACTCTAAATGCTTTTTTATCACCCCCTTCCTCTCTGCAAGATTTCCAGCAACAGCTGACTCTTCATCAGGGTGATACCTCCCAGGCCCCAGGCCATTTGAGGTTCCATCATCTTCCCCAGATTAGAAAAGCACAACCCTTCCTCCTGAGCCTGTCCAGCCCTAGAGACTACAGTTGCTGTCCCGCCCTGAGGATTGTAGTCCCTGTCCAACCCTGGAGACTGTAGTCTCTTCCTACTATGACCCAAACCCTAGATTGCTCCAGCTTTTCTAATTAGCTTCTTTACTCTCGTATCGCCTCTGTAAGTAGCTTCTTCTCTCTGATGTAAATATGTAAACTAACCTCCATATTGACCCTGACACTTACATGAACCTAGTAACATGCTTGGCTTATAGGGGACACTTACAGTGTGTAATTACTACAGATATGTTGAGATTTCTAACATCAATTCAAGACTTGAAAATGTAGCAATTATTCTCCCCAAAATGGTGACCAAGATGAGTACACAAGAAGGCACAATGGCCTGCCACATGCTTGCACAGACAGAGCCAGCTGATGGGTAATTACAGGGTATTTTGTTTGCACCAGCCTCCGAATCTCAGCCCCAGAACAGTGTCTGAGTACTTATTCATAGCCCTGGTGTCTGAACCACTGCCCGACACAAAGCAATTTCTCAAAATAATGGTCAATGGAATGACTTGAAATCTTTCTGGTTGTGAGGCCAGAACAGTATTTATTTATAAACCTGCAGACCCCGAGAGCAGGTTGTGGGGTCTCAGCTGTATGTTCACAGAAATCTTAGAAATCAGAAACACACCAAGAGAGACAAGGATGGGCACAAAACAAGCCAGGCATGCATCTCAGTGGTGAAACTTCAGTGTCGATTGAGAAGACTCAATGATGCAATATTTTAAAATCATAATGAATGCAAAAAAAACCCATAGTGAGCAAAATATAAAAATTTGCATAAAGAGAATTAACATTAATGATTTCCCCTCCTTGCCTTACACTGCCATATCACTTGGCCTATACTGACTTCAACTGGGTCACTTGAATCCTTATTCACCTAGCTGCTGGAAACTTGTGTGCCTAAGGTGAGGCTCCAAGTCCCCCCCCCCAAACCCATATAGCAGCCCATGAGCTCTGGAAGAGATTATTAATCTTGTTCTCTACTGTCACTTCTACACATAGTAGGCTCATTTGTTACATGTGTGCATGAATGACGGATGGATGGATGGATGGATGGATGGATGGATGGATGGATGGATGGATTGCATTCTCTGCATTCCAGAGATACCAACAGGGTCACCAAGAAAACATTTTAACAATATACTTTTTAAAAATATGTGTATATTTTAAAGGTCTACATTCAGAGGAATAAAAAAAATACATTGAAACAAGGAAGGGCCATTTTTCACTGCCAGATTTAGGAGATTGACAATACCCGGTATCGACATGGAACTCAAGTAGAGGGCCTTCCTATGCACTACCTCCACGGCTGCAAATTAGTGCAGCGCTTCTGGACAGCAATTTGGCAACAAGCGACGAAGGCCTTGCAAAGTTACATTTCTTCTGACGAGCAATCCCACTTCAAACAATTGTTCTGAGGGAACACTTAGGCAAGCGCCAGAAGATGCATCTTCCCCAGAACTCCTTCGCTGTGCTGCTTGTAGCAGCAAAAGCTTGCGAACAGCCTAGAGGTCCAGGGATATCGGGCTCATTGTTACTAAGAAAGGTTCATAAGTAGAGAGAGGCTTCACGGGACGGAACGCTCAGTGGCCGTTTAAAACAATGATGTGGTCCGTGATTTAGTTCCAAGGGAAGCACGTTTATGTGGCGTAAAGTGGCTCTTAAAGATTATGAAAACAGTTCAAGTGTGTGATCATTGCCTTTAGAGTACACAGGGAGAGGATATTTAGAAGTCTGAATACAGAGGTTGACTATCCCTGGGTGGTAGGAGAGTAGTTTCATTGTTTTCGTCTTTCCTCTCTGTGATTTCTCTAGATTTTTGCCTGGTTTGTTTTTAACTGGCATAAAGGATAATAGATTCCTATGGCATTTTCATGTGTACTTTTTCTTTGCTCCTACCCGCCTCCTCCCTGCTCCCCCAACCCCCACCTGGATCCTCTCTCCCCAAGTATTTCTCTTTCTAACTTCATGAAAATAACCTTTCGTGGGACATTCCGTGGTGTGTGTGGCGGGGGGGTGGGGGGGAGGGAGGTATATCTTCTATTTCCCACACCAACTTCAGGGCACAGGTATTCTTCTCTACATAGTAGATTCTTCTGGTTCTTCCTCACCGAAGAAGCACCAAACATTCTGCCAAAATGTCCCGGAGAGGGAGCTGCAGTTCTCACAGATCATCCTCATAGCAAAAGTCTTGGTACCGAGGCATTGAAAGCCCATTCAGAGAAAGCTGTTGCCTCTGATCTAAAAGATTGGATGCTATCTCGGTGGAGGTAAGTCACTGTCTCACCTCTTAAGAGGTGACCCATCTAGGCAGGTCAATCGCCTGGCCAACAGAGCATCCTTCAGGAAGGTGGGTTTGCCTTCAGACATGCTACAGAGATGGGAGGAATAACTATCCTTTTAATGAGATACTCTACTTTCCCTTCCCAGAATGTCTACCCCCAACTCAGTCGCTCACAGAGTAGCTCCCAGTCATACAGCCTCCTAAGTCAGACAGCTTTTCCAAACTACTCAGAAAGCCTAACTTTTCTTATTTCTGTTTGTTTCCTAAGCATACTTTCCCTAGCACTTTGAGCCTCTTTCTTTCTCTCCACTAAATGGCTGCTTGGCTGCCATGTGGTCAACCTCTATATGGTCCTAATGCAAACCAAAGGGCTCTCTCTGCTCTATCCACCCTCTCTGGGCAGCTGCCAAGATTTACAGTTGCCCAGACTTTGGGGGTCTTTCTTTTAAATTCTAACAGAACTGCCATTGGCTTTCCGTTAAGGTCCCTTCTTAAATTATTTCATGACGAAACTAGAAACTTCAGGAGGGGACTCCAATTTTCACAATAGCAGTCTCAAATATCCCTTTTCTGATCAAAAGGCCGATCACACTTACTATGAATAGTCCCACAAGTCCCCACACTACTTCATCATCGGGGAAATGAGGACAGGAACATTCCTCACAGTGGGACCACAAACACCAATCAGTGGAATATGCCAGCATTTGGGACCAGATCAGGCAGAATAATCAAAGCAGTAATACAGTAACAAGCTTTACCCTGGGTTAAAACGAGTTCTATTTCTTGATACAATTAAACTAGCACAGGTCAGCTGGGGCCTCTGCTCCCTCATGAAGGGTCCCAAACTAGAGGAGACCTCTCCTCCCCTCCACCCCACATAATTTTATTTTGCTATAGCCAAAATGAGCCACATTTTCAGAGGACGAATATACAAATTCAAAGGACAGGGAAAACCATACCTCATGGGTAAGAGTCCAAGTACAGTTGAACAGCAAAGTAACTTCTGGAGTTGACATTTGTAACTAAGAGGAAACGCCCCAGGGTTCACTCCGTGGCAGAGTGGTCTCTCACGTGGATCAGGAATTAGTCTAGGTAAATTTACAAAGAGAAAAATAAGTGAGTTTTAGCAAGGCCACATAGCTAGTAAGGGCTATGAACATGGGTGTATCTTGTCTGTGTGCCTGTCCCTGATTGACCATTCCAAGGCTGCTGAGGTTCCAGAAGCCTACTTCTCCCTGTCTTCCAGAAGTAAAAAACACTGCCTGTTGGGTTCTATGCGCAAGCATTTTAGGCTGTCCTTCCAATGGCAGGCACAAGGGTTGCGTGAGACTCATTCCAGACCTGATCAAAGGTACCCCTGGAAGGAGCCTGAAGCAGCTGTCTCCTGAGTTCACAAAACTGAAGGGTAGGGTACACAGTATCATCTGCAGACATGCTGGTGCCTGGGCTAAAATAAAGATCAAGTCTTCCCTAGTGAGTTCACATCCCTCTCCTCACTTAGAGGAAGATGCATGGTCACATACTCGGGTATTAACAGCTCTGGGTCATTATGCAAGTGCAACAGGTTTCACCTTCTGTATCATGTACACACACCATGCACACATGCATTCACTTGGAGATGACTTGTGCCCTCTTGCACACATGTCATAAGCATGTGTGCTGAGTCTATGCCAAATGCAGCATTGACTCACCAGTACCCATGGGCACTTAACCATGAAGAGGAAATAGAGCAACGTGCTTCTTCATATTTTGTTAAGTCACATGAAGTAGCTCTTCTTGTGGTAATATCACTTGGCTCACACTAACGCTCAAATACATAAAATTATTCTACAGTCTCACACACACACAGATATGCACACACACAAAAAATGCATGTACTTGCATGCACACACAAAGATACATGTTTTTACACACACATGCACACACACAAACAGCATTTAAGCATGTGGAATAATGCATTCAACGGCTCCTCATTCCTCACCCAACCCTGACCCAAGCCATAGGCTCCAAGGAAGTGAATTCAATCTCTGTCACAGCCAAGGCTACTATTAAAACTGAGCTCTAACCATCCAAGAAATCGGCCACTAGGGCTTAGCCTCTATAGCCCTAGTTTCTCTCCAGCAGCTGTGCTGATCATCTACCCCCACCCCATGCCTTCTACTTAGCCTCACTCCCTCTCCCCACCCAGATCCTTCTGCACACCCCACTGCTCACCAACAGAAAGGCTGCCTGGAGTCAGTCTATTATGCCCTATGCTGAAATCCAGTTCCGTCCTAGCATTGCCACACAGACTAAAGATACTTGCAGGGGTATGGGGGTGTCAGGGAATCATCACTGATAGAGAAGGTCATTGCAACACAAAGTGGCCAAGCTGTCCTTGGAAATATTTCTTGAACAATAACTCTAAGTGTCTTAGTCCAATTCTTGCTGCTGTATCAGAGCACCTGAAACTGGATAATTTATTAACAAAGGAAAGTCATTCCTCACAGTTCTGGGAGTCCAGCAGCATGGTGCCAGTGACCTTGTGTGAGGTTCTAGCACTGCAGAGGGCAAACAGGCCCACGGAAACTAGAGAGCGAGAATGAATCAGGCTGGCTCAGGAGCTCACCCACAAGGTGAGTGTCCCCTCCCATGGTAAGGGCACTTGTCACTAAAGCAAGCAAAGATCTCACAGCCTCTTCTCTCAAAGCTCCCATCTCTTACCACAAAACATTTCCATATGGATTTCATCGGGAATTTAAACCATAGCACTGCATCAGGCTTTGAACTGGGACTGTAGAGACAGCAAGGAATGGACACAGACATAGCATGTGAGTCCCACGTACTATGGGGAGAACAAACTTATTTTAAAAACATAAACAAGCAGGGCAGTGTGGTGCATGCCTGCAATCTCAATACAAAGGAGCCAAGGCAGAAAGGTTATAGGCTCAAGGACAGCCAGGGCTACATAAAAAATTACTCTGGGGCTGAGTATGATGAGAGGGGGAGAAAGATGGGGGCGACAGCAGGGACAAAGAGAGAGCCTACCCTCAACACAGCAACAATTGGAGAGCAATGCCGTGTTAAAGATGAGCAAACGAGGAAGTGTCAGAAAGGCAGTTAGAGACCCACGGAAAAGCTGAGACTGTGGTTCATGCAAACCACCTCAGCCCACAGGAGACTAAAGCAGGGGCATGGCTGCTAATTCGAGGGTGAGTTAGGCTACAGTGTGAGGCTTTGACTCGGAAAAGCACCATAAAAGCACTAATAGACCCAATTCCAGGACTAAGAAACTCTACAGAAGACAGAAACCCGGTGCCAGAAATTAAACCTAGACCAATGGCACCAACCTCATGTGGCTGAGGAGAGGATTTAAAAGAGGCGATGTGGGTAGAAGACTCATTGTGAAGCTACGACACTGTACGTGCTATGTGCTGCTGACTCTTTTATCACGATCGCTTCCACAGAGAAACTAATAAGGCCTTCACGGGAAAAATGGGTTGAGGACCAAAGATGCGTAAGAACTAAAGGGGAGAAGGAGAAGAGGCAGTATGAGCATGCGCAAAAGCCCTGTGGCAGGAGGAAGCATCCCAGCAACTGGAGAGACTCAGAGGCTCAGGGGAGAGTGAAGCGGCAGTTTCCTTAGCCCAAGACCAGAAGGTATGATGGGAACCCGCCTATGGGCGGCCCAGAAAGCGGTAGTAAGAGGCTAGCTGACCTCAGTGCATGCAGGAGGCCACTGCAGAGTTAAAGGGACTCTGAAGCCCAGTTTCGTCTTACTGGAGAAGAGTGTGGATTACTAACATGCCCGTCCATGTAGTTCACAGAAGAGGAAAACTGGTGGCTCCTGCCACATGGTTGGCCATCCCTGAACTGTGAGAGCATCCCTCTTAATGCTGTGGTTGCCGGCAACCAAAACATAATTCAAAATAACTAAGGTCGAATAGCATGTTGGCTCCTATAACTGGGAGACTAAAGGGGAAGACTGTGAGAGTCAGCGCTGAACTGGAGTGGCACTGTCATCAGAGTCTCATCTGTCTCTCTGGCTTTCGACTTGCCTGTCACGTCGCAGTTGTGTCACTGGGAAGGCTGCCTCCCCTTAAAGGGGACGATTAGTCATGGTTTTCTGGAGGAACAGAATAGAATGAAGATATTTCACTCTGATGATTTGAATGAGAATGGCCCCCATAGGCTCATAAATAGATATGCAACGGGGTGGTCTTATTAGATCAGCTTATATGAGTCAGGCTGGGATGCCCAGAAATTTCTGGCTGCTTGCTGAAGAGGTTGTGAATATGATATGGGCTTTGTTTCAAAGATGGCAGGCTACTCAGTCCCGAACTGGCTTTGACGGTCGTTAGGACTCCTGAAGAACCATGGGTCTCCAGGCCATGCTGAAAGGCTGAGGAATCTGGATTCCAATATCAGTGAAGGACAGAGGCAGCAGTGGGGGCAGCAGCAGGGTAGATGCACTCACAGGCAGAAATAGAAAGCAGGCGATACCTTCACAAACCCACCCAGAAGCACGTCTTCTGCTTCCCTTCAGAACAGAGCAAGCTTCCCAGGGATATCAACTGAACCCATCTTAACAAGTTACTAGATTAGGTGACGCCTTTGATTTGACTCCACATCCAATCAAATTGATAGGCAATATTACTCAACACAGTGATGAAGGTTATACATGCCTTACTCTATTTTGTCATTAGAAGTCATAGTGCAAAGGTATCCGTGTCATCTATCAGGTTGCAGCTAACAAAAGTCCCAGAAAGCACTCAGACTTTCCAGGCAAACGTCCCTGCTCACATTTGGGAGCATTTGTCCCTTCCCCAAATCCACATGGACTGAACAAGATGCTACTAGACAAGGGGTGGGTGGGTTCATGAAAGAAAGGAGGCAGGGAGAGCCGAAACAGGACTCTCTTTGGTTAAGTTTATTCCTAGGTGTTTCTTGGAGTTGCAGAACTAAGACAACAAGAAGTGTGATGACTTCCTGGGAAAAGCAGTGCCCTCCTGACAGACATGAGTCCCTCGTTGGTTCCCCCTGGCTGAGGTCAACCTCAATCTCACCCTGAAATTCTCTCTGTGGTGGCTTCTCCAGCATGCTCCATCAGTTCGCTCATTTCCTGGATCTCTAGCCCCTCCCACAGTTCCCACCATTTCTGCTCAACACACACACACACACACACACACACACACACACACACACACACACACACACACTGACTTAACTATCTTTCTTCTCAAACAAACAAAATATCTTACTCTGGCTCGTCTCTCCTATCCGTGTTCCTTGGGTATCTGAGGTGGGTTCTATTGTAACACTACTCAAAATGCAGTTCACAGACAGGTGTGGTCATAGACTCTTTATGATCTATGAAAGCTAAGGGCAGAAATTGAGAACACAGAAGTCTGTTGGGAGCAGCCTCAAGATGGTGGAAGCAGCCTTCATGTTAAAAAGCAATTGTATTGGACTGACCCTGGACTCCAACTGCATACGTAGCAGTGAATAGCCTAGTAAGATCACCAGTGGAAGGGGAAGCCCTTGGTCCTGCCAAGACTGAACCCCCAGTGAACGTGATTGTTGAGGGGAGGGTGGTAATGGGGGGAGGATGGAGAGGGGAACACCCATAGAGAAGGGGAGGGGGAGGGGTTATTGGGATGTTGGCCGGGAAACCGGGAAGGGGAATAACAATCGAAATGTAAATAAGAAGTACTCAAGTTAATAAAGATGAAAAAAAAAAAGCAATTGTATTTTAGCCTTATGGCAGATCAAAGCAGCCATACCTAGGCCTGCACCTGCAGGTCTGCTTGAACTCAATAAATAGAATAAATCTGGTTGTCAGGTCACTTAGCACTGGTGGTCAGGTCACTTAGCACTGGTGGTCAGGTCACTTGATACTGGTGGTCAGGTCACTAAGCAACCCACCCTACTGTTCCCGCTCACTGGCTGATTTACCCAGCCAATATCCCGGTCATTGAGCCAGGCCCATTCTTTTGTGGTTACCTAACCCCTCCCCACATCTTGCTTCTACCAGTATATCTTCTGCCTGAGAAAAATTAAAAATTGTCAGCTTGATCAGACTTCTTGACTTGCTGTCTGTTCTTTGCGTCTCTTGTCCCCCATTCTCTCCTAGGTGGACCCCAGACCCTGGTCGACTGCCCTGCGGGTTGAGGCAGAAGCCTTAATAACATTTTGGTGGACTGACAGTACAGCCATTGGCTCTAACAATAAAAGGCAGGGCTGCATTTTATATATCAATTAGTAGACATAAAATAGTTATGCATGTGGAGAGGGTGTAGTGTGACAGCTTGATACATGTATACAATTTGTAATGATCTAATCAGTATGGTTAACATTTCTAGTAATTGATTATTCCCTAGTTTATCAAAGTATCAATCTACAATAAACTGAAAAATTAACATGCCTACTGTCCTGGTTTGATTTCTGTTGTTGTGATAAAAACCAACCTGGGGAAGAAAGGATTCATTTTAGCTTATACTTTATATCCATCACCAAGAGAAGCCAGGGCAGGAACTGAAAGCAGAAGCCACGGAGGAACACCATTCTTCATGTTGCTTCCTCTGGCTTGTTCAGCTACCTTTCCTAGATGACACAGGCCTTCCTGCCCAGAGATGGCATTGCCTGTAGGGGGCTGAGACCTACGTCAATCAGCAATCAAGTAAAATCAAGTAAATGTCCTCCATATTCGTCTAGAGTCTAATCCAGAGACAATTCCTTAGTTGAGACAATGAAGGAGGGAGGGAGGGAAGGAGGAAGGGAGGGGGAGGAGGAGGGGAGGGAGGGAGAAGAGAGAGAGAGAGAGAGAGAGAGAGAGAGAGAGAGGGGGGGGGGGGGGGGAAATTGATCCTTTCACATTAATGGCTGAAGAAACACTGTCTTATAGAATCCTGATTTGTGATATATTCAATGTAAAATAAATTTATAGTGAGTTACTTAAGGGCAAGGAAGGAAACAGAGGTGGATAAATGTGTGGGTGTAAGGCCCCATAACTCCCCAAAATTGGTGCACTGCTCACTCTCTAAGGCTGAAAAACATGTGTGATTTATCTAAAGCACTTGCTTAAAGCCTTAGTTTGGAACCTTAAGGTCTGAAAAGAACCAGGCTATGCCTCAAGATCTGGGCCCTCATGTTCGTCTTCCAAGGATTCTTCTTAACATTCAGTGACAGTCACTAAGTGTCGGTTGAATAAACATGTCATCTGGTGCATCATTGTCCACACCTGAAAGAAACAGCTCACGGGAGGAAGTATTTATTTTGGGTGGTGGCTTCAGAGGGTTTTAAATGACCACCAGAAGGAGAACATAGCAAAGTGGCTCATGGCACCAGCATAGGGCAGAGGTGGCTCACATCGTGGTGGAAAAGAAAACAGAGAGAACATCAACAAGGTTAGGTATAATAATCTCCAAGGGCTTGCCCCTCCCCTCATGATCCCGTGCCTCCAGCCATATCCCAGCCCCAACAGAGTCTACCACCTACCAAAATAGAGCCAAAGCCAAGGAAGAAGCATTCTTCCTTTTTTAATTTATTTTTTTATTGGGTATTTTTTATTTACATTTCAAATGTTTTCCCCTTTCCTGGTTTCCAGCCCATAAACCCCCTATCCCATCCCCCCTCCCAGGCTTCTATGAGGTTGTTCCCCCACCCACCAACCCACCCCACCCTGACATTCCCCTACACTGGGGTATTGAGCCTTGGCAGGACCAAGGACTTCTCCTCCTTGTTGATGCTCAACAAGGCCATCCTCTGCTCCATGGGCAGCTAGAGCCATGGGTCTGTCCATGTGTACTCTTTGGATGGTGGTTCAGTCCCTGGGAGCTCTGGCTGGTTGGTATTGTCGTTCTTATGAGGTTGCAAGCCCCTTCAGCTCTGGAAAAAAGCATTCAAATCATGAGCCTGTTGGGGACATTTCGGATTCAAACCATAGACCAGCTCCTCTGTCAGTTATCAGTTTCTGAATAACCAACCCCCTCAACCTTAGCATATAATAACTTCTCTTGTGTGGGGAGAATGTTCTCCCTTGGAGTCCCTTATGCACTTAGGAGTTTCATGGTACCAGGGGTTATTGCCAGCTGAAGATGAATCTGGACATCCAAAATGGCGTCTTCACTGTCTTGCTTGGTACTTCAGTAGGAATGACTGAAACCAGTGAAGTCAATGGGGCATCTCTCTCCATATGGCCTCTCCAGGCTGTTGACTTGGACTTCCTCACAGCACATCATCTTGATATAAATATACGTCTAGCCTATTATCTGCATAGGAATTATATCACCCTAATCAAGGTACATGTTCCTGAAAATGTAAGTAGAAGGAGCTGGTTCTCACAGGCTATCTAGGTCCCCATGTGACATGGTTCTTCCAGACCCTATTGGTTGAAGCAATCGTGAGGCCAGCCCTTCAATCCCTCAGTGGTAAAGTAACAAAAATTTTAAAGCCATTATGATCTGCCACTGTGTCCCTGGCAGCTTCAGGGCTCCTAACCGGTAGAGATCCAATAGGGGTCATCAACCCTGACTACACACTCAGCTTGCTGAGCTCAACTTTATGCCTTTTATCTCATTTAATTCTAACAACAGTCTCTCGAGTAAAACTGAAGTTGAGGTACCCAATGTTTAAGTGGCTTGCCCAAGATCTCACAATGAATGAGCTTCATAAATAGGACTCAAAAGGGATATTCAGGGGTGGAGGGTGTCTCCTACTTAGAGGAGAAAGGGATGAGGGATACAAGAAGGGTGACCAAGGGGGATGGGGATTTAGCTCAGTGGTAGAGCACTTGCCTAGCAAGCGCAAGGCCCTGGGTTCAGTCCCCAGCTTCAAAAAAAAGAAAAAAAAAAAAAAGAAGGGTGACCAGGAATGGGTCCGAGAGCAGGGTGTAAAGTGATTAGTTAATTAATTAATTAACTAATAAGGACACAAAGCCAACCAACCCTAGTCACACACCCCAAATGTGGCATGATCCACCCTTGTCTTCTCCCATTAGGGAGCTCACCTGGCTTGTCTAGTTCCCCATTCTGAAGCCAATTGGCCAATATCTCCTCCATGAATCTTTTTTTTCTTTAAAGTGATGCCCTGCCCAGTTAGTTGGAAATGGCCTGGTGGCTCAGGGACTGCAAGTCATATTTCTGCAAGATCCCAAGAGGGGCTGCCAGAGTGCCTCTCAGCTCTGGCCAGGGTGAACAAGTAATTCGATTGAATCCACTGTTTGGCTCAGTTTCTTTCCCAAGTAGATTGGGCTCTGAGCAATCCATTCTTCAGGCACTAATACATCAGCTGGGAGCTCTGAGCCATGATGGACGAGCTGGGCCATCAGCAGGGTCCAGGATGGATGGGTGTCATTCATCACGGTGGGGAGGCAAAGGAGCCATGAGTTACTAAGACTGTGGCACCTCCCACCCCTATTGGGGCCAGAGCCAGAGGCTGGGGAGGCAGGGAGAGCTAAACAGACTTTTCTGGGAGACACGCCAACAACCACGGGAACATTCTGTCTGAGCCACTCCAAAGTAACGAGATGTTTAATAAGGTTTGTTGCTGGGACAAGGAGCTTAGGAGGGAAGAAGGCTGTTGTAGATAAGCTTGTGGACATTGGAAAATCACACTTGCCCAAGAAGACTTCTGTTTGGCTCTTCCTGGCTGTCAAAGGTCAAATGTGGCATTGACCTCTAGGCAGCTCCATTTCCTCATCTCTTCCCATGAATCCCACCATCTCATTTTTTCAGCCCTTTGAAGATAGGCAGGGCCTTGAGGGAAGGTCCTCCTAATGGACACATGGGCATGTACTAAAGTTCCCCTCTGCCTACGGCTGAGAAAAGGCTTCCTTGACATTCTCCAGTATCTCTCTTCCTGACACACTGCCAAGAGGCCTGACGTTCAGATAGCAGAATTACAGAACTCAAAGAGCCTTGTTGGTTAAGTGCCTAGAAGACAGAAGCCAGAAGGGTGGCACAGACCCACAGCTGCCATTAATTCTGCCATGAACCTTTGCTAAGCTGAACCATGGAGGAGGAAGGCTGTCACTGCGGCACAACTTAGCCTAACCTAACACTCTGTTCTTAGATGTTCTTAGCCTAGATGTTCTTATATTCTTTGTTTGGTTTCCAACCCTTCAAATGGATTACAGCTCATTGGTAGAGTACAGCATGCATAGCATATACAAGGTTTGATTCCCAAAGAGAAACGGAAAGACAGAGGGGAGGGATGAGAAAACAAGTTAGCTCACAGACATCACGAGTAATCCACGGGATTTCTCAATACCTCCTCTAAAATCATACACTTATGTAAAAAAATAATAATTAAGATGATAAACACAACATATTTTAGGTGTTCACTGCTATTTTTTAAAGGGATGGCAGTAATTGTATGTAAATATGAAATATGTGCATCCGGCACTGTTATGGACATCGGTGATTATGCGGGGAACTAAAAACACTGTGAACTGCAGTTTAGAAGGGGATGAGGGTGGAGGGTGGAGGAGGAGGTGGAAGAAGTGAAGGTTGAGGAGGATGTGGAGGTGGAGAGGAGGCTGAGAGGGAGGTAGTAATAGAAGCTGAGGTTAGGAAATGGTAGAGGTGAGGTGGGGGTGGTTGCAGAAGGGAGGTGGTGGAGATAGCTGCGGTCATGAAGAGATGGTTATGGTGGACTTGGTTGTGGTAGTAGAGGTGGTGTTTATTCCCTTCACCCTCTTAAAGCCCAGAGCTGCCTTGTTCATCCAAGTGTGGGTCTCATGGAGACCTTGGTAAGAATGGTGTGCACGTTAAGCTAAGATCATCCTTGGAAGTCTGTAGCAATTCACAAGTGATACTTATTGGAGGCCTCTTACATGCCAGCAGTGATCCCATACAACCTGACGACTGTATGAACCAAGGGTTGCATCTTCCCAGATGAGGAAACCGAAGCTCACAGGGATGAGCACACAGCTATAGCCTAGTGAGTGGTTCCCTGGCATTAGAATCGAGGGGGTCCAGAGTCAGGTGTTTGCCAATCCATCACACCATCTTCTCGAAAGAAGAACCCAGCAAGTACGCAGTCAGAATCCTGCCCCAGGGAGGCTGGGTAGTCCTACCATTACACATTTTTTAATGCTTGAGGATTTTGATGACGATGACATGGAACCTATAGATTGCATTTAAACAGTGGTCAGTCTGCCAGTCTGTGAACATTGGCAGTCCTCCTGGGCCTTTATGTTTCCTCTAATTTCTTTCTTTGTTGTTTCTACTACCTGGTTACCTTTATCCCATGGTATTTGATTCGTTGTGATGTATAAGTGGCATTATATTTTAATTTTCCTTTTACGTAGTTAGTTGTTAGTATGTAGAGATTTGATTGATTTTTGTGTGGTTGTTCTGTATCCTGACTTGTAATGGGCTTGCTAATTAGATTTTACAGGCTTCTGGAGCAACTTGTGGGTTTCCCCCACAGAAAGTCATGTCCTCTTCAAAAGCAGAGCATTCAACTCCTCTCTTTCCAACTCCCATGCTTTCTCTTTGTTTCTCTCATCCAGTTGTGCTGGCCACCGACTCCAGTAGTATCTTGAGAACATTGGGAATGGCCACCTTGCTCTTACAGGGAAGTGCTTCAGTGCTTGTCCAGCCTGAGTGATGTGCGTTATGATTTCTGTCATATATGGCCTCTATCATTTGAGCATAAGTAAGAAAAGCAACAGAAAAAATAAATAGAAAAATTAAAATTAAGACCTAGTTTTAAAGATAAGCAAATTTGAGGGCATAACTAGAGTAATAAAAAAAAAGAGAGAAAATGCAACTAAGACTCAAATAAAACTCTTAGTAAAGGAAGAGTCCGTCATCCAACAGCACAGGCAGAAAAGTACACGATGACTACTCTGGACAGCTGACTGCCAGCAAATGAGATAATGCAAAGGAAGCTGGCATGTAGCATACCACACCATGCTTGAATCCTAGAGAAGCAGAAGCTAGAATAGATGACTAATAGATAAGCACTTGGAGTTGAGACCAGATATAATGGTGCACACCTTTAATCCCAGCACTTTGTAGGCAAAGGCAGGTGAATCTCTGTGAGTTCAAAGCCAGCCTGGTCTACAGATCAAGTTCCAGGACAGCCAGAGCTACAGAGTGAAAACCTGTCTTTAAAAAAAAATAGACTTCAAATTAGTAATTAAGAAACCTCAAAAAGTTTGGCATGGTGGAGCATAACTGTCATCCCAGCACTTGGTAGGTAGGGCAGGAGGGTTGGAAGTTAAAAAAACAACCTTCCATATGCAGCAAGTGTGAGGCTAGCCTGGGAGAGGAGAGGGAGAGACAGAAAGAAAGAGAGAGGGAGGGACAGAAGGAGGAAGGAGATAGAGAGACAGAGAGAGAGAGAGAGAGAGAGAGAGAGAGAGAGAGAGGAGAGAGAGAGAGAGAGAGAGAGAGAGAGAGAGAGAGAGAGAGAGAGAAAGAGAGAGAAACACCAGGTAAACTGATCACCTTGGAACTTCTGTTGGTGCCTACAATGGCCTTTCTCGTTCTCCATGACTGTCTCCTTTAAGTGGGGAGTGTGGGGTGTGTGGCGAGCAAAGCTCCTTGCAGCATAGTGGCCAGCAGCAGTGAGTAGGGGTCTGCAACCAACAAGTCCTTCCAGGACATTCCCCACAGCAACTACTTCTTCCAGCCAGTTTCCCTCTCCAAGCAGACAAGTTAGTTACAAACCCAACGTTGGATTAATCTACTAGTGCTGTCAGACCCTGCACAATGCAATCACCTCTCCGGACTCCATCTCCGGATACAGTTATATTGAGGACCCAGCCTAGATCCAAGGCTTCAAGGGGACATTTCATAATCATAAAGACATTGCCTGTGTCCAACAAGCTCAGCACAGCACCTCCCACACAACAGAAGCTCATTAAATATTTGTTGGCTTCCCAAGACACAGTAAAGAAACCTTCCAACAGGGTCTGCAGGCTCTGCATACCCATGGCACCTAACCTCGCCTCATCATAGCCACTGTCCACTGAACCCCATGGTCCCATCTCACACAGCCTCACCAGGCCACTGACGCTTTATGATCACACCCCTCACACCTAACTCCCGAGTTCCAAAACAAAGCAAGTGTCCACTGTGCCCCATGTCCTTGGGCATAGGACACCGCTCTGCACCTGGCAGGTGCACAGAAAAGGCTGATGACCATGCAAAACTCCACTTGGAAGTTTTATCACAAGCAAAGGAGGCGGGACCCAGCAGAACCCAGCTGAATCCATCTCAAAGTCACAGGAAAGATCTTTGATAAATCAAGGAGAAAGGTAGGGAGTACAGAAGGTAAATAATGCATTGATTTTCTAAGAAATGGAAAAGCTCAAATTCAATCCAGAAAATTCCAGATCTTATTAACTGGCCAGTTGGCCAACTAATTGTAAAAGAATGAGGCACTTAGCAAGATCTAGTGTGCGTTCCCAGAAGATGTCAGGTGAACTTATTCTTAGTTCCTTTGTGAGGTCCCTATGCTCAGAACTGATGTTGTCTATATTTTAGACAAATGTTCATCCTATAGATATTTCTAGATGGGTCACCTTCTGCATGCTCTGTGCTTGCATGTGACATGGGCAATTAGCATATTCCTATGGTTACTGAGTGATGTGTGCAGCACAAGTGGTCCTCAGCTATATGACATGTCTGGTATGACCTACGGTGGTGACTGCACTGAGGGAAAAGAGAGGGTGATGGAAGAGAACAAACTGCAAACTTTGAACACTAAGCAGCTAGCTGGAGAAGGCATCCAGAAGGGAACATCTTTAAAAAGGCTGCAGAGATTTAAGGAGACAACTACCAGATCACTAGAGAAGGGACTACCAGGCTAAGGAAGTGATGCGTATTCAAAGACAAGGTGTATACCTGCCTGCTATGAAAGGGACAACAGGCCCTTGTGACTAATGCAGAGAGAGAGAGTGAGGGGGAAGAAGATTAGGTAGGAGGTAAAGAAGGAGACAGTGCAAGAAGGGCCCTAATCATATAGCACTGCTCACAACTTGCAGTGAGCCCACCCACAGAAGAGTGGTTAAGTAAATGGCAATGTTCTCACAGCATGGAATACTACACAGCAAAGAAGATGAATGATACTTGCCCTGTATGTGTGGCCCTCACACATAATGAAAGAGAAGAAGCCAGAAACAAGGATTATGGCATATGCTCACATTTATATAAAGTTTAAAAATGGACAAGATTATGCTATTAAATGCCAAGGTAGTGGGGGATTTTATATGGAGTGAATTTCATTCATACCATCTTGGAAATTTTGCACCAATATACTTCCATTAGTTTGGGGCAAGTTGGGACATGTCCCTGAAGTAGACATGGCTACACCATAGTGCGAGTGACTGAAGAACAGTGACCCAGCATAACTCATGTTCCCTTTTCTGCAGAAAATAATCCCGTGTTTTACAAGAGAGCCAACAGGACTCTGAAGTCCTTCCTAAGCCGGGGCATATTGTCGTACCACACATTCCCTGATCCCTCAAGTGCATCGTTACCATCACCAGAAATTCATCTTTGTCGAGGTCAGTTTGACTGTTTCATTTGTGCTACTGCTTAACCTCTGATAAACAAGGACTCCCCTCCCAAATATATAGTTATGAGGAGAGGGCAAGAGCTGAACCTATGACCACCTGAAGAAGCTTGTCCATTCTCCCTCACTCCCTTGTCAAGGTTCCAGCAGAACGACCCCTGTAAGTACGATGAGAGTCCTTTTCTGACAGACTCCTGTACTTCTGATCCTCAACCCACCAGGAATTATCCCCATGACAACTAGGTTTGGCCGAACATCTGTAAAGTGGGAGGCTACCTTGTTGATAGGGTTGTCACCACCTTCTGTCTTAGTTGTTTATCTCATTGGCGTGGCCAAATACTTGATGGAAAGAAATGTGTGGTCTAAGGAGATACAGTCCATCATGATGGAGAATACGTGGTAGTGGGGTCCCAGTTGGAGATGGTCCACCGTGGTGGTAGTCCATTGTGATGGGAAGGCATGGCTGTTGGATGTCTACTCCATTCTAGATGTGGGATGCCTAGCCCACCATCTGGAACCAGAGAGAGAGAAACATGAGCGCTCAGTTTAATTCTCTTTATTCAGTTTGGGACCCTGGCCCATGGGATGACGCCATCCACAACTTAAGTTGAGTTCCCCACCTCAATTAACTCAATTTAGAAACTCCCTCAGGATGTGCTGAGAGGTTTGCCTCCTAGATGATTTCAGACCCTGTCAAGTTGACAGTCAAAATTAAACTGCATCACCTGAGAAGCCAGTCAGTTGAGAGGAGAGATGCACTACATATGGTTGCCATGGGGAAGATTCCCACGATGTATTCGACTCCAAAGGTGAAGACTCACCACCTACAGAGCCACCCTACCTCCATACCTCCATTCTCCATCCCTGTCGCTGACTCTGGCACCTCAGCATGGTCACCGTCGCTAAGTAGCCCAGAGGAGGCTGCCTTCTATCCACCCAATTATTCTTTAAAATCCACTCCTATTTCTCCATCTCAACTCTAGGGCATTTCTAAAGCTTGCTTGGGGAGACTTTGCCACATAGGTTGCTTTTGACCAGCTTTCCCAGCTGCACATTCCAAAAGGAAACCCCGAGACCCCTCAGGACATACCCTGGACACCAGGACTTAAGTTCAAGGCTACTCTCCGTGACAGTAGGCTGCCGTTGTGCCATTTCCTGCATATGAATTTTTTTCTTTTAATCCTAACAAAGGCTCGCTTCTGCAGTGGCGCATGCTGAGGCCTCACAATGCTTGCTGTCGGAGAGGGCTGATTACCCAACTCCATTTATCAAAGTGTCACTTCTCTGACAGGCCCTAATAAATATCCTGCCAGAGACCCCGCACCTGGCAGCCGCGCCACTCGGCAACACGCCGCTAACCTAATTTGCTAATTGCTGCTTTCCCCATTAATTTTAGTCCTGTCTTGTTTGGTGTTGACATGGAGGGAAAAGGAATAGGGTGGAAAAAACAGACAAGAAAGAAAATATCTCGGGGTCCCCCAACATCCACCCCACCCTCTCACCCTTCCTCCCCCACACTCACACCTGAATACCAACTTTCACTCTCTCTCCCTACACTGTGGCCCACGGGAGAGGAAGCATTCAAAGGTTCAGGGGTCACATTTCCTAAACCAAAAACCAGGACAGGTGTCTGTTAATGGAATCGAATATTTGAAAATGGGATTGGTCACAGTTAATGTAGATGAAGAACTTAATCAGCCTAGTCAATACTGTTGATGTAAGGTTAAGGAAGATAGCAAGGGCATGGAGGGGTTAACAAGGACAGTGCACCAATCCTGATCAATGGCCATATTTCTGTGCTCTCAGGTCTCTCCTTCCAATCCTCCCAGAATCTTCTCTCTTTTGGTCTCACGCTAAGCAATGATGTCTAACATAGAGGCAGAGAGTGCCTGAGAAAAGACTTTGCATGCAGAACTGCCATTCCCTCCTCGTTAGCTCCTCCCCCAAGGACTTAAATGATGGACAGTTTCACTGAGTTTTGTTTGGTTATAGATCCTTAAGTTGAGTTCACTGAATTCAAAGACGTGTTGATGTAAAGTCAGCAGTATTAAAAGAAACTATCCAATGAAAAGAAAGAAAAAGATGCAATCACTTTCTCTGAGATGACCAAAAGTTCACACTTTACATGGTGAATGACTATCTCAGTCTCAAGGGATCCCCCGATGACCTCTTTCAATACCTTGGTAGATGGAAACTTTGAGAACTTAGCAGGTGTTTCCACACTAGACAGGATGAAAGACTCCAGAGTCTACTTGTCTTGAGTATGACCTTACTCTAGGTTGCATGATGAGCAAACTACACCAAGCAGGCCCCTATTATGTTAAGCATTCTTTTTAGTATCACCAAGATAAAGTATGCTTATTATAGAAACCAAAACCCCTCAATGTCACATCAGGCCAAGATAGCCTCCCAATAGCATAAGGACATTCTGTGGTCCCCATACTACCACAGGACTATCTATGTTGAGCTTAGCTGGTATTGCCACAGCCTGACCTGTTTCTCACATCCTCTGAGGCGCTCTTTCTGCGACACTGGTGTATCACAGAGACAAGGGCATTTATTGCTGGTTTGCTTTGGTTTTTCCCACACCACTGTGGTAAATCGTCCTGTACCTGTATCTATGTGCGTTTGTCTAGTTAAGACCCCAGGATGGATGCTAGAAGTAGAGGCATCAATCTGTGGTTGAGAAAGCCGGGAAGCCAGGAGGCACCAATTTAACTGACATGTGAGTTTCAAACGTAAATAAGCTCTCCACACCGTGAAAAGGCTCACAAGTGTCCATGTAGCTCTCTTGTCATGAGTTTACGTCCCTCTTACCTCAAATTAATCAGATCCTTTTAGTTTTAATCACTATCAACCCTAAGAAATGATTTGTTTTATTTGCATCTCTTAGATTATTTGTGGAATTCAGTTTTTTGTTTGTAGGACATTCAGACTGTTTTTTTTTTAATCTTTCCTCAGTCTTTAGACATCTTTATATTAGAGCGTTTGTCCTTTTCTTATTAATTTAAAGGAGATTTATATGGGTTAGGGATAACACTTCTTCACTACGGACAGATTTTTTATGTATTCTCCCTACCATAGCCTTCTTATTGCTTCTTTCTCTACAGTACATAACAAAGAGATGCATGGGGGTCTATCCCACAGTGGATCTCGGTTACTGCAGAGAGTCACAGCCGATCGAGGTTCTGAGGACAAATATTACTGAATATTCATTCCTAAATGGAGTTCAGATAGATAAGTGGAGCGTTGCAAAGCACTGTTTCCTAGATATGGCCACCGTAGCTTTGCATTCCGCCCCACTGCTAGGATGTGGGAATGGCCGATTGGTCAGGAAGAATGCCTAGAAGATAGACTACATTTACCCTGTGCAGGAGTCAGGGGCTGGACTCGAGGGTAGCTCCAATACAGGGGAATGGGAAAGCAGCTTCAGTGATGAACTGAGACCTGGAGCAGATCTGATCCCGGTGGCAGGGGACTGGGTGATCTGGCCCTGAGGGCATTTGCATGGGACAGCCCCACCACTTGTCCGCCCTGTGGTGACACGGTAAGGGAGAGATGCTCCCCCTTTTACCACTTGTAAAAGGCAGCAGAACTGGTCTTGCCCCTCACAAGCTGCCTCATTCCCAAGAACGGGGCCCTGTACCCCACCTGGGCAGCACAGTAGAGCTGATTCTGAGGGCACAGGCACAAGCAAGCTGGCCCGGAGAGCATGAGCACTGGATTGCCGGTCCTGCCTCTTTTCTACATGATCTCCATGACACAGGGCAACAACAGGATATCCAGGAAGAGTCCCCGTGAGGCCTCAGTATTGATAGAGTAGCAGAAGTCAGAGGCCTCATACCAGACCAAGTCTTTACATGGAACATTTACAAAGCAGTGTGGACAAAACGGCATACTGTGGGACACTCTGTGACACCCTACAACTTCTACCACAAGATTTTTTTCTCTGCTGTGGGGGAGGTTGCAAGGGTAGAAAATGATTATGAAGAGAGGGGGAGGTGAATGGGTTTGGGGTATATGATGTGAAATTCACCAAGAACTGATAAAAAGTTTTGAAAAATGGAGAAAGATCTCATGAACGTAAATTTTTTAAAGACACTTTAGAAATAAAAATAAACCTTAAAACACATACAAATGCACAGTGAGAGAGAGAAAGAGACAGAGACAGAGAGAGACAGGGAAAGACGGGGGAATTGGATCTATCAACAGAAAAAGGAGGTGTTCACAAAGCCTCACCCCTCCCTAAGGTTCTGAGGCAACAGATGGTTGTTGATGAAGACAGACATTGTCTTCAGTCACCTCATTTTCCAGTGGTGTAGCCACTGGTTAGTAACCTATGCTCTTTCAAATAATCCCTCACACATGTTCTATAAGAAACCTAAATTTAACTGATTGGTCGACCAAGTAATAAAGGAAGAAACAAAGAGGATAGCGCCAATGGGGGAAATACAGTCAAGATCTATTATTATATACTTGTATGAAAATGTCTCCGCCTCTATCTACGTGGCAAGTTCTTGGTGGCAGTGAATACCACAGCCTCCCTCAGACTTTCTACCGCTGGCCAGGAGCAAGAGGGCCACGAGTATGTTCTATCAGGGTCATCCTCTTGAAATGCAGAGTTGGGTGGAGACGGCCCAATAAGGATCTGAAGGGTTTGCCAAGAGATGTCCACATTCACTGTTAACATGCCTGGAATTTGTCGGCACTTACATAACATTTCCCAAAATACTGAGATCCAATTAATTATCAAGGAGAATGATGTTGCAAGTTCATGGCCAAGACCAGCCCCACTTCATTCTATTAACTTCCACCTAATGCAGAGTTGTGACCTCTCTTCCTTTTTGCTAGTACTGCCCCTTTAAAGTGTGGAGTTCAGATGGTGTCTGGCTGCACAAATCAGCAGCATTTTCCATACAACCTCTCTTAGTACAGCCTGAGACCTCAAATTGCATATTGGGAACATACCACACTGTCTCCTTTCTGTGAGACAAAGCTTCTTCATATGAGCACATGGGCTACTTATATATAATATAAAATGAGTTCTAGAACATAGATGCACTTCATACTTGGTCTTGCCACAGAGAGCAGTATCTGAACTAAACTTAGATCAAGACTGGTGATCACCAAGCATGTACAGTTCCACAGCAGACATTATTAATCGATATGACTGCTCGTTCCTGCTATAACTCTGAATCCTTCTCAACAGTTCTTGAGGTCCTCACTACCAATCTGTTAGCGATGTCAAATGAAACAACCTATAGACTATTCTGTGCTAGGTGTACCTTAGATTTGTGAAGTGATTAATAGAAGCAGAGACCCAAGTGAATAATGGAGAAAAACATGTTTCTATGGTATGAGTAGCCACCAGTAGGCTCTTTATGAGGTGTCCTAGTCAGCTTTGACTATCAATTTGACACAGACTAGTGTCAACTGAAAAGGAAGTCTCAGATGAGGAATTGATGAAACCAGATTTGCCTATGGGCATATCTGTAGAGGACTGTCTTGAGTGTTTACCAATGTGAAGAGCCCAGCCCACTGTGGGTGTCATTATTCCCTTGGCAAAGAGGATTGAGATGTTTTAAAAAGCTAGCTAAGAATGGCTCTGAAAGTAAGCCAGAGGGAAATACAGCAAGCAGCATTCTTCTCATGGTTTCTGCTACAATTTCCTGCTTGGGTTTCTGCCTTGACTTCCCTCAGTGATGAACTATGTCCTGGAAGTGTAAGCCAAATAAATTCTTTCCTCCCCCAGAAGTTGCCTTTGGTTATAGAATTTGTCACAGCCACAGAATGAAACAAGAACATGAAGGTTAAGTAAGAATGTAAATGAAATACAGGCATGTTGTCGGGCTTATGGCAATTCCTCAGCCTGCTGCTGGCTGCAAAGTTAGCTAGTCCATAAGCAAAGGTGTTCTTTCTCAGGGGTAGGGAAGGTAAGCCACACCCATGGGGCCTAGCTGGGCAGAATTGGAGGAGTTCCCCCATTAGAATAACCCCACAACTCATAGGCTAAGACAAAGTCAGGATGTAGATTAAGAAGGTAGAAAGAATCTGAGGCAAACCCTTCAGCTAGCACCTAGTAAGATCTGTGCAACCAGACACTCATTGTTCCTGCATGAACTTCATGCAACAGCCTGTTCCCTTTTCCATGCTGCCCCAGAGAGAAGTGTCTGTACAAGCTGACTGAGGGCTCTGCCCCAGTTATCTGCCTGGATTCGGGCATATCTGTCAGGGACCAGATCGTTGGCTTTCTCGTGGTTACATAGATTTCATCACCAGACCTTCAGCACTGCAAATGGGAGACATTCACTTACTCTAGAACATTCTAATAGCTGTGTTCTAAAAGGTTTCTAAAGGGTAAAATTAATCTGAATAATACATTTTATTTAGGTCAATATGCTCAATCTTACTTTAATTTTTTTTATCTAAAAATTGTGTGTGGTATGAGTGTAGGTATGTGCTAGTGAGATGATTGGTAGAAAGCCCAGGCAAGGGTCTGATAGACTTGGGTTGAGACCCTACTGGAAATGCCCCAGACATTTGAACCCAAATGACCCCAGATCTGGCCTCAGATGGCCCTCTATCTCCCAGAAGGGGTGTGCGGCCCCTCCTCCAGCCATTAAACTGTGCTAGGATTCTTTTAGATGGCTACAGTTGAACAAAATATTGCCCTGTTTCCAACTCAGTTAAAAGGGCCCGGTAAAGAATAATGGCAGGGATGCTCACAGCCAGAAGCCGCTCCTCATGGCCCTTTAAGCGAGATTTACAGCCAGCATTTAGCAGTGGCCCTGGAACACTTGCTGGCACCGATCGGTAGGAAGCATGTGTGAGGCATCTCCCTGGACCCACAGGCAGGCCATCTTTCATCCCAGGCAGCAATGGCTGTCTCTAGCTCTGTGCTCTCAGAGTCCCAGGCTCTATACCCAGGGTGTTTAATCCCTATGTCTAGATGCCCTGTGTTTAAGGAGATTGAAGAAAACATTGTCTGGGGATAGAGTGCTAACTATCCAGATTGCTCCTACGAATGACCTCTGATCCTGCAAGCTGTGCGTAAGAGGGAGGTGAATCAGCACCATGGACAGAGGCAAGAATTGGTGGCCACATGCTCGCCCCTAATACAAGTACAAGATCCTTGGTTGGGTTCAGAAGGTGCTAGGAATCCAGTTACTGATTGATGGTGGGTGGCAAAGATGGGAAATTAGAAATGTGGGGCTGGAAGAAGTAAAACTTCAGCATGAAGAAGCGGGGTCAAGGAAGGAAGGTGTAAGAGAGTATGCTCTGTCCCCAACAGGAGTTGGCTGACAAAGGGAAAGAAAAAAACATGGGTTTTGGTCCTTCAAACTCAGAAATGAACCGTCTTGGCGTTTATATTTTCTGAGCATTTTAAATCCATTTGCTCATGTGATCCTCAAGACTCTACAGGAGGAAATTAGAATTATTGCTGCACTCTATCAAATACAGCCAAGGCTCAAAGAGAAGAGAAAATCAGCTAGTCACCATACTGCCGAGACACAGTGGTGGCAAGAGACCAGCCATTTGTTGCCATCCACATGACCAAGGCTCATCACTCCCTGGATCCCAGTAATACTTCCTACAGAAAACTTAGAGCATCTGACATCATCACTCCCAAAAAAGGAGACAAAAAAATCCATCAACAAAAGCCCTCTAAGGAGAAAAGAGACCAGGGAATGGTGAGCTAGACAAAGCTAATAGAATTATAACCAGAGAAAAGGCAGAATTTGAGCATTTAATGTACCAGATTCTTCCTAAACTAGGAACACCAGGGTGGCATTTTATTTACCCCTCCTGAACTCTTGACAGACATCACTAATCAATCTCAGCATTCTTTCTACTGATTCAAAGTTTGATCAAGCCTTTTCAAGAGGCTGACTCCAAACAGGTAAGAATAGAATGTAGAGTAAAAAGTAGGTCACCCCAAATTTGAATCTTGAGGGTTTATGAGTAACTAGGTAGTGTCCTTCTGTCAGAAGAGAAGTGACTCAAGCCACAAGAACACCATGCAAATGAAACTTTGCAAAGATCAGGTCTGCTGTTTCAAGCCCTTGTCTGTGCTTGGAACAAAAGAACAGAAGGTACAGGAGGGAAGATGCAGGGCTTAGAGAAAATCAGAGATAATTGCTACTCTAGGAACTTAGTAGGACCCAGAGGCCCACTGCTCTACCCCAACCCCTATTTGTTAGGCTGTCTCCCCAGTCCCTGGCTGGGGCCCTGCTCTTATGACCCAGAATTCCTTGAGTAGCATCAGAAGTCCCCAAAAGGGCCAAAAACTGCAGGATCCTTTCCCACTACAGATACTGCTTCAAAAAGATAAGGGCTCTGAGAACCCCTGAGCCTCAGGTATGATCTATGTTCATCTCTGGGTCCCTCTCCAGGCTTTTGCTCAAGCTCCGGTGCCTTCCACTGAGCCTTCCCTCCCTAGACTGAGGGTTAGAAACTGCCCGTAGAGACACCTGGGGAGCTATGACTACCGCCTGGCCTCAGACCAATTAGTCAGCTTTGGCCTGAGGACGTCAGAACTGCCAAAAACATTGCTCCGAGTCCAGTCAGCGCTGTGAGGTGATGTCCAAAGCTGAGACAGGCAGCCAGCCTGCCAGCTGCTCGCCCCCCAAACCCCATCCCCCCGCCAGGCATGCTCCCTAAGGCAGAGGGTCCACCAAATAAAAGCAGGCGGCCAGAGTTCAGGGCCCACTGGCGTTGTCCCAGTGAGCACCTTTTGTTCCCGGCTCAGAGCTGTTAATTAAAGAGCTGTGATTAATGAGGAAGAACTCCTGGTCCCCATCTAGGAGAAGAGGTCCTGGGGATGCTGACTTTGCTGGAGGAATCTGCAGTCAGTTTCCAACTGGAACTATTTATAGTCCAGGCTCTAGGAGGGTTGGGAGAAAGATGCCCTCCCTCCCTCCTTCTTTGCCTTCCTCCTTCCCTTCCCCCCACCACATCCTGATGGAACATGAAGATAGGGATATTTATTGAGGAAAAACTTTTAAAGGAGTAACTCTCAGCGCATATGCATTGACATAAACTCACAGTGCCTTCACTACCTATACTCACTGAATGTCTGCTGAGCACTGGCTCCAGGCTGGTCACCAAATACTTAAGGTACCCACCAGCTAATAGCTGCACAACCCTGTCCTGATGGAGTTCATTCTCAAGGATGCCCTTCCCAAAGGACAGGACCAGCAGGTGGACAACTGTCAGTAGAGGACAGTGCCCTGATGAAGAAAGAGTCAAACACCCTTCTCACATGTTATTAGTCAGGGTAATTATTGTTGGGTCAAAATACCATGACCAAAAGCAACTTGGGGAGGAAAGGGTTTATTTGGCTTACAGATCCTGAATCACAGTCCCTCGAACTCAAACCTGGTAGAAACCTGGAGGCAGCAGCTGATGCAGAGGCCATGGAGGAGTGCTGCTTACCGGCTTGCCCTCGTGGTCTGCTCAGTTTGCTTTCTCATAGACCCGGGCCTCCCACACCTACCACTAATTACAGTCTTATGGAGGCATTTTCTCAGTTGAAGTTCCCTCCTCTCATGTCTTTACCTTCTGTCAAGTGGGCATAAAACTCATCCAGGACAGCTAACTACTGACCTAGAGACCGTCAGCAGCCTCATCTGTAACTAGGAGATGGAGGCCCAGACATAGTAAGGGATTTTACGTTTTATAAATGGTGTGGCAGATTCCAGGTTCAAAAATCAAGCACGGAAGAAACCATTGTTCCTTTAAAATTAGGATTTTAAAGAAATGGTTCTTCTTCCTGCCCCGGTGTCTATCCCCCTTTGAGATCATACACAGCCATGCAGCCAAGTTCCGCTTGGTGCCGGAAGAGAGGGAGGTGACAGGAGTCCCCCACTCGTCTTTCCAAGCCGTGCCCTTGACGCTCTGGCTTATGAAATCCAGGTGGTCTTGAGAGGCACAGAGGGTCTGTCAGCCTGGACCCCTGAATGGTTATGTGACGACCCTCCCCTGACCCTGCCGCCAACTGAACTCGTGTGGAAAGAAAATAAACTTCAGCATGCTGAGTTTCTGAGACACCAGGGTTTACCTGTTACTGCAGCGACACCCGAGATGGAAATCTCAGTTGCCCACTTCATGAGATCTAGAATCGCCTAAGAAATGGTTGCTGGGCAAGCCTGGGATTGAGAGGAAGGTATGTTAATTATGTTCCTTGAGGTAGAAAGATGAACCTACTGTGGGTGGTGCTGCCTCCTGGGCTGGGAGCCTGGACTGTATAAAAAGGAGAAAGTGGGCTGAGCATGAGAAACTCTCTCTCTCTCTCTCTCTCTCTCTCTCTCTCTCTCTCTCTCTCTGTGTGTGTGTGTGTGTGTGTGTGTGTGTGTGTGTGTGTGTGGCGTGCGTGCGTGCGTATGTTTCCTGGTTGTGGATACACTCTGACCAGTTGCTTCAGGCTCCTACCTCCTTGACGTCCCCATCATGATGGTCTGCATCCTTGAACTCTAAGCCAGAATAAATCTCTCCTCCCTTGCTTTTGTCAGTGTATTTTATCACAGTAGCAGAGAAAGGAATTAAAACATTACATATCCGCCTGCTCTGAGCCCACATTTTATCTGTTACCCCCTTAGGTAGCCTTGGTGACTCCAGATAAATTAAACCTCTTGAGGCCAAGAAGAGTTCTCTGAACTGAAAAGGCTCATTGAGTCATTGTGGGAATTAGACTAGGGAAAAGAAAGGGCTGGGACTTGAGCCTCAGTTTCCCCGTGGTCACCAGCAAAGCTGGAAAGCAACTGGGACTCTGCCCACTGAGCAGCATCTCTGGGCACTCAAGCGATGGCTAGGCTGGACAGCTGAGAAGGTATTTCCATACACTGATTGCACAGGTACCTGGTGTCCAAGAGGCTGAGGTCAGAGTCAGGCTTTCAACACTCTCCTTCCTGTCACCATCCATCCACCCCTTCTACCTCCAGCCTACAACTCTTATTAATTTAATCTAGGAAATCTCAGAATCTTTCTCTTGTAATTCCCCAAAACATTTCTTCAGTGGGTACAATTATGGATGAATGGCAAAGATGCCCAATGTCCTACCCAGACACCTTTTCAATTAAGCTACAATGTCACTGGGAATCAGTCCTAAAGTGTCCCAAAATCCTAGTCCTCTCACAGAACCAAGATGGGCCCTCCCTGGACTAGGGCAGAGAGTGGTGTACCAGCTCAGGCTTCTCTAGATAAACAAAAACAATAGAAAACACACAGAGAATTATTAAAGTAGGGTTTTCTCTTAGGTTACACCATTGGAAGCTAGTCACTGAAACAGTCCACACACTGGAGAAGCAATGAATTCCCAACCCAAGAAGATGGAATCTCAGAACAAGGAAGGTCAACAAGACAGTCCGCGTGGAGGTAGGAGATCTGGAAGCTGACTGGCAGGCACCTCTACTCCCAGTACTCTAGAGACAGAGGCAAAAGTTGTTGAGTTCAAGGCCAGTCTAATCTATATAGTGAGTTCTAGGACATCCACAGCTGCATAGAGAAACTGTCTCAGAAAACCAAACCAGACAAACCAAGAAAAGAGTCCTTGAATTTCCTCCATAGCCATTGATGTAAATCCATAGCAAAAGGCTGAAGAGGCCAGAGTTTGAGGTGAACAGCTGACGACAGCCATGACAGCCACTTAGAGGAACATTCACAGGTGTCCTGACACTTTCTCTTCTTCTTTTGTTGCACCAGGGGCCTACTGGATAGTGCTGTCCATATGCAAGACAGGACTTTCTTCCTCTCAGTGGTTCTTCCACATGTCAGCCTTCTCCAGAGCCACAAATATACCCGGAAGTGTGCTTTTGTAGCCTAGGCACTTGTCAGTCCAGTTGGGTTGACAGCCAAGATTAAACATCACAAGTGAGACCCAATAAAAGACAAGGATGTCTTTCTAGAACCAGCTGGAATTGAAGCTGCTGCTTTCCCCAGAGGCAGCTAACGCCTACACTGTGGTCAGAAGGCCTAGAGGAGGGGGTGGAGCCCTTACCCTGAGCTGGACTGAGGGGACCTGGCCCATTCCCTGGGTCTCAACCACTGTCCCTGAGTGTGTAAAGCACATAGCAGTTTGTCACACAGGTGACAAACAACCTGCTCACAAGTACAGCTTCTAGAAGTAGGGAGAACTCAAAGGACACGGAGCAGCCGTGATTCACGGATGGATGCTGGGCAGAAGACAGAATGGTCCTGAATCAACTGGGCCCATCTGAATGTCCAGACACCTCGGTATCCAAGCTAGATAATGACCTCATTGATTAAGACAATTTTAATGAGCTCTTTCGTTTCCTGCAGCAAAAGGCATTCTAACCCATCTGGAAGGCAGACACGCAACATCTCTGTGGTCTTATTTTTCAGCTGTGAAATGAGAACATCGGTGTTTAGAGAAGACGTAGCTAATGGGACAACCAAAATAGGCAAATTCCCCTGAGAACAGAATGAGCCCGTGTAAGGAGCTGTCCACGTGGCTCAAAATGAGCGATCTCTCCAGCTGCGTCTCTATTCTGAGCTAAGAGTGGAGGTTGTTGTTTTGTTTTGTTTTGTTTTGTTTTGTTTTGTTTTTCCAGTGTTTCTCATACCATTTGGAGCTATCAAACCTTCTGTGCTTACTCAAAGCCCAATGTCCCATGTGGACCATGACAATAGTCTCTTAGCCCAGCAGGTTTCTCTGGAAGGTAAGTGTGGTGGTTTGTATAGGCTTGGCCCAGGGAGTGGCTCTATTAGGAGTGACCTTGTGTGGTCACTGTGACTGTGGACTTCAATACCCTCATCCTAGCTTCCTGGAAGCCAGTCTTCTCCTAGCAGCCTGCAGAGGAAGATGTAGAACTCTCAGCTCCTCCTCCCCCATGCCTGCCTGGATGCTGCCATGTTTCCACCTTGATGATAATGGACTGAACCTGTGAATCTGTAAGCCGGCTCCAATTAAATGCTGTCCTTCTAAGACTTACCTTAGTCATGGTGTGTGTTCACAGCAGTAAAACCCTAACTAAGACAGTAAGTCACAGGCAGCCCTGTGTGGCTTCACAAACCTAAGGTCAGTAGTGGGGTGGGCTGATGGAGTGAGTTTGCAGGGATGAACAGCTCATCCTATGAAATGGTGAGTATCTTCCTGAAACCAGATGGAATTGAATCTGGTGCTTTCCCCAGAGGCAGCTAAAGTCTGTACTAGTCTAGTGCACCCAGACCTGATGGAGGGAAAGAAGAAAGCTAGTTCTTGCTCCAAGGATGAGAGACGTGACCTCTCTCTCCCCAGCACCTAAAACTTCACTAACATGAACTCATCACAGAGGTCCCATGTAAGTGCAAACATGAATCTCAATGAGACCAGAGTCTCAGAGGTTCAGAGAAGAGCAGCGACGTTCCCAAAGTCACACAACACTTGAGGCAGAGCTAGGATTCAGACACAGGTGTTCCTGACCCCGTACACTGTTTTACATGCACCCTACCTGCTGTGTCCTTAATCACCCTGACATTCCTACCATCCACCTGGCTTCCAAACTTACACCTGGGGAGCCACCTATTCCTGTGCCTAGGAAGGAATTATGGAACCTGCACATGGCTCAGTGCCCAGAAACTTTATAGGTTAGATACATGGCATGTGTGTGTGTGTATATGTGTGTGTGTGTGTGTGTGTGTGTGTGTGTGTGTGCTTGTATGTATGTATATGTATGTTTTATGTGATGGGTCTATAGATGGTATGTATATGTATATGTGTGATCATGTGCATGTATGTGTACTGTGTGAGTAATATGTATCTGTGTTGGCGTGTGTGTGCATGCATATGCATGTATGTGTACATGTCTGTATATGGTGTACATTTGTCTCTATGAATATATGTGTGTGCATGGTGTGCAAATGAATGTGTGTGCACATGTGATGGGCATGTGCATATGTCACATGATGTGTCTGGTGAATATTTGTGTGCATATGCATATATATTGATGCCTGTATGTGATATGTATCTGTCTGTATATGTAATGTGTATGTGTGTGCATGGTGTATGGTATGTGCAATAGGTGTATATATGATATGTATGTTTATAGTATGTATGCATATGTGTATATGTATCTGTGTGTGATATATATCTGCATGTGGTGTGTATTGTGTGCATATGGGGTGTGAGGGTGTATATGTGTATGTATGCATGGTATATGTACATGGTGTGTATGTATGTGTGTGTGTCTGTGGATGTACACTCCAGAGGCTGCACCCCCGGGAACCTCCACTGAAATGATCCACTGTAAGCACCTTCATACCATTCCAGCCATGAGCTTTCCATAACCACTTCCTTTTTATAATCTCTATCAGCTGATTCCTGTAAATGAAAGATAGTCATGGAATGCCTGCCCTGGGTCAGAAACCCCACAGGGCAGATACTAAGACCAAGATCTCAAAGCAAGTAGCTTATCTGGGGGGCGTTTCCAGAAAGAGCACAGTTCCTGGGCTGGGCACAAGGGAGATTACCAGTGCAGGAAGTTTCCATGAGCCATCAACTCCTGTGGGCAACAGGGTTCCCTCCTCTGGTAACCTCTAGGAGACAGCCTAACAAACCTTGGATTGTCCCACTGAGGAGCAAGGTGTTGAGTGTCTAGAGAACTTACTTCCAACTCCAGGTCATTGTCTCCCAGGGCACTAACTTATAGCATTTCCAGTCTGCCCTATGCAGCCTGAGAGGAAGCCTCAACTGGATTGAGAATGAGACTATCCATGAGAATCATGATGCAGGGAGGACATGTGGGTGGGGCATTAGAGCACCAACTGGGCTCCTGTCTCCCTCCTGACCCCACTAATCTGGACTGCCCTGAAAGGTCTCTATCCCCGTCTTCTCATCTACCTGACATTCTTCTTTTGACTTCATGGCTGAGCTCTGGCTAAGCCAGAACTGCTTAGGTGTTAATGTGGCACTTAAAATCTGTGTGGTCTCCCTCAGCCTGTGGAACTCCTGAGGCCATGGCTGTCTTCTCTTCAACCTGGGAGTCAGGCCTCTCAGCCACCCACTTGTCAAGAGAGCTAAGTAGGGTAATAGGTGCTTTGGTTAGTTTTTATTGTCAAGTTAACACAACTGTCACCTGGGAAGAGGGTGTCTCAACTGAGGGGTTGCCAAGATCAGATAGGCCTGTGGCATTACCTTGGTTGTTAATTGATATGGGATGGTCCAACCCACTGTAAGCAATTCCCTGATATGGTCAGGGGATCTTAGTATGTATAAGAAAGGTAGCTGAGCAGAAGGTAGGGAATGCACCAGCAAGCCGTAAGATGCCTTGCTCCATAATTTCTGCTACAGATCCTGACTTCTCTCAATGATGGGCTGTTACCTAGAAATGTGGTTAGCTATTCCTGGTTGTCAACTTGTCTACATCTGGAATGAACTACAATCCAGAAATGGAGGACACACCTGTGATCCAGATCTTGAGGCCGGAAGACTCAGGCTTCTAACCTGGATCTTGACATGGAAATCTTGAGGCATAGTGGCCTTAAAAAGCTTAGGCCCAGGCAAGGTATTACACACTTTTAATCCCAGGAGACTGAAGCAAGCAGATCTCTGAGTTCAAGGCCAATCTGAGGCAAAGCAAGTTCCAAATACAGGCGTAGTGGTACACACCTTTAATCTGGGCCATGCCTTCAGGTGGAGCCCACATTGAAAGAAGAAAGACTTGCTCTTCTTGGCCTGCTTGCACTTACTTGCTAGCACATCTTTTGGAGCCAACTTCTTGAGGACTCCAGCTCATATAGAAGACCAGCCGAAACAGCTAGCCTCATGGGACTGAGCAACTACCAGATTGTCAGTTGGATAGACTGTAAGTCATTGCAATAAATTCCCTTAATATATAGAGGCATTCCATAAGTTCTGTGACTTCTGCAGAGCCCTGAGTAATAAATACATAAGCTAATCAAACTTATAGTGGTTTGAATAGGTTTGCCCCGCCCCCATAGATTCATGTTTGAATGCTTGGTCCAAAGGGAACACCGCTGTTAGAAGGCATGGCCTTGTTCAAATAGGTGTGGCCTTGTTGGAGGACTTATGTCACCATAGGGGTGGTCTTTGAGGTCTCATTTCCTAAACTCTGCTCAGTGTGGACTCAGAATCTCCTCCAAGCTGGCTTTGGATCAAGATGTAGAACTCAGCTCTTACTCCAGCAGTCCCCCTGGATGCTGCCATGCTTCCTGCCGTAGGATAATAGACTGAACCTCTGAAACTGTAAGCCAGTCCCAATTGAATGTTTTCCTTTATGAGAGTTGCCTTGGTCATGGTGTCTGTTCACAGCAAGAAAGCCCTAACTAAGACAAACCCCTTCATCCCAAAGTTGCTTTTTGGTCAATGTTTTATTACAGCAACAGAAATTAAACTATAATGAGCACATAAGGTAGTGCTACTGACACACAGCTATACTGGATACATACCCCATCTTTGGTCATGCACCACATTGAGGAAAGTATGCCTTGCAGTCTCTGGCCACCAAAGGGGACCATCTTTTAGCACCTATTCACCTTGAGATGCTCTCTGTTTTTAGTTTTCAGACATTGCCATCTGGGATACTGCTATCCCAGAATACTACTATCATCATTAGAATTCCTGGTGTTTTTGTAAACTAATGAATTCATGGAAGGTGCTCTTTAAAGAGGAGAAAATGTCAACACACATTTCAAGCTCCTGACCAGGAGTTTCTCTTGTAGGTCAAAGTAACTCAAGAAGCCATTTTGGCCAAAGACCTCTAGTCCTCTATGTGGTAAAAAATCTTGAAACACCTCACCTGCTTCATAATCAAAGCAGCTGCGGGATGGGGTCTCCAGGAGCATTTGGGGGATGCAAGCTGTTTATCAGCCTCAGTTCCTACCACTGCTTTTTGGGTAATCAAAAACAAAGACAAAACAAACAAACAAACAAACAAAAATGGCTTTTTAGGAACTCCCAAGAAAGGATCTTAGCCAAGAGTGATAAGGAAACACTGCTTCTTCTAGTCCCTGTGCCTAAAGAAATTATCTAAATGAAGGTGAGAGAAAGAACAAAGCAATATTAAGCTTATTGTGGTGGTTTGATTAGAAAGACTCCTATAGGTTTATGTTTGAATGCTTGGTTCCCCAGTTAGTGGAACTGTTTGGAAAGGATTCGGGGGTGTGGCCCTGTTGGAGGAAGTGTGTCACAGGATGTGGGTTTTGATGTTTCAAAGCCCATGCCAAAACCAGACCCAGACCCAGTCTCTCTGTCTCTGTCTCTCTCTCTGATACTTGTTCTCTCTTGCTTTCATATTCTCTCTCACTGATACTTGTTCTTTCTCGCTCTCATATTCTGACCCTTGTTCTCTCTTGCTCTCATTCTCTCTCTCTCTCTCTCTCTCTCTCTCTCTCTCTCTCTCTCTCTCTCTCCCCCTCCTTCTGAATGTCGCCTGCAGATCAGGATGAAAAGGTCTGAGCTACCTCTTCTGCACCATGCCTGCCTCCATACTCCCCATTATAATAATGGACTGACCTTCTGAAACTGTAAGCAAGCTCCCTATTAAACACTTCATTTTATAATAGCTGCCTTGGTCATGCTGTCTCTTCACAGCAACAGGACAGTAACTTAGAGACTGATATTAGGATCCTGATTTAAAATGCCTTTCTCCAGCTGTTTGGAACAACTGTAGAACCTTTGAGCCCATGCCCCAGCTGGCAGAGGTGGGTCCCTGAGAGCAAGCCTTGAAGGTTATAACCACCCTACTTCCGGTTCTGATCTGAGCACTCTACTTTCTAGTCAGCAATCGTGAGAACAAGCCAAAAACTTCTTGCACCACAGGCCAAACTACAGTGTCTGTCATGATATATTCACAAAAATCACCCTCCAAAGCAAGCTCTTCGAAGCTCTTTTAAGTTACTTCTGTTAGGTGTTCTGAGTGATGACATAGATTGTTGATGTTCACTGAGTCACTCCATTCCATTCCAGCCGGCCCCTCAGAGGGCTGTTGGTCCATATGCACTTTCTAAGGACCACAGAGCCTAACACAGTCTCTTTCTTCTCCTTATACATGAGGAGCTCACAATCCTTCCTCTACAGTGCCAAGGACACATCCCAGCCCCTTCAGGCTGTCCATACTGAGCCTTCTCAGAACCCCTTGTATTCATCCCTCCAGCATCCCACAGACCACAGTGCTTCTGAGAACAAACAGCACATGGTCCCTGTTTGCCAGCCCAAAGCTCTGAACACATCTGGAATTTACATACCTAAGAATTCTGTTTTGCGTCTGAAAGAAATTTTATTTTATTGTCCTGCCCCTTCCCCATACAGTCTTTCTCAACTCCCCCAAGAAACACTGCTTGGAGTTCCTCTCTCTGAAGATACACATTCCTCCCCACCCAGCTCCCAGTTCCGGCCCTGCATCCTAAAGAAGCCCAGAGTGCACAGCGGAAGCACTGCGCTTCTCTTTAGGAGACTCATCTGTCCCTGTGGAGCCATTTCCTCCTGCACCAGACTGAACATCCTGCTCCTTCAGTGAACTGCCTTGCTACAGGAGGCTCCCACATTGATTCAACAAAAGGAAGTAAGATTCTGAGGCAGCACCGTCCCCTGAGATCAGCCTCTCTCCACCCTCCCCCAAAAGTCTCCGCATTCTCCCCATTTTTGATAAGATCTTCCAGAAGCCCAGTGCTACTTAGACACACCATTCACACACACTTGCACAATGCCCAGGTCACACACAACACACACATCCGTATGACCACCAGGGCTACCGGCATAGACAAAAAGCTTGCACACAAATGTGCCCCTGAGGTAAACACTTTATTTAGCCCCCTTTACCCCACAGAATCATGACTGTGGTCCTCTCACCTAACCCACCTGCACACAGAACGAAAAGCAAGGCATGTAGAAACTCACCCACTCATGTGCACAGGGCTGCACACACATTCATACAATCCATGCCTACAAGCCCATGGACACACAGTAAACATCCCGGGGACACAGAATGCTCTAAAGATCCACATGAAGAGGGACTCCTGCTCCATACCGGCTGGGCAATGAATGTTCCAGTAGAGAGCCAGCATAATTAGTGCTTTAATTAAAGTCCTCTTTCTACTCACTGGCCATAGGACCTACATGCCAACACTTGGCTTGGATCCTAGGCCTCTCAGAAGCTGCAGATGGGCTGGGCCAGAACTGCCCAGGGGCTTGGTCTGGGCAGTAATTAGGGATAGAGGCTCAGCTGAAGAAGTGTAGCCAACCTGCTACTTTCCTGTCTCTTTCAAGGGAGTAGGTCTTGCTGGTTCCCAGGCTCTGCTGCTTCATAGCCTCATTACATGCACGCGCACACACACACACACACAAACACACACACACACACACACACACACACACACACACACACACCATAAAAGAATGGAAGTGAGGGCCCCAGGCCAGCACAGCACTGGTTGGCAGTTTCTGCCATAGCCTTACTGGAGGAGGAAGCAGAATGAGAATTAGCATATGGGCTTTAGTCCAACCCTCCCCTCCCCCAGGCCCAGCCCAGGCCCCCTTAGTCCACTACCTATCAAATGCAAGCCCTGCACAACTTCCTCCACAAGCCCATGAAACGGGCTTGTTGTCTCTGTCTGGATTGCCCTAATGCTGGCAGACAACATGGCTCAAACAATAGAAACTCACTTCCCTCCAGCCCAGTTCACAATCAAGGTGTCTGCAAAGGTGGTTTCTGTCTTAGATAGAGTTTCTATTGCTGCAATAAAACACGTGACCAAAAAGCAAGTTGGGGAGGAAAGGGTTTACTTTGCTTATACTTCCACATCTTAGGTCATCACCGAAGGAAGTCAGGCAGGAGCTCAAGCAAGAAGGAACCTGAAGGCGGGAGCTTATGCAGAAGCCACGGAAGAGTGCTGCTTACTGGCTTGCTCCTCATGGCTTGCTCAGTCTGCTCCCTTATAGACCCCAGAACAACCCTCCCAGGGACGGCACCATCCACAATGAGCTGGGCCCTCCCCCATCAATCACTAATTAAGAAAATGGCTTACAGTTGGTCTTATGCGAGCATTTTCTCAACTGAGGCTCCCTCTTCTCCAGTGACTCTAGCTTGTGTCAAGTTGACACGAGACTAGCCAGCACAATGGCCTCCTGGTCAGCTTGACAAAGAAACCAATCACTATTAAGCCACAGGATTTCCTTTCTTATTCATCCCCCAAGATCTCACATTATAAAATACTCCAAATATTTAAAGTTCTACAGACTGAAAATTCAGTCCTTTTAAAATCCAAAGTCTCTAAACTGTGGAATCCTACAAATATCAAAAATAAATTAAATACGTTTTTTTACTTAAAGAGGGAAGAACCAGTGCACAATCACGACCTGATCAAATCAAAAACCAAACTCCAAAAGTATAAATAGCTCAATGTTCAATTATCTGGGATTCACTCACAATCTTCTGGGCTCTCCTCCAAAGCCATGGGTCATTTCTCTGGCTCCATAAACACAGAGATTGTCTCCTAGGCTCAGTCTGGCACCATTTTCTAACTGATGCTGTCCTTGGTGGTTGTCCCCATGATACTGGCATGGGTCTTCTGCTGCAAATGGGCTGCACTTTCACCAATAGCCTCTCCTGAGTTCTCTCAAGCCCTGCCACACAGTGCAAAGCCTCAGCTGTTCTCCATGACCCCTTCATCCCTTTAAAACCAGTGCCACCAGGATGACTCGTTCCAAGATTGACAGCCAATAGGAGGTACCGCCTTGGAACACAGTTTCTTTGTGTTGACCCTGAGGAAACATTTCACGGAAAATTTCAGTCTCTTCTAGATCTCAGCCAATTCCTCAGCCCTAGCTGACTAGAGAGCTACAGATTCTTCACACAGAAGGCCTGGTAGAGTCTATGCTTCGCTCTGAAATTTCACAAGTCAGGCCTCCATCAACTGCACTGCTCTCAACATTGTTATCTTCCAAGCTCCTACAGAGCAGCCCATTAAGCTCACAATACTCAATGGCTTTTCTGGCCAAAGTTCCAAAATCCTTCCATAGTTCTCCCAAAAACAACATGGTCAGGTCTGTCACAACAATACCCCTCTATCCTGGTACCAACTTGTCTTAGTTAGGGGTTCTTTTTCTGTGATAATATACCATGACTACAGAGCATGTTGGGGAGAAAAGGGCTTAGCTGGCTTATACTGCCACATTTTATATCATCAGGACAGAAACCAAAACAGGGCAAGAAGCTGAAGTCATTGAGGGCTGCTGCTTACTGGTTTGCTTCTCCTAATTCATTCAACCCGCTTTCTTTTAGAACCCGGAGCCTAGTGATGACACCACCCACAATGGGCTGGGCCCTCCCACATCAATCCCTACCTAAGAAAATGACTTACAGCTGGATCTTATGGAGGCATTTTCTCAATTGAGGCTCCTTCCTGTCCAGTGACTCTAATGTGTGTCAAGCTGACATAAAACTAGTCAGCATAGTTTCTTCTAAGGATGGTAGGAAGCATTTACCCCTGAGTGTCAGGGGTTTCCAGCAATGGGTGGCATACTTTGTCATAGAGACATCACCTCAATCACCACCCTAATCATCTCATGGTATTCTTGTATTCTCTCTCTCTCTCTCTCTCTCTCTCTCTCTCTCTCTCTCTCTCTGGGGGGGAGGAGTTTGCAAACATACACATGGGATTAAATTTAACATTTTCTATGAGAACACGAGCCATCTGGATTAGGGTCCACCCTAAAGGCCCCCTTCAAACTCAGAAAGACTCTATCTCCAAAAATAAGATTACCATTAGACCTCCTAAGGTTAGGACATCAACAATGAATTTGTGGAGGAAAGACAATTCATCCTGTGATACTATTAATTTGAGTCACAAGAATTAAGCTTGAAGCAAGGGCATTGCTCACCGAGGCATTATGGGACATTTGCTGTTTTCCACTCCTTCACTCAGTGGCTCCTTGAGCATGGCTTTACTAAGCACCTTCTATGCAGAAGACACCTCCAGGGTGGTCAAGTAAATACAGCAATCGTCAGATGACCACATAATTAGAACAGTCCCAGAGTAGGCTCAGTGCTACCAAGGACTGACACAGGATGCTGGTGTGGAAGCAATGGGGATGAAGGGGGAAGGGAGACCACCTTGCTTCACTGTGGCCACCTGAGCAGGGGCATGTGATACGATGAGGTCACACTCCGTTTTTCCTAGGGGACATTCTAACTGAAATCTTTCATGGATTCATGCGTTTAGATGAACACTTCTCAAAGCCTGTTGCTTTGATGGTGACTTCTTGGCTTTAAGTTCAAAATCTCATGACCCCAAGACCTAGGCTCACAGGCATTGTGAAGGACCTCCCCAGCCAACTGGGCATGACAGAAATCTTCCAGTACCTTCTGCCTCATCTTCACTGCATCAGACAGGCCCTCCCTCTGCTTCTTAGAACACAATGGTCTGTTCCCCACCCTGGTGCCTCTGCAGGTGCCCTGGTGATTCCTGAAGTCAGAGACTGGGCTGGCTGGATCCTCCTGCTTCAGGCTTTCACTCTTGCCCCTCCCACCTAAAGGTGGCCCCTCTGATGCTCTCCCCTGCCGCAGGCTGCAAGCATTTGTCATCATTATCTCACTGGTTACACCTATGCTGCCTGAGATTCCTCCACTCAATATAAATTCCTAGAGGGCGAGCCATATATCTATCTTGTTTAGGAGGAAGGAAGAGAAGGAGAAAGGGTGGGAAGGGGAGAAGAGGACGAGAAATGAAGATGCATGTGGTCTAGGACAGGGTTCCCCAACCTCAGCAAGACTGACATTCTGGACCACACTGTTGTAGGGACTGTCCAGTTCAGGCTAAGGTGTTGGGCTGAATCCCTGGTCTCTACTCCCTACACATCAGTACCCTCTCCTCCAGTTATGACATCCAAAACAATGTCTCCAATACCCCCTCTCTCGAATCAAAACTGCCTCTGATGGTGAGGCACCGATCTGGAAGTTTTTCACCTCTACTCAAAAGCCCCCAACTTAAGAGTTTTTGTTCAATCTCTTTGCAGCCAGCAGTGACATCTTTATCCTAACCATTCCACACAGATGCCTCAATGTATGAAACCCACAACAGTGGAGCTGCCCCCAGCTCTGTCTGTCAGTGATGCTACAGTGATTCAGCATGGCACACCCACCAATGCTTGAAGACTCCCAGTAACAAGCCCTGGGCCTCATGTTCCTGGTCTGCAAGTGGACCAGGCTCAGCTCACTGAGATCAGGCTACAGCCCAGTGGGGATTCTACTTCAAATTGGAAGGTTGATGAATGTGGCCTCGGCCATCAGTTGGGCTCATGTCTGCTCCGTGCCTACTCACTGAGGTCCAGGTAGACCAACTCAGCCTGAGAGTGAGTCACCAGTGAGCATGAAGGAAAGTGTGAGGCAGATCACACAGACTCTTTACAGCTGCTTCTCAATGGAAGTTGGCTAACATCCATTGTCCATGGAGAGTCATGGGAGCAAGCCTAAAATCAAGAGGTTGGAGAAAAAGGGGTGTGTGTGTGTGTGTGTGTGTGTGTGTGTGTGTGTGTGTGCTGCTACTAAACAATAATCTATCTGGCTGACCCTAAGAGCATTCTGGTACAGATAGCTGGGGAAATGTGAGCTCTGAGTCTGCATACTCATCTCTCCATGTATGGGTCTACTTCCTGTTGCTATAACAGACTGCCTGAGACTGGCTTATCTTAGGAAGAGGTTTGATTTGGAAAGACACCAGCATTTGCTCAGCTTCCAGTGAGGGTTTTATTTAGTTTCTATTCAGAGTAAAGAAATGGAAAGGAGGAAACGAAAAAAAAATCTATAAGTGTTTGGGCCAGGAAGACATGGGAAAGGTATACACTGTCTTTATAACAACCTCTGTGTGTGCTTTATGTGTGTGCATATGGGGTGCAGATGCATGTGAACATGTGTGCACATGTGTGCAAAGGCCAGAGTTTCATGTTGGATGTCTTCCACTACAGTTTTCTACCTTATCTTTTGAATTGTTTTATTTTTTGTGTGCCTGTGTGTGAGTGTGTGTTTGTGCCTGTGTGTGTGCCTGTACCTGTGTGTGTACCTGTGCATGTGTGTGTGTGTGTGCCTGTGTGTTTGTGCCTGTTTATGTGTGCCTGTGTGTGTGTGTGTGTGTCTGTGTATTTGTGTGTGTGTATGTGGGTATGCCTGTGTGTGAGTGTGTGTGTGCCTGTGTATGTGCCTGTGCCTGTGTGTCTGAGTGCCTGTGTGTCTGAGTTTGTGCATGTGTGTTTCTATGTGTGTGCGTACCTGTGCATGTGTGTGTATGCCTGTGTGTGTGTCTGTGCATGTATGTGTGTGTGTATGTGTGTGTGTGTTTGTGCATGTGTGTGTGTGCCTGTGTGTGTGCCTGTGTGTTTGTGTCTGTGCATGTATATGTGCCTAAACATGCATGAGTGTTTGAACATGTGAGTGCACTCATGCCAGGGCACATGTGCAGAGGTCAAGCCCAGCTGTCCATCTTGGCCTTCTACTTTGTTTGAGGCAGTCCCTTGTTCCCAGCTGTGGACGCCATGCTAGATGGACTATGAGCATCCATGGATTTCCCTGTCTCTGCTTCTCCTCTTGACAGCTCGGAGTGAGCTGGGACTATAGATCCAGGTCCTGGGAATCCAAACTTAAGTCGTCAAACTTGGCACAGCAAGTGCTTGACCCACTGGACCATCTCCCTATCCTATCTTATCTTTAAAAACAGGGTCTCTCATTGAACTTACTGGTTCTTTATCGAGCTACTGGCTGGCCCACAAGTTCCAACAGGCCGGTCTCATCCCCAAAGCACCACAGTTACAGATTCATGCAGCCATGCCCAGCTTTATCGTGGGAGCTGGGGACTAAAACTCAAGTCTTCATGCTTGCATAACAGGCACCTTATCAAGTGAGCCATCTCCCCAGCTCTCAGCACCCACTGTCTTAGTAACTAATGTATTTCCTAGAGAAGTAAGCCAATCTCTCAGGGAAGACATTAATCACTCCTAAAGGCCCTGCCTTGTGAATTATTAGCTGGGTCCATGAGCCAGTATCCACCTTGCCTGCTCATCCATACTTAGTTTCAAAGGCTTCCAGAGCATGTGGAAGGGTGGCTTCATCCCCACAATATTTTTCCAATGCCCGATATATGAAGGGCACTGGGGTGATGAGAATCTCATGGCAAGCATAGAACACATGGCCAACTGGGATAGATGTCTCTACCTTCACAGGGATGTGCCCACACAGGGGAAGCACCGATGCACCTTTCTCTATGGACATCCTGGCATCATTTCTCTAGAACCTGTGGGGGGTCTCAGAAGTACCCTCCTGTCACAGTCCTACCTCTCTAACAGAAACCTCTTTGACAAGGGGACTTATCTCATCAAGATATCAGCATGTCTAAATCGAGGCTGTGTCAGCAGCCCCCATGAAAATGAATAATGGTCACAATTATGACCCATATAACAGCGCAATAAAACCTAATTAAAATGATCCACATCCCATCTGCCAAGTGTAGGGCAGGACAGCCAGGGAAAGTTAGAGTCCCAGGCAGTTCAAGGAGAGCAAGTAATGTGAATAATCCTGGCAATACTTAGATTATTATAAGTATATTTACATAATGTTAGCATATGATAATACAATGTAACCAAGATGGTCCTGTGTTACCACCACCACCACCACCACCACCACCACCATCATCATCATCATCATCATCATCATCACCGTAGCTATCAACTGCTACATACTTTCCATTCTCCACCCTCTGGACATAGGAGCAGTCCCTGGCACACTAGACATGTGTCATCCCACTTAGTTGTCATTAACTTTCCGTAAAGTCAGTGTTACCATGATGCCCATTTTACAAATGAAAGACTGAGAGCTGTGAGATTAAGTAGCTTGTCCAAAGTGACACTGCTAATAAGTGCCAAGCTCGATCGGTGCCTGGCTAGAACAGGCATTCAGTACTTGGTAATTCAACTTTGGGTACCATGCACAACCAACCCTCACTCACTTATTGCCAACAGTGAGCTAGACAGTATGTTAAAAAGAAGGTGACAAGGACAATAAGCCCTCATTGATGAGGGCCAGCAAGATGGTTTGGTGGGGAAAGGTGCTTGTGGGCGGGCCTGATGGTCTGAGTTTAATCCCTGGACTCCACAAAGTCTCAGGAGAGAACCAACCCCTGGGAGATGTCCCCTGGCCTTCAGGCGGCACATGCACACCTGATGCATGGCTACACATACACAAATAAACTTCAGTTTTAGCCTTCTAAATCCACAAGCGCCGTGGATTTGGGCATCGGTGTGAAATGTCCCATCCACATAAAGGCACATACATGTACTGAAAGCTTGGTCCCTAGCTGGTGGTGCTCCTGGGAGATGATTGGCTCATCAGGTAGTAACTCTGTCAATGCATTAATGAATTCATAGCTTAATCAACTATTAGGAGATGTAACCTAGTTAGAAGAAGTTAAAGCACTATAAACAGTCTTGTCCTTGGCCCCTTCCTGTCTCTCACTCTCTGCTTCATGGCCCCCAGAAGTCAGCAACCTTGACGTACTGCACGCTCTGTTAAAATACTTGGCCTCCACTCAAACCTAGAGCCACAGGCCAAGTTGTGAACTAAAACCATGGGCCAAAATCTACCTTTCCCTCCTTCCGACATGTTTCTCTCTGCTACTTTAGTACAGTATCATAGAATACTAACACACGCTGGCATAAACCTGCCTGGGGAGTCCAGGAAGAGCTTAAAGTATCCAGTGAAGCTGAGTCACTGAAAGACAGAGAAAGTTTGTGAAGGAGACAAGCAGAAGGCTTGCACACAGAGAGTGTGGCCGATGCGAAGTCAGAAATTCCCAGCATGCTCTGCGAGTTACAAAAGTCCTCCTCCAAAGTCTTGAGTAGAGCAGTGGGAGTGAAGCCAGGAGTATCTGAGGGGGGATGCTGGAAAGGTCAGTAGGTCAAGATCCTCACGTGCCATCCAGGACAGGTTCAGAAATGTAAATTCTCCCAGGAAGCAATGGGGAGCCATAGGTTTTTAAACAGGAAAGTGATGTGGTCAGAGGTCTCATTAGAAAGCCACCCCCAGGTAACTAGGCAAGAAATATCTTGGAAAAGAAAGTCCATGCCCTGGGACACAGTGCCCCCTACGGGGGTGGGGAGTGTCAAATCCTTAGAAGTGGTCAAAGGAAGCTCACCCAGCCCTGCCAGAATTAGACTGCAGCCTGCGCTCTTTGCCTACCTAAGAAGTGAGGTGCTCAGTCTAACAGGAAAGAGTTTTCCATGAGTCCCCAACTCCCATCCCAGGGAAGATGTGTTCTATATCCTGGGTGCTGTCACAGGTCCCTTCTTGCAGACAGAGCGGCAGGAGCTGGCCCATACTGCTTTGCACCTAGAGGTCTGAAGTTCAGGAGGAAGAAACAGGCTCCTCCAAACAGATGGGTCTTTAAAACACAGAGAACACCAGAGCTGCAGACACATGAGACAGATAGACAGGCTCTAAAAAAAAATCTCCATGGTTGCCTTTGTCATTTCAAATGATGTTGCCCTTTGACCCAGGAAGAGGTTCCAAAGGCATAACTAGAGCAATAATCTCCAGCATCGATGTTTTGATAAAATGAAAGAGGAGGGGGGAAAATACGTAATATCAACACCACCTCCGGGAGGCACAGTCAGAAAAAGTTATCAAGCATGCTGTCAGAGCCGGGCAGGCCGCACTGTCACCCACCTGACTCTGGGCGCCTAATAAAGGCCGCATCTAGGAATTCGTCGCTCCCGAATGCATAATTCACTAGTCAAAAAGCAGCGGTAATACATTGCATTTTCATAAGGGGCTCTGAAGCTGTCTAATTTCCCTGAGCCTCAGGACGACAGGAGGCTGTGGCCACTCGAGGAGGCCCCTTTATGCATTATGGATAGAGCCTTTGCAATTCAAAGTGACAGCTCAGATCCCCACTCCCTGCCACCCACCCACCCACCTGCTCCCAAAACCCCAGATCCTGCAGAAAGGCCTAGAACTAAGGGGTTGATCTGTCCCCAAAGCCTACGTGTATTTGGTACCTAGAAATGAGCATTAGTGTGTAGGTGTGAGGGTATGGGTGTGTGCATATCCGTCAAAGTAAAGAACAAAGCTTTCATGTTCCAGTCCCAGTCACCACTAAAGAAAGCCGGGACAGGAACTCCAGCAGGTGGGTCTTAACAAGCACAGTCAGCTTGCCTGTCACTTGACGACACAGTTTCAAGATGACGCAAAGAACAAGTAAACCAATAGAACCATCCGACCTATGCCCATGTCGACGTTGGTGTCCTCCACGGGACCCTACACGGCCTCCCTGACACACAGAAAACACTCTGTAGCTATACGTATCGCCAGCCATCATGGCAACGGGGAGGAATGAAATATGTCTTCCCCCGGCCCCTCACAGCGGAAACAGAAGGAGGGAAAGATGTTAAAGCAAATACTAAGTATAGCACACCTAGAATCTCGGCACTCAGGAGGTAGATGCAGGATCAGGAGTTCTCGGACAGCCTCGGGAGTGCAAGGCAGCCTGGGATACATGGGGTGTAGCCTTTAAAAGTAAGGGGGAGGACCGCTTTGTGATGAAGGAGTTTTAGGGAAGAAAACAGGGAGTCTCCCTCTAACCTCACCTGAGGCAACTCCCTCAACCTTCCTCTAGTAGGGCCCAGACATCAAGTGAGCTGTGTGGTGTGCTGGAAAGACCACAGGAAGAGAAAGAGCTGGGCTCGAGTGCTGCCCCTACCTTGGCTGCAATGACACCTGGGATACATGGGCTTTGATGCACTCACACACCGTCAGCAGCAATGGTCAGCCTGGCCCATTGTCTTTCTCCCAGGTACCAGGGCCAGCCACTGCATTGCGCCTTACTGGAGCTTTTATAAAACACGTGAGCTGCCAGCATTTGCATCCCTCTGCCTTGAGACTCTGACACTCCAAATACTCTCCACCTCCAAAACAGAAGTCACCTGTCCCAGGACAGAGGTGCTGGAGAGGAAGGTTCAAAGTGTGACACTGGGGAAAAGTCACGTGTGACAAGCAGAGGGAATCTGCTGGTCGGTTTTCGTCAGCCTGACACAAATCTATACATATCTGAGAAGAGAGGATCTCCATTGTGAATGCTCTCCGTCAGGTTGGCCCGTGGGACGTTATCCTGACTGACAGGTGATGTGGGAGGGCCCAGCCCACTGTGGGCTGTACCACCCCTGAGCAGGTGAGCTTTGGGTGTGTCTAAGAAAAAATAGCTGAGCAAGCCAGGAAGAAAACAAGCCAGAAAGCTGTGTTCCTCCCTCTGCTCCTGCCCCGGTTCCTGCCTGGGCTTCCCTCAGTGGTGACTGCGATTGGGACAGGAAAACTGTAGTTGTAAGGTTTTTAATGACCCTATTAGTTCTTAATATGACCCAGCCAACCCCCAATAATCAAGACAGAGGCCTATCTGTTTATTTAATCAGCTTCAGTACAATTACTAAGCTGAAATTACCTCTGAAGACTATTTTCTACGCTATAGTAGCCGTCTCACAACTGAACTCCCCAAGTTGCTTGCTCTTTGAGTCTGGCCCAGGCTCCTTATGTTCTTTTGTCTGTCCTCAGGGGCCACTTCTCTCTGCCACACGCTCCTGGTCCGTCCCATCTAATGGCAACCTCCAGCTCTCTCCATCTTCCTTCTCCTTCTTCTTCTTCTCATTCTCTCTCTCTCCTCGCAGTCCCTACCTGCGACCCACAAACCCGTAATAGAAGCCCTGACTATTTCTATTCTCCCCAGTAATCGCTTGTCAGCCATTTTTATTTAACCAGTCAGAGAAGATTATTGAGCAAAGTCGACATCATTTGGTATACGTGAGAATGTGCTCCTCATAGGGAGTGAAACCAGATCAGGGGAGCCTGTATTTGCCACATTTGAATACATGGCAGCAGCACCAGACCGACCCCACCCCAGCCCCAACAGAAAGCCATGTAAACCGTTTCCTCCCCAAGTTGCTTTGGATCAGTGTTTTACCACAGCAACAGACTCAAACTAGGTCAGTAGGTGAGAAGATGAGCTCCCATGCCTCATGGGCTGGTAGCTACCAGGTGGGCTTCATCCGGAAGGACTTCCCCTACCCAGTGTTGGAGTGAGCCACCAGCATCTTTCTGTTCCCAAACACCCTTTCCTCTTAGCTTTCTGATCTCCCTCCTTGATGGCCAGTTCTCAATGAGGAAAAAACCACAGGTTCTGGAGACTTCCCCAGTCCTCAGCAGCTGGGGCTCCACAGTGGTCAGAGTGACAGGTCAACATGGAGAACATGGAGAAGGAACAAGAATAACACGTACTAAAGAAGTTGTAGAGCTTCCTCATAGCTGTCCCCGCAACACAGAAGAGACGTTTGTCCATCCCTCCCATCCTCTAGTGATTTCTAGGGCCTTGTTGGTGATTGACAAGCAGCCAGGAGGGACAGGTGAGCAGATGTCAGCAACTGTCCTAGTAGAAATGCCACCATAAGCCGCATGCGCAGAAAGGAGGACTAACAGGAGTTCTCCACATATGACCTGGAAGACAGGCTTTAGTGCTGAGAAGGAGGAGAGCGGAGAGGAGAAGGGAAGAAAGAGAAAGAGGAAGTTAATGATCCCGGTTGAAGTTCTGAGGACAGAGGGATTCGGTGGCAACTGACAAAGGTATTCCCCTGATCCTCCCTTGAATTCTGCTATTCCCAATATATTTACCCATAATGGGAAGAACCGTTGATCAGGAGGCTTAAAGAAGAGGTCAAGTTTCCTGTTGGTCCCCAAGAGTTCTTCAGACACTGAAGTGCTTATACAGCCCAAGCAGAGGTGTCACTTAATCCAATGCCTAGAAGGAGGGGACAGAAAGCTTGGGAGGGCTCAGGGTAAACTTTAGATATAAAGTGGGAGTTCTAAGGAGATCTTCTCTAGAAGTCGAAGGGCGGGTGCCAGTTAGTGTATGGTGTCTACAGATTAATGCATACTTTGCAAAGCTGCCCTGTGATGGACAGAAGGACACAGGCAAGACCCAGCAGCTGTGCCCGTGGGCCTCCACAGATGGTTGAAATTTTATACATACATAAGTATGTTTGCTCCAAGCATAGGAAATGGTGTCTCACAAAGTCACAGGCAGACATACTGGAGAAAGTTGGTCGGTGCTGAGCTGAGGATCCAAAATGTTGGGGAGCACGTAGTCAGGGAAGGAAGCTGTGTAGAGTGGCAGAGGAGGAAGGGAAGGCCAGGGCAGAGCACCCTATTGCTTGCTAAGGAGTGACAGCTCTAAGGGAGCTCTTAAAGGCTTGCTTAGTGGTCTGGCTTGGGCGGGTCTCTCATATACATAATCTAGAAAGGGGGAGCTGGAGAGATGGCTTGGCACTTTAAGGGCTTTTTCTGCTCTTACAGAGGACCTGATTTTGGTTCCCAACACTCACATCAGGCAACTCACACAACTGCTTTTACCTCCAGCTCCAGGGGATCTTATACCCTCTCAGTCTACTCACCTGCACACACACGCATGCATATATGGAGACAGACACACATGTAAATAAACAGGTAAATAAAAATAAAGCAAAAAAGCTCTGGGGAGGGGAATGGTAAGACACGGGTACTATGGTGGGGGAGGGGTAGAAAAAAGAGGGAGAAGGGCTTACACTGAGAAAGGGAAGGGAGGGCAATACAGAGGGAAGAGAAATAAATTATACTAAGGATGTTTCAGAAAACCATAAGGCTTTATACTAGTCTATGTTTACCTAAAATAATACATAGTCATATGTATACAGATGTGTGTGTGTGTGTGTGTGTGTGAGAGAGAGAGAGAGAGAGAGAAAGAGAGAGAGAGAGAAAGAGAGAGAGAGAGAAAGAGAGAGAGAGAGAGATTTAAATAAAGTTACACCACTTGAGATTACAATGCTCCCCTCAAGAGGCATAGACTCTCTAATAAAAATCCAAGTGCATTCAAAGAAGCACCCAGACAGGGCTGGAGAGATGGCTCAGCGGTTAAGAGCACTGACTGTTCTTCCAGAGGTCCTGAGTTCAAATCCCAGCAACCACATGGTGGCTCACAACCATCTGGAATGGGATCCAATGCCTTCAGTGTACTTATAGAATAATGAATAAATCTTTAAAAAAGAAAAGAAAAAAGAAACACCCAGACATGCAAAACCTCCCTTCAGGTTGTTGGCCAGAGGAGTCCAATATGGACAACAAGTTGCTGTGGGATGCCCAGCCCCAGCTGATTCAGCTCCAATGCAACCTCTAAAGCTCGTGGAACATCACAGAAGTGAGAGTAGGAAGATTGTAAGGACATTGGTGCAAGAGGATGTCTTCTACCTATGACAAGGAGGCTGTACCTGTGACATTTCAACAATATTGCCGCCCAAACGAGATCTAGGCAGTGACAACACCAGCTGTCATGTCACTGTGGATGAGGGAAATCTCACAAGGCCCCACCCCTAGATGAAAAGCTACAGGCAATTAACGAGTGCCTCAAGAGGAAGGATCAGTCTTCCCCCAGGAAGGAGCTCCTTAAACGGTTATCCAATCCCAGCCTTGCACACATGCACAGAGGAGCAATACCACATAAACTAGGCAGGCTGTACTTCTGTATTTGTATGTATGTACGTATCTGCTTTGGGGGCTGTGGTACTCACTGGTTCAGGGGAAGGTATATTTCCTGAAGGTCTGGTGGCTGACACGACACGCTGCATCCATAGCTCCACATACATGTCTAGAGCACATGCCTGGAGTTCAGAATTTGAAGAATAGTGACATGGTGAGGATAGTTGGTGCTGGGTGGCTTTCTCACACTGGGGCCAACAGAAGCAAGCCCTAAGAGAAGAATTAGAAGCCATGTAGCTAACTTAGAAAAAGATCCCAGGAATCAGTGGTTAGGGTGCAAAGTTAGGCAAGCATGGGGAGATGCTGGTGCAGAACAGGCTGCTAAGGAGTTTGCTGCTATAGACAAATGGTAAAAGGGCCCTTTAGACGGTCATACAGGAGAACTGTGCTGCTCCTTGGGGTTTGTCATGGCCTTTGCATAGTGCTAATGGCCCACATGAGATCCTCTGAGAGCTTACAAACATTCCCTCCTTAGAGGAGGGAGGTCCAAGGGGTTCACAAGCCTCTCCTCTATAGGTTATAAAAAGGGGGAGGGTGGGATTCAGTAGTGCAGCTGCCCTTGAGTCACCCATGATCATGTAGCCAACCATGGTAAACCACTGCTTCACCATGCTGGACATGGTAATAGAACCCTTCCCTTGAAGACTGGAGAGATGGCTCAGTGGTTGAGAGCACTGACTGCTCTTCCAGAGGTCCTGAGTTCAATTCCCAGCAAGCACATGGTGGCTCACAACCATCTGTAATGAGATCTGATGCCCTCTTCTGGTCTGCAGGCATACATGTGGGCAGAAAGCTGTATGATGTATACTAAATAAATAAATAAATAAATAAATAAATAAATAACCCTTCCCTTGGAGTGTGGGCAACTATCTAGGGTAATTTCTCCTTAGGAAAAAGTCACACAACAGGGATTGGCTTTTTACCCACTGGATCAAGAAGACTAGGAGTGTTTCCTCTCCAACCAGCCTTTGGCTTATCCTCTAGTTACATTTTTATTGGGCTGGACAAAACTTCCCACCAGAAAAAGGCCACCAGAGCCTTATACTCTATGAAAAGACGCTGAAGCTGTGATCAAATAAAGGAGTATTCTACATGGAGATCATCCTGAGTTATCCAAAGGGACCCTTAAAATTCTCTCTCACCAGCGTCTTTGTGAGAAGGATACAAATAGAAGGAAGATGACATTATGGTCAATGGAGGCAGGGGTCGGAGAGACACAGCTTCGAGCCAAATAACACAGGGACCTCTGGGTGCTTTTCTGGGCAGCTATAGAGGACTGAAAGACAGGTAACCAACCCACAGATTGCCCCATTGGGTCTCTGGATGGAACCCCAGAGACAATGACTTTGGACTTCAATCCTCCAGAACAGTCTTAAGATACCTTAGCTGTGACCTTTTGTTACAGCAGCCATGAGATGCTGATACATTCAACAAACACTAGAGAAGGCCCCTCTCTGAGGTGTAACTCATGTGTCCTCCTGCCTTCCCAGATAAAGCAGGGAAAACTCTCTCTGGCAGTGTCTCATGTGCCTCTGTGGGATGTCTGCTATCTCCTTGCATGGTGATGAATGTCTAAACAGCATCAGCCTTAGAGAGCATGGTCTGAGTTGACAACATCACTGTACCAACCCCCAGAGCTGTATAAAGCAGGGACCTCTGGGTACTTTTCTGGGTAGCTCAAAGGTCAAGGCCTTGATTGTTTTTTACAAAGGGCAACATAAGGTGCATCGACAGTAGACTCTGAAGCCCCAGGGAGCCCAGTGTTGGGACAGCCAGGGCAACCACAGGCCAGGGTATGAGGTGTTTATGATGGTGGCGAGCCTGGCCAGGATGCCGTTGCTCATCCTCCCCCACTCCATAAAGGAGGTGTTGTAGTTAGTCCCTGTTTTATAGGTGAGTAACCAGAGGCTCTGGCAAGTGAGTGGGGTCAGGGCAGGGGCTCTAGAGGGTAGGATTTGAGGATGACCCAGGGAATAAGGTGAGCTGCACCCAATCAGCCAGCGTGGTTCTGGGTTTCAAAGGCTGACTTACACCTAGGAAGCAAGCATAAGAATGAGTCGGCCATCTTGCCTGGGTGATGAGGAAAGGGAAGACAGCCAGGGCTCGGGTCCCTGATGCAAATGCTCCTTCACCACCAAATAGCCAAATTCAAGTCTGCACACCTGAACACTGCTTGGCTTCCTCAGGCCAAATCTGCCTGAACCAGAGGATCCACCATGACAGAGAGATGTCCAGCACCGAGAACTCCCCATCCTGGTCTCTGCTGAACTGGCCTCACCTCTGTTTCCTTGTCAATGAGAGTAAACTGAGCTGGGTACCAGGGACAGGAAGGCTCAGATTGACAAGTGGTATCTATGCCTTCTGGCCTTCAAAGTCCTGGTTCTACAGGGAAGCGCAAATCATAAGCACCTCCAAAAGATACTTCCTTGAACCCCAGACTTTGGCAGCTTACCTTGGGCCTGAAGACACTTTGCTGATTGAATTTGCTGTTCCTCTACCAGGCCATGTCACTAAAGCGTCTTCCTATCCACAAAGGGGGCTTTGTTAAAGATGAGGTAAGTAGGTGAAAGGTGACTTCTAAAAGCATTCAGTATGCGCATGCTCCAAGCCTGATCTGGAAAGCTTGCTCTCATTGTTGTTAGGCTGAGAGACCAGGATAAGCAGATCCACCTCAGGTCATTGGCTGGGGCTGGTAGGGAGCTTCACACAAGAGCCCCAGAGGAGGGTTTGGAACTGAAGTTACAGCGGCCGCCCCAGCTCCCAGTTCTAAGCATGGTCCCTGGACCACTCACTTCACCTGGGAACTTGTTGCCACTGATGACCAACGGCCCCATCCGGAACCCACTGACAGAGACGCCTGACCCTAGGGAGATCTCCCGTTCATCTGCACATGTGCTCAAGTTTAAGATGCTCGAGTCGGAGATTCTCTTACACAGGAACTGGGGACAAGAAGGACAGCAGGAAGGAATTAACTCCCTCTGTTCTTAGCTGCAGACCTTTAAAACTGGCAGATGATCAGCAGCCCTTGCTCCCATGAAAGACTGCTCAGACCACGGACAAGTCCCTTTCACCAACAAACTGCACGCAGGTCCCTGGCCTGAGACAGTGTGGGTGAGAAATCTGCTCACTCATGACCAGCCCAGCTCTGTACCAGTCCCTGTCAGGTCCTGTCAGAGCCCCCTGCCTCTGTCTGGCACAAGCATGGGGGGTATTCCCTCCACCCCAAACTTTTGTGTCTTTGTAAAATGTTTAGTGAAAAACTGCCGACTATGTAAATCAGAGATCATTAGAGGTTGGGTTTTTCCTCAAAGAATGGATTCAGCAAAACGCTGTTTTCTCCCCGGCTCTGGGTCTCTATTTAGGGGATTGGAGCTCTGTTTGTTTATTTATTTATTTATTCATTAGCTGGGCCCACAGTCAAGGAGAAGGGAGCAGGGCCATTAATCTTTCCTGTCATCCGTTCACAGATGTGGAGTTCACACTGCAGCAGCAAATGTGAAGTCAGCAGTACCCAGCCACAAGGTGGAAATTTCAAGAGAAATAAGCTTAGAGGAATGAAAAAAATATAAAATAAAATAAAAGGGGAGTGGGGGTGGGGCAAGGAAGAAAGAGACACACGGACCTGGGACGGGGCACATTTAAGGTATAGTCTGTCCCTCCCTGGGCGCCTGTGTGTGTGCTCAGGGTAATCTTGTTCCCAGCATGGAGGAGCCATTGATATGTTAAATCTTCATCCTAAAGAAATAAGTTTGCAAACTGATCCCGATGAAGCAATGTTTATGTGTGTGCTGTTCACACAGTGCCGGCTGGAATGCAAGCCTGATAACTCTCTCTCTCTCTCTCTCTCTCTCTCTCTCTCTCTCTCTCTCTCTCTCTCTCCCCACACACACACACACACCCCCATTTAGTGTGTTCTAGAAATCTCCATGGAAGGGCAAGTTCACTCAGGCATGAGGTGTCCCTTTGGGGAATGGTGTGTGACTGCCAGCCCTTGCAGAGAGACAGCTCTGTGGCTGGGCTGCAGGACTAGGAAGTTTTCCAAAAGAACAAACCTGTCATACTAAGTGACTACCATGCCTAGTCCTGACCAGGAACCTGGCTAGCACCAGTTGGTGTGAGACAGATCAGAAAACTCAGCCATGGGGCTGGAGAGATGGCTCAGCGGTTAAGAGCACTGGTTGCTCTTCCAGGGGTCTTGAGTTCAAATCCCAGCAACCACATGGTGGCTCACAACCATCTTTAATGGGATCTGATGCCCTCTTCTGGCATGCGGGTATGCATACAGGTAGAGCACTCATATACATAAAGTAAATAAATCTTAGAGAGGTGTGGAGGGAGGGAGGGAGGGAGGGGGAGAGGAAAGAGAGGGAGAGAGGAAAGGAAGGAAGGGAGGAAGAAAGAAAGAAAGAAAGAAAGAAAGAAAGAAAGAAAGAAAGAAAGAAAGATAGATAGATACTCTGCCACAAGTTTCCTACAGTTGGTGCCTTTTCAAACCCTGGTGAATCCCAGAAGGCCCAATATGTCTATATCATCTTGCCAGAGTCAGGAACTCCTGCCTCAGTTTCCTTCATCTGTTCTTGCTTTGAGGACTGATGTTTTCTGAAAGTTTAATTCTTTGCTAGATAACTTTTTTTCCTCAACTGTGCCTAGAGATCATGGTAGCCAGAGTCCCGTAATGCACTACCCCACTAGAATAGTTCAGAGACCTGACCCTGTACCCATTTCTCAAACAATGTTCTCTGATCGCAGCTTGACAAAAACCTGGCTTCATTTCCTGCCTCAAGCTGTAGCCACTCCACTCCTCTGAGGTGCTAAGGCCTTAGCTGCACAGCCACATCTGAGTAACAGCAGAGCTGCATGCAGGGCCTATCCAGGGGATGCTGAAGCCAGTGATTTCGCCCATCACCCTGTGAGTTTCATTCTGCACTTTGAAACTTTGTGCACTCTCAACGAACATTTGTTGAATTGCGTTGAATCCCGGGCCAAAGGCAGAGTTGGGAAAACTCTGGCTGACAGAAGACTGTGGTTAGGTCTGTGCGGAAAGCAGTACACAAGCTCAATGCCCTTCCCTGGATGAAAAAAAAAATAGAAGTGATGCCTGAGCTTGTGCTGAGCAGGGTCTGAGGCTAGACCTGGTGACCCCCCTAGAGAGTCTGTGGCGTGTGCTAGAGGGATAAGTGATGCTCCTGCCTCACGATCAACATACGAGCGTAACTACCCTGCTGTGTGTTGTGGAGATTTTTAAGAGCACACTGGCTTCCTACAAGTAGAGACAGACAAGCAGTGAGAGGGAGGACTTGGAGCTGTCAGAGCAGGTGACAGCTGAGTGTGGCCACAGGACCATACCGTAGGGAACATGAGGTTAGTCCGGTTACACTCCAACGTTGGAACCAGCACCCACTCCCAGCACCCACGGTGGGTGGCAGACATACTTGAATCTCCTTCTGGAACATCTCCACCTCTGTCCACGCCAGCTCCTTGTGGCTGCGTGCAGCTTCAAACCTGTAAAATGCAAACACAGTCTAGGCCTAAGAGGAATTGAGAAGGAAGTGCCTGCATGCCCTTAGCCGCAGGCATAGCACACGCCACTGCTATAAATATCAACTTCCTGAGAGGCAGCAACCCCAGCAAGCAATGAGCACTATCCCACGGCATCTCCCCTCAGCTTCCTACCTCACCCGAGGTTCCAGGCCGATCAAGCCAGAAGCCCCATGCCATCTCTGTTCATGTTTTTCTGTCAGTCATCTCCCCCCTGGCCTCTGCCTCACCTCCTCAGGTTCATCCTTTAGATTAGATTCAGGTGAGAGACTGCTTCCTCCCCCACACCCCAAAAGCTTGCTTACGAAACCTGGGTCCTCCTACCTTACTTTTACTTCTGTCCTAAAGTCATGATACACAACACACCAGCACCTTTTTGCAGTGAAGAGTCAATGGTAAATAGTTCAGGTATCACCGGTTTTGTGGGGATGTTCTAGTTTTCTTTGTTACTTCTGCGATTAAAAAAAAAACCCCACTGAGACCAAAAACAACATAGGAGAGGAAAAAGTTTATTTCAGTTCACAGGTCATAGTTCATCATTAAGGCCAGGCCAAGAATTCAAGCAGGAGCTTGAAGCAGAAACTATGGAGAAATTCTTCTTGCTGGTTCACTCTCTGGCCCATGCTCAGCTAGCTTTCCTATACAGGCCACGTTGCCTAGGAATGGTGATGCCCGAAGTGGACTGGGCCCACCCACATCAGTTAACAATCAAGACAACCCCCTACAGATATGCTCACAGCCAGTCTGGTCTGGGCAAACCCTCAATGGAGATCCCCTTTCTCAGGTGACTCTAAGTTGTATCCAGTTGGCAGTTAAAGCTGATGAAGGCACAGACCTAGTCCATTTTTCTGCAATCACACAATGGCCCGGTCAAGGTCAGCTGAGGCCCCAGACAACCCTAGACACAGAGGGAAAGAAACACATTGCTTCTAGCCATTGACCACAGCTTTGATGTGCTTTGTCATGTAGTATTATTCTAACTAGAATCAAAATAATAGAGTAGTAAACTTTCTCCAAGCTGGGCCACTGAGACTGACTTACCATCTCAGGAGACTGCTTGCATACCTAATCTCCCATGCTCTTCCAACAGTAGCTCTGTCTGTTTAGATCTAACCAAACTCTATATCTATCCAGATAGAAAAGCGCTGAGCTGTGGAAGACTTTAAGTTCCCAGTTGGCTCTTTTGCTTTGAGCGCTTGAACAGACTGTAGAGTTCTGTGGGAGGCTCCTTGGCCACTGTGGCTTTGAAGGAGAGTGAGGAATGGCCTTTTTAAAAAGTGACAGATAGCCAAATGCATGATGACTCCTCATAACAGGATAGGACTCCGTGCACAGAGCTAGCCTTGAGTCTGCTGTGTATGGCACATGAGTGGGGACGTAACGCCTGAACCTCTATGGCTCATGCATGAAAGAATCGCTTCTTTGAAAATAATCGTGAGTTTCTGGGGGTGAGGGGAGTTCCGATGTGAAGTCATGCGGATGGCCTTGATTCTACAATTCTCAGAATAGTCTCATTTTGCGGGTGTGAACCACCACCTCTGAGACTCACAAGTGGGAGGAGACCATCAGAGCAAACTGCAGATGAAATTCTTACCGCTGCCTTCTCTGAACACTTGTTGAAACATTATTCTACATAGTTTGCAAAATAACACTAATACGTAGTAGTTATTATTGTTGTTGTTGTTGTTGTTGTTGTTGTTATTGTTGTTGTTGTTGTTGTTGTTGTCAATGACTACCCAACATTTACAATCCTGTGCGGACCTGCCCATGACATGGTAAGATTTCCCCCACTTTCCCTGAGTCTGGATTGTCCTCCCAGTACACTCTGACAAACAAAAATCTAGAGGAAGTCATCATGGTATTCTGCCTCTGAGCAAGCTTCAACACATCCTCCCAGAACTCTGCCCAGCCTTCCTGGAAGCAAGCTGGGACAGCGTGTGGGATGAGAGATTGGTGACAGAAAATATCAATAAGCCATCCAGGCTGGAGGAATCCCAGATAAGCCAGCCCACAGGCAGCCTTAGACACCCAGTGTCTGGCCAAGGCTAGAAGAAGCACCCAGCTGAGTTTCAGCCCACACTGCCAACCCAGAGAATTGGTAAGCTAAGCGGATGGTAATTGTTTTGACCCAGAGCTTTTGGAAGAGTTTTTTATGCGGCAAAACTGATAGTGTCTTTATTTGAAAATGGATCAACATCACCTCACATTCATGGGTACTATCAACAACTAAATAAGTACTGGCAAGGATGTTGGTGCATTCCTGTGGAAAACAAGCACCTCAAAAAAAATTAAAAATAGAATCATCATATGATCCAGCAGTTCTACATCTAGGCATACACCCAAAAGAAGGGAGAGCAGGATCTCAGAGACTCAAACACAGTCACTAGATCACCATTCCCAAGAGCCAAAACCTAGAAGCAAGCTAGATGCCCATCAATAGACAAATGAATGGGCAAGCCATGGAACATACATGTGCATGCCCTTAAACATTACACGGCCTATAAAAGAAACTCTGCCACATATTACAACTTGGAACATTAGAACATTGTGCTGAGGCACTTCAGTATAAACGCCATGTGACTCCACCCCTAGGCGATGCTTCCAGAGTTCAACTTCACAGGGAAAGGAACTGGAATGCTGGTTTCGAGAAGACGAAACGTTTTCTGGAGATGGGTGGTTGAATACAGAGCAGCATGAATGGGCATCACTGAGTCCCTTCAAAGATGCCCCCGTACCCAAAACATAGACGATGGTTGCTGCTGAGGGCAGGACAGGGGAAGGCCAGTGAGAGCCCAGGAAGCATCCTTCTTCATCTCATACAGGTACTGGACCAGCTCTGAGAACAAACTGATAGGATTTCAGTAAGAAACGTCCACACAAGCTCATGTGTTGAACACTTTGTCTCCAGCTGATAGGGCTATTCTGGTCTCTTAGGACATGAGACCTAACTGATAGAAGAAAGTGACTAGTGGTTGGGCCATTTTTCTCTTTTCTCTCTCTGTTTCATGTCCACCGTGAGGTAAGCAGCCCTTTTCACAGCACACCCCTGCTGCCATAATGCTCTGACCAGGAATATGGAGTCGAGCAGCCGTGGATGAACCCTTCTGAAACCTTGAGCCAAGAAAACCTATTCCTCCTTCAAGTTCTTTGTGTTGGCCTGTGTCATAGCAACACCAACACAACCAGTCCAGAGTGCTCCCTTAGCTGTCAGTCCCTGGGCTTCTCGGCAGCCTAACCTAGTCTTAGCTTGCCTGTGGCACAGAATTACATAGGGGTCTTGTCTAACACACATTCTTGGGTGAAATTTGTTGTGAAACCTGAATACCCACAGGTGAGCCTGAGATTTTTGAGACAATCCTATTCCCGGTGTCTGCTCTGGCCAACTGGGGACTGGCTTTTGAGGGTGGGGTTGGCTGGACATGAACGTAGTAGGTTCCAAGTTTTATGTGGAGCAAGATAATTCCTGAAGTGGCAACTCCAGGTGGATGGGCAAGGGACAAGGGACAAGCATGGTGTCCTTGCTACCAAATACTTCACCTTTTGTCCATGTTGGATTCACTCATGAAGTTGCCACCGGATAGAAAAGTTCAGTTATTCATGCAACAAAAAGCAGCCAAGTAAGAGGAGATTGGTGTTAGGGGATGTTTCAACAAGCAAATGACTGACCTAAACGAACAGTTGGCTCACTTCACTACCCTCTTCTCCATCACCCTTTGTTTCCTCTATCCCTGCATAAGCCCTGGCCTGGATCAGAGGGCTGTCCCTACCCTGCACTGAGAGATGAGTGGAAGGAACCAGACCCTGGCTTGCCCCTCTCTTCAGTCTCCATTTCCCCTCTATTCTGTGTGTGATCCCTAAAGGGCTGATCCCACCCAGCATCCACAGGGGGCCTCCTCAGCCTCTCTCTGGGATGGCCTGGAGGTGGGAAGAGTAACTTGCTTCACCCATCCCCAAAACACCAGGTCTCCCTATTCCCAGGGGAGATCCTGCCCCCCCCACCCTTATAGCTACAACAGGAAGAGGAATCTGGAGACAGAATGTTCCCTTCTCAGTCTGAGGGACCCAACTCAGGCAGGATCCTCCATGGTAGCCCTTTCTCCTCCACCATGAAAGGCAAGAAGGAAGAGCTGGGCACTTGGCTCAGAGGCACCAGCCTACCTTCCATGAACAAGGCATTGGGTTTGACCCTCCTGTGCTTCAAACAAAAGGCACAAGAAGCCAGGAAGCTCACTGACCATCTCACCATATACACGTATAGTAAAAATCACGTGCATGATAATGTATAATTTGTGTTCACCGCTTCAAAAACTAAGTTTTAAAGTTAAGTGTATGTGTTTCTCATGAGATTTTTGTTTGTTTTCTCAAAACTGGTACCCTCTGAACTTCCTTTGGAATGACTGTTTTAAGATATAAGAATCTATGAGTCATTACCATTCTCGGCTATGACAGGAAAAGACAACATCCCCGATTCCATCGCCTCTGGATTTAGAGTTTAGTTTCATGTCTGCAGCTCAGTTCTACAACCTTGGTGAGAAACATCGAAGGGTTTGTGATGACTTCTAGAACGTGTTGTTGTTGTTTGTTTTCTTTGTTTGTTTTTAAGAAATTATCTTAGGGCTAGAGAGACTGTAGTTCAGTAGCTAGATGTTTGCCCTGCTAGTGTGAGGACCTGGATTTCTAACACCCATATTTAAGACTGGCATGGCAGCCTCCTGTATCCCAGCCCTTAAAAGGAAGAGATGGGATCCCTGAGGGAAGCTGCCTAGCTCAGCTAGCACCAGGTTTCTCCAGAGACCTTGTCTCAATAAATAAAGTAGAAAGCAATCAAGGAAGATACCTATCATCAACTTGGGGCTTACACACACACACACACACACACACACACACAGGCAAACGTGCAATAGTGTATGCACAATCACACAAACACATAAAGGAGGAGAGACATGGGAAAGGAGAAAGAGAGGCAGGAAGAAGAAAAGAAAAACTTTTAAAACCAAAACTGACAGGGGCAAGCTAGCCAGCCCCTCCACAAATGACCACTCTGAAAGGATCCACCTTCACGCTATCCCGGGCTGCAAATTAAAAAAAGGAGCAAACAGTGGGGAAGGGCACGAAGTCAGGCCTCACCCGAGCCAGCCTCAGCCCCTAACACTCAAATGGAGTCTTACTGAATATCAAAACAAAAATAGATTATATCTCAGAAACATGAAAATGATTTGACGCTGTGTATATAATCTAATTCAAACCACAAGGCCCCCTAATCGACATTTAATTGATGCAATGATGTTTTCATGACGGTAAATAAACAAAATATATAAACAGAAACATCTTCCTTGCTATTTAATGACTACTTAACAGCTATTGGGGTCAGAGATACCGCGCGCTAATAAACAAATGCTTAATAATCAATTGGAAGCCATTTCCCTGGTTATTGCTTCATTAAATCAGGGTCCGACGTCAGCTGCGGGACAATCCTTCCAACAGGAAAACAATGGCTGAGAAGTGAAAAGGCACGCAACAATGGCCGCCGGTGTGATCAGGAGTTAACTGGTGATGTCTCCTCTTCAGCCCTAAAATAAAATGTGCCTCGTTTGCCTGTACGCTGGGCTTTGTTGCCTTAAAACAAAGTCTGCCTCCCATCCCGGTTTCGTTTACTGTAAACCCTGCCCCCTACCTTCTCTACCAGGTAATCGAAGACACAGAACCTGTGCAGAGGGCCCAGTGCAATGACCAGGTACCAAGTACTTGGAAGGAAGACCCTTCCCTGTGTCATCTGCCACAGTCATTACCACTCTAACTCGCCACTGTTCTCCAAACACTCCTGAAATTCACCCTGGTCACCTCTCCCAGTCAGTGCCACATTGAGCCATTCTCTCCTGGCCCAGCTGGTGGCCCCATGAACTTCCAAACCATGTCCACGAAAGGGGCACCACTAGCCACGCTGGTCAGTGGTCAGCACCATGTTTGACTAGAGCTCTGAGCTCTTGTTCCTTCTCAGGTGCCTGGAGGCTGAGGCAACCTTTTCCTGTGTCACCTCTGGCTGAGAGCTTCCAGGAGGAGAGACCTCTATGGGACACCATTGGGCAACCAAGGTCCATCTGCCCAGGCAGATCAGGCCCCAAGTCAGTTGCCCAGGTACATTAAATAAGGAAGGAGGGGGAGAACAGAGATGTGGGGGGAGGGGAGGAGGACCAAGAAGGGATGGAGGGACTGGGGCAGGTAGAGAGGGAGGTTGAGAAAATAGGGGAGCTCTCTAACTTCCTCACTCAAGTTCCTCTAGGGCATTGGGGTGGTATGTGTAATAATACACTACATGTGTGTGCAACTACATATGTGTGGTTTGTATGGTGTATTATGTATGTGTCTGTATGCATGCAGTCTGATGTGTGTAGTGCGTGCGTTTGTGGCTACATGCGTGTGGTCTGTATGTGGACTGTGTATATGTGTAGTCTGTTTAGAGTGTGTGATCTGCATGTGGTATGTGACTAGGTGGCTGCATCTGTGTGTTCTGTGCATGGTAGTTGTATGTGTGTATATGTGGTTGTGTGTGAGTGTGTGCACTCAGGGATGGTAATGAGGTGACAGTGACCAAACAAAGCAGAAAACTCGTGGTGCCTATGGACCACTTACAGGACAAAAATGCCACCAGGGTAAGTAGGATGCCTAGGAGAGACTGGACATGGGCTTGATGGTCCCATAGCGCCATCGTGTGGCCAGCATGTGTGATGACAGAAGGTACCATCTCCACTCCTTATCCTTATGCAGGGAATAAAGTTGTGCCCAGGCACCATAGACCTCAGAAAAGCACCGTTCACCATCTTAATAATTGAGGCAAAGTGGAAGGAGAGAAAGAAGCAAAGGAAGGAGCCCGTAGAGTCTCACAGACCTGGGTCTGAAACACTAAGAGTTCCTGGAAGAAAGTACCTCAAGAGGTCAGTCACCAGTACAGAGAATCACAGATGGCAGTTCAGAGGGCCCACACAGGCGTCCGGGGGCCTTGGGGCTGGGGATCCAGGGGGAGAGGAGCCAGAGTCCAGATCTGGCAAGGAGGATGCAGTTAGAGAATTCCTCTATTCTTCATATTCCCCCTCCTCCTCCTCTTCCTCCTCCTCCTCCTCCTCCTCTTTCCTCTCCTCCTTCCCTTCTCCTTCTCCTTCTCCTTCTCCTCCTCCTCCCCTTCTCCTTCTTCTCCTTCTTCTTCTCCTTCTCTTCCTTCTTCTCCTTCTCCTCCTCCTTCTCCTTCTCCTCCTCCTTCTCCTCCTCCTTCTCCTCCTCCTTCTTCTCCTTCTCTTCTCCTTCTTCTTCCTTCTTCTCCTCTTCTTCTTCTTCTTCTCCTTCTTCTTCTTCTTCTTCTTCTTCTTCTTCTTCTCCTTCTTCTCCTTCTTCTTCTTCTCCTTCTTCTCCTTCTTCTCCTTCTTCTTCTCCTTCTTCTTCTCCTCCTTTTTCTCCTTCTTCTCCTTCTTCTCCTCCTTTTCTTCTTTCTTTCTCCTCTTCCTCTCCCTCCTCTTCCCCTTCCTCTTCCCCTTCCTCCTTTCTCTCTCTCCCACCTACCCATATATCTCCTTCTCTTTCTCCCCTTCCCTTCCTCTCATCCTCCCTTCTCCTTCTTCTTCCAACCACTCCTCCAATCCTCCTCCCCCTTCTACACTCTTCTGTCCTTGCTTAACCACATATAGGAAGAGCGTTCCCAAGAGCTTCCTATATGACTTCACCTCTCTGAAGATGTCTCAACTGTCCTGAAGGTCATAAGTGAATGACCAGATTTGTACAACCCCATTTTTTAGGGAGTGTGTGTCTCCTTCTCTAAGATCATGTGTGGACTTCCAGAATGCTATTATGGAACACTCAGACCACCTATGTCTGAGACCTGTGGGCTCACTATACTCTCAATGGCGGTGACCTGAGATAGGTACTCAGCGTCTCCACACCACCCTTCCCAGATCACATCTGTAGGCTAGATACTTCACAGTTCCGTCCCCAAAACAGGTACCCCAAGCACTATCAACTCTGTGAGCCAAGAATGCTGGATGGTTACAGACCTTATGACACAGCAAGGAGCAGAGACATGGCCCCAGGTTTGTCCCTTATATAGTGTCCACTGTCTGCCTTCTCCAATGGACCAAGAGCCTGGGCCAGCATCTCAGCCTGACTGTCTATCCTCCACTGAATTGTGACTAGCAAATATGGCAAGGTGCTGTGGGACTCTTCCCAGGGAGAGATGAGCAAACATCTCATCGCTCAAGATAGACCATAGCAACAATTCCGGTCCAGCTCAGTGAACCACTGGCATTATGGTACTTACAGGAGGAACATAAGTGACGCTCAGGCAGCAGCCTCCTGGAAAAGCCCACCCCACGTGAGTGACAGCTCATGCAAGCTGCATCCCTCAAGCTCCCTGCCAATTTGTCTGCAGGCCCCACCCCAGTCTCCTCTGCCAGCAGGTGTTTACTGGTTTTCTACCCCCGCAAGGAGCCCCATGAATCTCGTGATTTCCTGAGCTTCCTACGCCTTGGAAACATCATCGCTCCATTTCTCGAGTCTTGGGAACCCCTCCCCCCACTCCGGGAAGGCTGAATGCAGAGGAAATAGCTACACAACACTAGGACTTAATGAGCATCTGTTGATTGGTAAATCAGGTCAGTGTGGAGTCCCCAAGTACACTGTGCCAGCAGGCTGGGTGAGCGAATCCCAAAGATGCTCTCCCTTCAGACTGTCCTCCTGCCTCTGTGCTGGCTCTCCTCCTACCCAGGGTGCCCTCTCCACCTTGGCCCAGGCAGCTGTCTGCTCTTCCAGAGCTTTCCGACCACTGTAGGCATAGCCAGGCTCTCTGTGAGCCCTGACTCAGACTTTCCAATCACATGACTACTGATGAACAGTTGTCAGAAACCAGGGCCTTGTCTGAGTCCCTGCGGCTGCCTCCTGCTGGGGAGACTGCAGAACCTCAGTCCTTTGTAATGGTGGGAAGTGGGGAGGGGTAAAAGGAAAGAGAGGGAAAGACCAGGGAAGCAAAAAGGAAGTAGGGATGTAGGAGGACTGGAAGGGAAGGAAGCAAGGCCCCGGCTTCTCGGTGACTTTAATGATCTCCCCCCTCTACCCCACCACAGCATAGAGCCAGCCCTACTGGGTTAGACCGAGTATGGCTGCAGGGCACCCTGTGCCTCCCCCGCCCTGCCCTCTCCCAACACATCCTTCTCATCAGTTCTCTGCGCTTACCTAACTCCTGACTCTCTTGCTGTAGACACTGTCTTTCCAGAGCTCCAGCAGGCACAGCTCTGTCTCTGGAGTTAGCACACCTGCCACTCAGTGCTGACACAAGCACAGAAACAAGATAGGAAACAGAGCCAGAACGATGCTGGGGGGGGGGAGGGGGGGAGAAGGAATGGAATCCCCCAGCTGGTGAGGGTGATTTCTAGGGTCTCCACCGAAGATGTGAGAGCTATTGCCCACTGCCCCTCACCCGCCCGCCCACCACCTGCAGCTTCTCCTCTACACACTGAATAGGAGGGAATGGCACCCATGAGCATGGGTGCGGCAGGGCAAAGGTGCCAGGGGAGAACCCTTGTCCCCACCCCATGTTATCCAGAAGGTCTGAGCCTGTTTCCCCTCAGCTGTAAGCCCTCCTGAAAACACTACAGAGAAACTACAAGCCAATCCCCAGCCCTTGAACACTCTGGCAAATAAATCAGCCCTCAGAGCAGCATTCTCTTAGCCTGCCGGTGCTCGGCTCCTGATTTATATGGGTTTTGAATCTGCTGAAAGAAAGTTGGTAGCCTACCCTTATGGAACAGTTGGGGTAGAGCTGAGTTGAGGCAGCCCCAGGTAGGGAGTCTCCCCTCAACACACACACACACACACACACACACACACACACACACACACACACACACATACACCCCTTGGTACAACTCAGAAGGCAGCAGCAAGGAGGCTGTAAAGTAAGGCATCTTCCTTGGGAAGGACCCGGCATCCCCAGTCCCTCCGAGGACAGAGTTCTACATTGGTCTATTTCTGCTGCTGTGGGGAACACTGTGACCTAAAGGGTAATCAGCCTATGGTTTATCATGAAGGGAAGTCAGGGCAGGAACTTGAGGCAGGAACCATGGGGAGTTTGACCTCTGGCCTGCTTTCCATGGCTTGCTCAGCCTGCTCTCATCTACAACCCTGGACCGCCTACCCAAAGATGGCACCCCCCACAGTGGACTAGGACTTTGAACTTCAATCATTAATTAAGAGAATGCTCACACACATGCTCACAGGCCAATCTATGAGAAGTCTTTTCTCAATTGAGTTTCCTCTTCCCAGCTGACTCCGGTTTGCGTCAAGCTGACAAATAAAAGGAAGAGCACAGGCTCCGGATGCGAATCCAGGCAAGGAGTGGTACCCTCCCTTTATAAAGGATAATTCAAGGAAGTCTGTGACTTGCCCAAGCTTGCCCTATGAGGGAGGAATGAGTCAAAACTGGAACCCAAGCCTAGCCCTCATTCTGAATGGTTCTTACTTTTTTTTTTCCTTTTGCTCTGAGAAAAAAGCACTCGTGGGAATGACCAAAGAGAAGTCTAGGGAAAGCAGCTTAGCAGTAATTAGAAACACTTCTGGGGGGCGGGGGGCAGCGAACATCTTAGTAGTACAATCAAAGCAATAGCCCCTGGACTCTACTTTGACTGTAGGTGTATCTGATCCATCTCCATGCAGCCTGGCTGGGTCCTGAGGCCCCATAATTCTCCTCTATCCTGATTGAAAACGAAGGGTGAGCTCATTTGCTTTTAGGGCCTGGGAGAATAGACCCTCGAAGACAAAGAAGAGCCCTCAGACTGGGGTGAGGGTCTATCCTGGCAAAGGAGGCCAGCATTAGGAGAAAAGCAGCACTCAATGAGACAGACCCATCTTAGCCACTCTTCGGTGGCCCAGCCGGGAGTCAGTGACCACAATCCTTCTCTCCAAGATTTCAGCACCCCACAGAGAAAGGGTAGCCTCTAAATGTCAACAGGATCAGTAGTGGCAGCCCTGAAGGCAGATGGACACTCTTCCATCCCTAGGGCACAAGATGTCCACTACTATGGGTCAAGACAGTAATAATCCCATTCGTTGCTTTTCCACTGACCCTGTGCAGAAGGGAAGTTCTCATGTCACCTCTGACCTATGCATGGTGATTTCTCGGATCAGGGGCTCTAAGGGCCCAAGGAGCAACTTCTGGATGAGAAGGACAGGACAGCCACACCCATGGACAAGGTGACTGTGCCCCATGACACAGATGCCTGTGTACCATGGTGCTGGCGGCACAGGCATCAAGAGGTGACCTCTCTTGCCCTGGGTACAAGACAAGAAGCTAGGCCATCACCAAACCTCTGCACCCAGCCAGCCCTCTCTTTCCCTCCTAAGCCTGTGTCTGCAGCTCCACAGGACAAATGCCTGGATACCATCAGCATACCCAAGTCCATTCTGCAAACCCTTCCCCCTGGGACCCTTGAGGAGAAAAGTGAGAAGTCACCAGAAGCTATGGCAAATAAAGGACGGTGTCCCACAGGACCACAGAACATTAAATCCAATATTCCTTACTAAAACTCCCTCTTTCGTCCCCTCTCTTTCAGTACCTGCCCTGGGATTTGGGTACGTGGTGTTATACAAAGGACAACTGGCTATCTGTACGTCACACACCTGGATCCTCCTTTGGCCATAGTTTTCAGATCCAGGTGACTCACTTCTACCTGCCTGTCTCCCCGACTCCCATCACCTCCACAATATGCTTCTCCTTCAGGCCATTCCTCACTGAGTCTTAGACATCTAACGCTCCACAATGACTCCTCCAACCATGGGTCTGTCTTTTCCCATCCACAGGTTTTCCAGAACCCCTGCTTGCCTGTAACCCAGCACCAATAAGCAGTACCTACTTCCAAAAACCAAACCCGGCTCCAGAAAGCCTGGTGTGACCTTGAAGTTCACGCCACCCTCCACACACAGATGGGAGCATGGGAGGTCCTCACCCTGTCTCTCCCTTGCCCTGCCTACATATACACACATACTATACATAGACATATTTCCCACAATCTATCTTAGCACCATATCTAGTTGCCAAGGCCCCTCGCTCCTCTTGGCCTCCCAAATCCCTTCTAAGTGAGTTCATTAAAGAGTTCTACACATCGCTTCTCGACCTTTTGGCTAAGATCAAGTGAAGAGTTCTATGCTCAGAAGGCTTCTGATCCCCTCGTTCCTGAACTGAAATCCTATCTCAGGTGTCCTGGGAAGACAGCCACAGGCTGTGCTCTGTGACCCCTCAGGTGACAGATCTGCAGAACCTTCTCACTCCCAGACAGCAGCCCCACCCTCAGCCCTGGTCCCGGTCCCCAAAAGCCATCATGTCTCAGAAGAGGCCTCAAGACTGCAGGGAGGAAGCCAAGAGCCACAGTCAGGAAGACATCAGGCTGAACGGGTCTGGATTTGGGTACACCTGGGGCGGGCAGGAGGACGGCAGGACCGGCCCGCTTCTGTGCTCTTAATTTGAGGCTCCAAAGAGAGGAAATAATAACAACGGTAACCGTCCCGCTGCCACGGCAGCGCTTCCCACCCTCAAAGGCGTCCAGAAAGTGCTGACAGGGACGGCTGACAAGCCGCGCGCATTGTAATTCACACCATAACAGCATCTCTGGACTCATGGATTTCTCATTGAAAAATTATGTGATGTCTTTTTGGAAACCCAATACTGAGTTATTGATATCGCGAAGCACGGGCACCACTTCCAGCTTATTAGCTTCAGACTCTCGGAAGCCTGGTTTTTTTTTTCCCCCTCCAATCTTCTACTTGGTTTTTCCTTTTCTGTTTAAATTGGATCACGGTGTTTGAGTGAATGCCTTGGGGTGTGGAGATGTGGAAGGGAGGCCTCTATATATGTGGGGGGGATGGGGAGGGTCTTAGATTTGTGTCCTCAACTGTGAGGGTGTGAGTGTCCACCTGAGTATGCAGGCACCCCAGTGTTTCATTGGGGGTGGTGGAGTGTTGTTGTAAAAATATAAAAAGTCTTTTATCCCACTCTAGAACTGGCACTGCGGTACCCCATGATATCTGATAGATATCTTAAAACTCAATCATCAAAGCCTCTCACCCACTCTGCTCCATCCCCTATCACACTGCCAAAGGCCTCTCTCTGAGCCTGGCAGCAATCTCTCTACCTATCTAGTTCCCAAGGCAGGTTTCCATGCCAGAAACACACATCCCAGTTCCGTGGCGACCCAAACTCTCTAGCCGCCGCACACTTTCCTACACTTCAACCTGCACATGAAAGAACACACGACACGATAACCTTTGACCCAATTGATAAGCTATAATTGCCCACCTACACATACAGAGCCCAGTACCATCCATCGCTTAAGAACATTAATAACAACCCGTAAATACACAGAGCGGAATCTTAATGTCACCCGCCATATTGTCCTGCCATGGCTTCTCCCCTGCTCCCTCCTCTCTCTTCCTCTTTCCGTTCCAGTCTCCTCCTCTTCCTTCAAACTTTTCTCCCGCCCATCCTTCCTTCTCGTCCAACGACAGGCCTCCTGCTATCCTGTACCTGCCTCACCTGTGACATCATCCCACAGGGGAGGGAATGTTCAACTCTGCCTCCTTGTGTGCAGGTCTTGTGCATCCATGTATAGCAATATGTCCATGTGTTGTGGTATCTGTGTGATTACTCTGGTATGCATGGAGGTGAGTGGGAGGGGTGTGGAGATGAATGTAGAGGCATGTGGAGGCGAGTGTGTTATGGAGGTGAGTAGGGGTAAGGAGGTAAGTGTAGCTAGCATGGACGTATATGTGGATATACCTATATATATCTGTATATGTGGATTTAGTGTATGCATGGGTATAAAAACATGTGAGCACACGTGGATGTTGTGGGGCGGTAGGCAGTGAAAGGTACTCTGATTCCTGGTGGAGATAGGTCAAATCCCCGGGAGACCCTAAAAGGAATGGCAGGCACACTCCCATTCTCCCAGGATATCAGGGCCTCACCTAGCTGTGCCCCTCTACACGGACCCCCGTAGAGATGTTTGAGACAGATCAGTCACGTAGGGCAAAGTCCCAAGCCCCTCCTCCACAGGTGAGGACATGACCACAGGTCACATAGGCTCAAGAGAGATCAGATGTAGAAGCAGGACCACGCCCCAAATATGTAGATGAGGTCTTCCCAAGCTCTCAGGCCAAACCAATAGGAAGTACCTGCTGTCAGACATTGACCCGTCCAATAAGACTGTATTTAACTGTCATGTTCAGAATTAAAGGTGGGCAGGAATTATTCCATCGTCTGAGCGCTTCTGTCATAAGAGCTGTAACACTGCCACTTGGAGAAGAGATCTGCTCTCCTGAAATCACTGCCAGAAGCTCCCCTGCACCCCTCACGGATAGTCAGTCTCCTCCTGGCTCAGCCTGGCCCGAGCAACCCAAGCAGCAGGAGTGCAAAAGAGAAGGACCAGCAGTGGGGACGGCAGAAGCTGTCCCCACTCCCTGCCCACGTTCTCTCCACCTTGCCAAACCCACGCATCTAGCCAGGCAAGGGAGCCGTGAAGAGTACCAGGCTCCAGAGCCCCACGGATGTATCTATGTCTGAGGAGCCTTATGATTATGATACATCTCGACTTCACTGCACAGACCTCTGATTTTAGGTGCACACTCATATGTATGTCTAAGTACCTTTACATCTTCATGATATGGGTCTTTATGTATGTGTTCACAGAGGCAGAAGGGCCATGGTGTTGAACAGCTAAGTTCTAACCTAAGGAAACTGTTAGTTTTGCCTCCTGTCAGAAATGTGACCCTGAGCAATCTTTTGTGACCTCTCTGGCCCCTGCAGAGTAAGGATAGGTAGCCTTGCTGAACAGGTGTGCTGGAAGGATACAGTGGGTTCATGCGAACAAACCTGCATCATGGCGGTGTCCACTGTGTGAGCTCCCAGGTGGGTGTGTCTAAGGTTATCGTCCAGCCCTGAAAAAAGAAAATTTCTTATTCTCCTTGGTGCCCGCTTGAGCCACAGGTGTGGCTTAAATTGTGCCTGGCATCTTCTTGCCTCTGTTTAAAGCACTCTTTCGAGGAGCATCCTAGTGTGGCTTCCCAGCATCAGGACCGATAGACTGTCTCCAGCTGATGAAGGGTGTCTCAGCATCTGGAGACCTCATTGTAAGTGGAAAACACCAAGGCATAGGAGTGGGGGAGCGCCCACCAGGATAAGGAATGGACTGCTCCACTCACACACCAGCACACCTGCTGACACACAACCAAGGGATCAGCCTCATTTCACAGGTGAGGAACTGGGCTCCGTGGAGCACATGGTAGATGTTTACATGAAAGAGAACACTGAAATCCCTGAGCCCCTGGGACAACCCTGCACCCAACTCTCTTCTCTCCTAGAATCCCAGCATCAAGAGGACAGCTGGGTCTGTCCATTGGCCTCCCCTACCCTGATGACCCTCACTGCCTCACCCTACAATCACAGATGAACCTTCTGTCCACAGTTCCCTATTGAGGAGAAAATGGGGGTGGGGTAAAGAAGTTCTCCACTTATAATTAAAAATTCTGGGCTCAGGCCTTGACTCCTTGTTGGGCAACCCTAAGAAGGGCCATCCCTCCTACCAGTCATATTTTCATCCGTCCATTCATTCTTCCATAAGTCTTTTCATTCTCTCACTAATCCACCCATTTACTCTGCTATCCACTCATCCATTCATTCTTCAGTTAATCTATTCATTTCTTTCCATTAATCCACCCATTTACTTCTTCTATCCATTCATCCACTTATTCTTCCATCAGTCTGTTCATTCTTTCACTAATCCATTCATTTACTCTTCTATCCGCTCACCCACTCATTCTTCTACCCATTCATTCTTCCACCCATCCACCCACTCATCCACTCATAGAATGTCCTGGTACGGTGAAAAGCAAGAACCCACAGACGAGACGGGAACCCGTTCTCTCTGCATTGATGAACTTGAGGCAACAAAGCCTCCTACGGAGCACAGTGACAGTAACAGTAACTTCCTCCTCACTGAGCTGGAGAGAGGGTGAGATCAACGCTGAAGCAATGTGTTCATCCAGGGTGGATCAGCCAATTTACCCGTCAGAAATGTCGCAGGTGTGCAACTCAGGTAGAGAGGTTTGCCCAGGGGTTGGGGATTTGGCTCAGTGGTAGAGTGCTTGCCTAGGAAGCGCAAGGCCCTGGGTTCGGTCCCCAGCTCCGAAAAAAAGAATTAAAAAAAAAAAAGAGAGGTTTGCCCAGTATGTACAAGGCCTGGGATTTTATCCCCAGCACTACAGAGGCATATATTTTTTTTAAATATTTATTTTATTTATTATATATAAGTACACTGTAGCTATCTTCAGACACACCAGAAGAGGGCATCAGATCCCATTACAGATGGTTGTGAGCCACCATGTGGTTGCTGGGATTTGAACTCAGGACCTCTGGAAGAGCAGTCAGTGCTCTTAACTGCTGAGCCATCTCTCCAGCCCCATATATTTTTAATCATCTAGTGAGTGTCTATAACACATAGTAGGGCTGGAAACACACCATGAAGAAGACCTTGGCAGCTTAGATTCTAGCGCTGACAGCACAAACAACAAGCAATTCCCAAAGTCTGTCCCAACCCAGGGATTGGGTTAGGGTCTGCTTACCCAGCCCTGCCTCTTCGCTGATCCTCCAGCTAGACTCTGTCTAACCATACCCTGCCAATGAGACCAACAGCATGTGGAAATTAACCTCTTTGACACGAATATGAAAGGTGATTGGAGCCAGGAGACCAATGGGGCCCTGGACGCAGTAAGTGTGTCTGCCTCCTTCAAACCAACGTTAGACGTGCCCTACCAGACACGACCAAACCAACTCTTCACCCCGCCCCTGCACACCACCAGAGCCCAGGAGGAACCCACCCACATACAGCTCTAAGCCCATTTCTGATTCCCAACCCCAGGGTCTTAGAATCCCATCTCAGCGGGCTGGGACAGTCAACAATCTGGAATGTTCTAGAAGCAACAGCTGCTCCTATATGGTAATATCCATGTGGAAAAAGGGGAAATGTCCTTTTTATTAGATTTCCACTGATACGCCTGAAGAGAACTTGCACACAGCATACACACACATCCTTGAACAGACCATTTTTCTGTTCCGTCTAACAGAGAGAGAGGCCCGAAGCACTTCATTCTAACCCTGATCCACGGACAAGGTGTTCCGCGCTGTGCCCCAGAAGGTCTCTGTGACTGAGTGCAAATGTGTTCTTTTTATTATTATTATTATTAGATGAATTGCATCATTAAATTACATTATAAAAGCTAAAAATGCACCATTAATTTTCAAAAACAATAGTAAATACATCTCATTTCTAATACATGATTCTGCATTTAATTTTTGCCTGGGGCCCTTATGGTTTTTTTTTTTTTCCTCAGCCTTACCGTCTCCCTTTATGCAGACTATATAAATGGATCTAAATTGCCAAAGAAATTTTTGCCAAATGTCCGTAATGTGAAAATAAATGAATTTCTAATTGGCTGTTTCAAAAAGAAAAATTACTTTTTGATCTCAGCTCAGCCAAGCAAAAATCTACCTAGACTGAGTAATAAGATGGAAACTCGTGGTGGCCAAAAGACAAAAGGCCCCAGACAGTGAAGCTCTAGGATAAAACCTCCCCTGTCCCCTCAGCCTTCTGCCCTGCCGCTAAAGGCAGCCTGGCCTAAAGCAGACTCAGGGAAGAAGCCATACAAGGATGACCACCTCCGCAAGAGTCAGCTCTCTGCCCTTGCGGTGACCAGGGAGGGTCCGGCTGGAGCCTGGGTCTCCACTCCCCACCCACCCCCAGTTCAACCTCTGGCAGCCTTGTATCTTCACCTGCAGGATGGGAGTCCTTCCCGTCTTTTGCCAGCCTGTCAGGAGGTATTAGGGGCCGACTTCATACCAAAACCTTCACATGTTAAATCTGTAACGATGGCCATCTCCAAGTGTGACCTTACTCACTGACAGAATCTTTACAGAGGTGTAACGCTTAAAGGAAGCCATTAGTCTGCACTTTTGCCTACCAGAGTGTCTGTGTATATGGGGAGAAGAACAAGTAGACACGGATATACGCTAGGAAGGACTCCATGGGAGAGAAGATGGCCACCCACCAGCTAAGGAGAGATGATGGAGCAGAGCCTTCCTTCCCTACTAACCAGAGTAACTAACCCAAGTAACTAACCCAAGTAACAAGGAAGCTAACCCAAGTAACATCTGAACTGAGAGACTGAATTCCAGCTGCTTCTGTGAGAGCAACCCTAGACAACAAGAGCCCTGGTCATGAACTAGAACATGGCAGGCAGATATTAGTCACTGTCCAGTCACCAGTCACTGTCCAGCAGTGGCCCAGGACTGCCTGCCCATAAGGAGTTAGGTCTGAGAGGAGTTAGGTCCCAAACACCTCGCTTTGTCTTCCCTCAAGGATAAGCCTCTCAGAGACCAAAATATCTCTCTTGGGACCTTCTCCTGTCTTTCCTTTTACCAAATATTGTTTCCATTCCTGGGTTAAGACCCACCAGCAAGGTGTCAAAGGTCAGAGACAACCTACTTTTCTTCTCCCCAGGCAAATGCATAAAGTCCATTCATTCCCACTGGAACAAGGCAAAAAGAAAACAGGGGGCAGGGTACCACTGTCTCCTTCATGTTGCAGAACAGGAGCACAAAAGCAAGAGAGGCAAAGGATTTGGCCAGGGCCACATGACTAGGAAGAAGCATGCTGGGGTCTAACCTAGACATTTTGGCCCAGGGCCCAAGCACCTGGTCATGTAATCACTGTCTTTCCAGATTTCAGGATGTGCTGAGAGGATCTTGTTTGGACAGAGTGATTTCATATATGGCATTGTGGAGTGACCCGGAAACTGTGCCCAGGGCCTGCCTGCTGGGTTGGAGAAGGGATGAGAGACAGGGACCAGAAAGGACCAAAGGGCAGCTCATGTCACTCTAAACCCCTTGCTGGAGGCTTTCATCTGAATATGGCTTAGGGAGTAGCCCCTAGGAGTAGTATTGAGACATAGGGTGGTCCCTCAAGATGGGATCTCTGAGGACTGAGCCTCATGTTTCTGTGTTGGGACTAAGGAAAGGGGAAGGTCATCCATGCATGGGGACAAAAATGGTCGATGGACCATTTCCTAAATGCCTGCCTAGGATGAGCTCAGACATGTGTCTTAAAAGGCTGAACCCCCTCCACATTGCCTCAGGAGAATTGTCACCATCTCTGTCCCGTGGTGGGGTGTCTGAAGACAGAGCAAGTGAGTTTACCCTTTGGCCTCCTATTAGGAGAATTTCAACTTCCTATGCTGAATAGAAAGGGTGGGGGAGAAGGGGAGAGGAGGACAGTGAGGGGATGAAGATGAGGAGAGGTGGCAGTGGCCAAGGGCTCCATCCTGACGCCCCAGAGCTCTGGCCACACTTTCTTCAGTCCTCACAGCTCTCAACCTGCTGTGTCACATCTGTCTCTCATCACCCATGACATCTGTCCAGCAGGCCAGCCACACCTAAGATTCATGAGTGCCCTGCTCACCCCTGGCCCTTACCCAAGCTCATCACTGTTCAAAGGGGATTCTCCTTCCTATAACTGCTACGCTTCAGGCTCCTACTCTGGACCCTTAGAACCAGCTGCCTGTCCTGGGTCCTGATACTGACTGGCCCTGACCTGACAAGGCAGAGTGACTCCAAGACCAGGAGCCAGGCAGTTTGAAAAAGCCACCTCCCTCCCCTCTTCCCTCTGTAGCTGCGGCATTAACAGCCCAGGAACAGGTGCACAAAGCGGGCCCTTTTATTAGTATCTCTTTGAGCCTCTGATGGCAGGGGCTAGGAATAAATTCCAGCCACCCAGGAAAAGGATTTACGACCCCAAATTTACACGGGCCGCTTAATCACGGTGCCTTTGCCTCAGACAGACTTTCTGGAGAACAATTTGGCCCACGATTTGTCAGCAGGAAAATGGCCTCATATAAACGGTCTGAGGAAATAAATGTTAATCCAGAACTGGTCCTCCTCCCCCTAATTGCCCGGGGAATTTAAAGGGAGACAAACTTATTTACTCACAGCAGGAAGTAAGCTGTAATAAACCATCACCACTGTGGGTAGAAATGGGCCCCAGTGACAAGCAGGGGGAGGGGGGGGAGGCAGGGAAGGAGGAGGGCACTCTCCTGCCCAGACGTTCTTGCATTTTAAACTGGAGACCTCTTTGAGGGAAATCATAAATGCCAGACTAATGTACCCATCTCTCCCTGACTCAGGCAGAGGCAGCGGGAGAGTTCTTGGGAAGGGGGCAAATTAGGTCACCCAAGCCCCGGGAGATGTAGGCTTGTATGACAGAGACACATCTGGTCCTGTGTGTCTGGGTTAGAGCCAGAGGCAGGTGAGTTCATAGGGAATAGAGCCTCCCACTATCTCACTCAACATAAAGGCTGGACCCTCAGGAAATGCTGTCCAGAGGGAAGACATGGGAGGCACTAGTCACCCCTGTATTTCAGCAGCCCTCAGACACTGCCAGACACAGCCAGACACAGCTCTTGCCCATCTCCTTCCAAAGCAAAGAATGACCGCATGCGTGCAGGGCGAGCTCCTAGAGAGACTCCCAAGAGCTCCTGGCAGCAAGTTCCCTCCTCAGACCGTGAGTCTTCCCTCCTGAGCTTGTTCCTTTCCCACCTGGTGTCCAGGGCTCTGTTCTTTCTCAGTGGGGGACCCAGAAGCCTGCCTCCCTGTTGAACAGTTGGTGGTAAGCAGTTTTAGTACAAGCCGATGGGCTTTTCAAATCTCCATGGGTCTACTATGCACATGGATAGGAGACATCCTTTCCCATTGAAGGTTCTCTCTCTCTCTCTCTCTCTCTCTCTCTCTCTCTCCACTCTCTGCTCACTGTCTCTGAGGCTTATGATTTTTTTTCAAAACCAATGTTATTATTTTAGAAAGTTGCGATCCTCGTCCTGAACTTCCCAGAGTTATTTTATTTTTATTTTTATTATGTTTAATAGTGTGTGTGAGTGTGTGTGTGTGTGTGTGTGTGTGTGTGTGTGTGTGTGTGTGTTATGTATATGGAAATCGGAAGACAACTTACCAGAGTCCTTTCTGTTCCTCTACCATGTTGTCCCGGGGGTGAGCGTGGGTCCTCAGGCATGGTGGCTCACTGTCAAAGCTTTAAGAAGGCCTTAGGGCAACACCTTGTCTTGTCTTTTAACCCCAGCTCATATTTCTTGAGAGATGACGTCAATAAAAGACAGTTCGTCTCCCAAGCTGGTACACACTACCCTGGGGAGTCCTCACAGGAGGCTCTGGAAAAGACAGTCCCCTCATCCTGTGGGTGAAGACTCAGGCCATGGGTACGGTCTGAGGCTGTGACCCAGGATAGGTCAGAGCTGGAACTTGAAACTTTTCATCTACGCACACAGTAAGTATGGGGGACCCATAACTAGTCTTGCATGGGAACGTGCCACAGACGAAAGAGTTAATGCCCAGGACCCTCACTTCATACAGTTGTGTCTAGCCATCACACAAATGACACCCAAGCTGGCAGCTTCACAACCCAAAAGTGAAAAACCAGGTGAGGACACGCTGAAGGAGACAGTGACAAAGCAGAACAGGTAGACATGTGACCCTGGGGAGCAGGCCGGGGTAGATGACCTGGCACTCCCAGTGGACCTCCCTACTGCAGCAAAGGTCTTTAGGGCTGGAGGGACAATAGGCCACCAAGCTGGAGCTGCTGTGCGGCATGGAGCAGTGAGGTCAGAAATGCCTAGGAGAAGGTGAGGCTGACGGAAGAGAGACTTAGGAACACCACGCCAAGACTTGACGCCACCCTGAATGAGAGCGGCAGCAGGGTATGATCTGGGTTTTATTTCCTCTGGACCCCGCTGAGAGACGTTCCAGCTTTGGTCCAGGACCGGGAGCTCCAACTCAATCAGGAAGATGTCCTCTTGCCCCTCCCCAGCTGAAGCACTCTCACCCTCACCTCCCCAGCCCTGCTGCGCTCTGCTGCTCCCCCTCCTCCCTCTCCTCCCTCTCCCTCCCCCTCCTCCCTCCAAGCTATCCATGCCCTCCCTTCTCCCACTCCTGAACTCACTCACTTCCCAAGACAAACGGCAGCCCCTTCCTGACCATCCATCATGGCTCCCAGGCCCATCCATTAGCCAACACTCCCCCATCCTGCCCTGGCCCCACGTCCTTGCCGAGGGACGGGGTCCATTGATCAGAGGCCCATCTGCCGCTTGTCACATCCTGGCAGCCCTGACAACAGGAGACAGAGCTGTTGCTGGCCCAGGCCAAGGGAGAGAGGAAGCTTCCTCCATTCGACTCCCCAAGGCTAGCCAAAGCGGTCTGAGAGGTGTGAGCTGTGATTCATCCAGGTCCCACGGGACAGACCCGCAAAAGTTTCCAGTTTCGAGGGCCCTCCGCAACCACCCAGTTCAACCAGAAGATTGTGGGAGGAGGGAATAGATCACCACCAAACTGTAAAAGACCTACAAACCCTCCCCAGACTCCAGGGGCCATCACCCGGACCCATACAGACTCTGCAGGACTCCCCCAACCTGACTGGTCCTGGTTCTTTGGCCAGTGACACTTCCTCTCACCATCCTTCTCCCTAGTGAGGGACCAAGAAGGTTGTCAGTAGGAACTGCACACCCCACCCCCAAATTCTAGCTAGATTTAGCCTGTGGGGGGCAAGGATAAACCTAAAGAGTAAAGAGAAGGCTGGGGTGGGGGGTTTCAACATGGCCCCTTAGTCATGAAGGGCAATGGGAGGTCAGCAGCTTCTTCTATCCTAGCCTCTTTACCTTATAGGTGGAGCTGCCCACAGAAGCCAGCCCAGCTGCTGGGCTATCTCATGCCCCCTCACCCTGCCTCCACATGCTCAAGCTGTGCTTTCATTAAAGTCCCCTCAACTGTTACACTTGAAAGTGAGCCTAAGACTGGGATGGGTCCCAGGGTAGAGGCATAACTATGTGGACAGAGGCCCCAAGCCCCAGTTCTTCTGCTACTGTCCCTTTGAACCCCGCTCCACACAGAGTCAAAAACTAAAGTTATTGGGAATTTCAAGACAAAGATCTCAGGGCATCCCTGAGCAAATGGCCCGGGAGATAGGTCAGATGACTGTCACGAAGACAGCCCTGCATCACCCTCTGTCTTCAGTTTGAGTCCTACTCCCCTAGATGCTGTCATTTTCCTGCGAGAACCCCCTTCCACTGGACCAACATCCTGCTTCCAAGGATCTCTACCTCCTTCCCATGGCCATAACCCTACCTTCCAATATTAGCTAATACCCAATCAAACCTTCAAATTACTCTTCTCCGAGCCCCCCGGGGCCTGACTTCCTTAGACAGCAGCCCCTGTGGACTGCATTAGCTACTGACTGCTGCTGTGATAAAATATCATGACCAAAAGCAATAAACGGAGCTAAGCATGGCAACATGGGCCTTTAATTCCAGCACTGGGAAGGCAGAGGCAGGTTGAGCTCTGTGAGTTTGAAGCCAGCCTGGTCTACAAAACAAATCTATCCAGGATAGCCGGAGCTATTAAACAAAGAAACCCTGTCTCAAAAAACCACACGCACGCACACACACACACACGCACACGCACACGCACACGCACACGCACACGCACACACACACACAGCAACTAAGAGAAGAAAGCTTTTACTGCAGCGTATGAATCCGGAGGGAGTTGTCATAGAGGTGTGGCAGCAGGAACAGGAAGTGGAGAAATCACATCTCCAAACACAAACACGAAGCAAAGAGATCAAACTGGAAGGAGGCTAAGAACCCTTAAAGCCCACCCCCCAATGTACTAAAGCTGTACCACTTCCCTACACAGCATCACCAACTGGGAATGGAGCAGTCGAATGACTGACCCTGGGGGGGACATTCTCATCCAAACCTCCATGTGGGCCAAAGCAGATGTGATAGAGACATTTTAAAGATGGACTCTTTAAAATGGACGATGAGGAATGTTCTAGATACTAGAGAAGACAGCAGAGATTCTTCCTTAGGGCTTCTGGCAGGAATAAAGTTACACTACACCTTGGCTTCACCCTGTGAGACCCATGTAGACTCTTGACTTCAAAACTGTAGAGAATAGCTGGGCGTGGTCGGACACACACTTTCAATCCCAGCACTTGGGAGGCAGAGACAGGCAGATCTCTGTGGGTTTGAGGCCAGCCTGGTCTACATACTGTAATGACGGTGTCTTGGGCAATGTTAAACCTTAGGAAAGGACCACTGACTCTTTTGGCTTCCATTCTTTGTATTTTGTTCGTTTTGTCACTCTAGCTCAGACTGGCCTGAAACTCACTTTGTAGCCCAGGACAGCCTCAGCAACTCCATTAACCTCCCAGCTGTTTATGGGCACAAAGCATCCCACCCAGCAAATTTGGAACTTCTTATAGAGCCCTAATGGTGGAAAGGCAGATGACCCAGAGAATTATTTGTCCCTTAGTGTCCTTTAAAATAAATTTCATCTTTTCTTGCAATTCACCATACAAAGGGAAGGCAAGGGATCTACCTTCCTTCATGTTGGAGAGTCGCTGTCCCAAGCCCCCTCTTCTCTCTGAGGTTGGCAGGAGGTGGGCCCTCATCTGCTTTGTCCTCAAAGAAGAGTTTGACCCTTTTCTAGGTCACCGTGACCCAGGCAAGTTTGTGGCAGAACTTTGTTCTACAGTAAAAAAAAAAAAAAAGCAATATTCTTCTTAAAAGGGATATTGACAAGCAACAGTCAAACATCTGCTATGCCCCATTATGTATAAAGTAAGATGCGATGCCATCAGGGGTACTCATCCGTGTGTGTGTGTGTGTGTCCGTGTGTGTTATGTGTCTGTGTGTATATGTGTGTGGTGTGTGTCTGTGTGTGTCTGTGTGTGTGTCTGTGTGTGTGTGTGTGTGTGTGTGTGTGTGTGTCTGTGTGTGTGTGTCTGTGTGTGTGTCTGTGTGTGTGTGTGTGTGTGTGTGTGTGTGTGTGTGTGTGTGTGTGTGTGTGTGTGTGTGTGTGTGTGTGTCTTGTGTGTGTGTGTGTGTGTGTGTCTGTGTGTGTGTGTGTGTGTCTGTGTGTCTGTGTGTCTTTGTGTGTCTGTGTGTGTTTGTGTGTCTGTATGTCTGTCTTTGTGTGTCTGTATGTCTGTGTGTCTTTGTGTGTCTGTGTGTGTGTCTGTGTGTCTGTGTGTGTTATGTGTCTGTGTCTGTGTGTGTGTGTGTGTGTGTGTGTGTGTGTGTGTGTGTGTGTGCAGTTACAATAAAATCTGTAGGTAATACCCTTGAATCCACATGATTCCAACATGCAGTGAAGTCTGCCCTAAAAACTTCCGGCACTATCCGCATCCCTGACAACTGAGACCTCCTCTTCCCAGGGGACCCTGTCTCGGTGGCAGCTTCAGAATCCTATCTTAGCAGACTCCCCAGGTGATCCCAGTAGATGCTGGCACTCAAAAGCATCACCTAAGAACAAAAATAGTCTCAGCGGAACCTCCTTCCCCCTAGATATCCAGCTACTGCTGATCGCTGGCAGACCAAGTGTCCCTCCCGCTGTCCCACGCCATGGCCTCTGCTGGAAACAGCATGTCAGAAAAACGGAATAGAGGGAGAAGAAACTTTTCATACACCACAGCATTGTGCGGTGGCTTTTATCCCACAAGTGCCTTCTCAATCGGTTCAACGCATCCATCCTGAGAGTGCCTGCTATGCTCTCAGCATTGTGCTAGGAGCTGAGCAGACGCCATGCACAGGGCGAACGTGCCCTCCCATAGCTTTACTGCTGATAGGCAAGACACAATAAGCAATCGGGTCAGTGTTTTAGAAACTGCAGGTTGTGGTGAGTAGTAGAAACGACACACACAGAAGCAGAGTTAAGGAAAGAAAGACGTAGTCTATCCATGGGAGGAGCCAGCTTTGGGGGGATGAGCCACCATGACAGAAGCCACATGGCTATGATGGATGATGCTTTGTCCCAAAGGTTCATGCTTTAGAAGCTGAGTCCCCAGCGTAACGATTTTGAGAGGTAGAATACCTCAAAATCAAAAAGGCATTGGAAGCTTGCGTATTATGTATCTTTAAGAGGTGGAGCCTACACGGAGGTAATCAGATCGTGTGACCTTAGCTCTCAAAGGTCTGCACTGCTTACTTTCCCTGGATCTTTTTCAAGTGTGTCCTCTTTTGCACTCACTCGTCCCAACAATCACTCATGTTCCTGCCACATGGCGCCGTCATCATGTTACGGTACAAACGTGACAACCCCAAGCTGGGACTTGCCAGCTTCCAAAACTGTAGTCCAACACAAACCTATTTCCCTTTTAAATTTCCCAGCATCTAGCATTTTGTTATAGTGACAGGAAACAAACTAAGACACACGGCTGAAGCAGAATTCCTAGCATTGAGCCAAAGGTCGAGTGTTCCAGAAATACAAATGAGGGTATCGTGGCTGGCTAGCCTGGAGTGGTGTGAGAAGAACGGAGAGACAGATGGATCCAGGCAAGGCCTGGCAAAGCATGAGCAGCTCGCTTACTGTGTATACCCGGGAGCATACGGCCGGTTTTAATATAGGGGCAGTGACAAATTCTAGTCTCTGAAAATTCTTTCTGGCTTCTGAGAAGGGGACAGGCTAGAAATAACCCATGTCTGCTGCACAAATGTCAGACTCTGATGCTAGGTGACCCAGATGGTAGGATTAGGGTTAGGGTTAGGTAGGGTAGGCCCTGTCCCTTCTCGGTGTGGCAGGCATTATGATTTCAGCATGAATAAGGTGAGCTGGAGGAAGAGAGCAAACTGCGCGGCTCAGGTTTGCACGACGGGAACCAGACAGCACTACATGTTTGGTGCAGAATGTTAAACCAAAAGAATAAACCTGAAAGGCCCAGCTACCCACCATGGGCGTCGCTACAGTGTTCAAGTTTGTGGTCGAGATGGGAGAGGAAGAGAAGCTGGACGGTTTGAGCTCCGTGAGGAGAGGTAAAACTGGAGACACAAAGGTGCTGAGAAACAGCTTATGTGAGTAGCCTCCCTCGGGCTACTCTGTTTAGTTCAAGTCTAAAAGCGGGACAAACACAAGTGACACCCAGGCATAGGAGAGCCCCTTACTCACAGGAGGCCCCTGTACATTTGGTCTGGTCATCCCTTCTACTGGCTGGGTGAGGACACGCTGAGAAGACCCTCTGCTCTGCTCAGTCCCCACATTCAAATGTTAGTCCCAGAAAAAGCCTCACACACCAAGAGTATGGTATTGATCACAACACATTGTATGCCCTGCCACACTGATGTGTAAAATTAACCACCACATTCAAGACGGTCGCAGATGGAGATGTTTCAGTTACTGTGTGAATTATAAAGTTTTCCTGGGACTGGAGAGATGGCTCAGCAGTTTAAAACACTGGCTGCTCTCCCAGAGGACCCAGGTTCAATTCTCAGCACCCACACGGTGGCTCACAACCATCTGTAACTCCCGTTCCAGGGAGTCCTTTTCTTGTCTCTGCAAGCACAAGGCATGCGCATTGTATACATACATACATACATACATACATACATACATACATACATATAAGCAAACCACACATACACATAAAATAGCTCTAGGATTTTTCTTAATTGAAGGGTCACCCTTTGTCCATTCTAACAACCCTAATGATTATTCTTTTTTTAGATGTATTTATTTATTATATATAAATACATTGTAGCTGTCTTCAGACACACCAGAAGAGGGCATCATATCTCATTACAGGTGGTTGTGAGCCACCATGTGGTAGCTGGGACTTGAACTCAGGACCTCTGGAAGAGCAAGAAATGCTCTTAACCACTGAGCCATCTCCCCAGCCCACTAATGATCATTCTTAATCAGCAATTAGGCATACTTTTGCTGTCACATGTGTCCAGAAGAATTTGTCCCTATGATTTTGAGTCTTTCCTTGGGGGAACTGAGATCAAGTAGTTCAATATTTTTTTACATTTATTTATTTATGCAGAACCTAGAGATCCAACTCATGTCTGTGAGCTTAGCAGCAAGCACCTTTAGCCCCTGCAGTGCCCCAGAGCATCCTCATTTTTAGAGACTACATATGTCTACCTTTTAACCTAGCCATTCTATCCACTTCTGTAGATGAACCCTCTTGATCCGGAGAGCTGACCCTTCTCTCTTTATATTTTCTTCTAGCCTTTTATTAGTTTATCTTTTACACCCACCCACGTAGGTTTTATTTCTATTTTTAGACTCTAGCATAAAATAGAGATCAGAATTAACTGTTTTCCAAATATCCAGACTTACAGATGGCATTTACTGAATAATCTATCCCTCTTCCACTGGTCTGTGAGCCTTCATTTTCCGTGGACCGAGTTCCCATTCAGGACAATCTATCTCATTCCATTGATTTGTCCATCCTGCCTCATGCCTCAGACATACTGGTTTTATGATAGTAGCTTTATCGAGCACTTTAATGCCTGATGAGGCAAACCTTGCTCTGAATCCCCTTAGCTAGCCTTACCTTGGGCTGTCGCTGCTGCTGTTTGGGTATTTTTTAAACATGTGTCTTAGAATCTCTGTGATACCTTTCACTTGTGAGCACAAGTGGGAGTTTCATGAAGACATCCTGAGGATGCCCGGCTTCCACGAGACATCCCTAACGTGGTCGGCCTCGTAGCTGCCGTACACCACACTTGGGAAACAGGCACAGGGAGAGAAGATGGCAAACAAGAACTGTGCATCCTGCCCCCAACTGCTGTAGTGTTTCTGCTAAGTAAAAGTCCACTTTTCTTCTTATAGGAACTGAGCAGGGAGATGTTTTACACGGGAGTCTTCACCCATGGTGATCTATGTCCCTTTTACAAACTTATCTCTGGGCTTTGCTCAGTTTATAAGCTCGGGGCAATCTTTCTTCCCTAACGCTTCCTTCCACCCGAGTCCGAAGGAACCTTGAGATTTCCTGTCGATGATTTAAGGGGCTATAACACTCGCAGGCTAGATTTGTTTTAGTGTCCATAAAACTCAAAAATTTCATAAAACAATTGGTGAAAATAAAATTACCAAAAAATGATCTAATGCCAGCAGACTGTATAATAGTTACGGGAGAAATGGAGACCATGATTCACCGGAGGATAAAAACGACAATGTATTTATTGCAGTGTGCTGGCAAGAGGCTAATCTGTCCCTTTTACTTTTGAGACAGGGCGAGAATTCTGATTTTTGTCTTGTGGCTCTCACTCTGACAGGAGAAACAGAAGGAGCAAAGCAGGGTGTGTGTGTGTGTGTGTGTGTGTGTGTGTGTTGGTGTGTGTGCACACACATGCACATGTTTGTCTATACGTGTGTTTTTTGTGTATGTGTGTATACATATTTCTGTGTGTATACATGTGCATGTATGCATGTGTGTCTGTGTTGGATCTGGTCACTGGCAGCCATTCTTGAAAGATATGGATGGCAGAAAAACAAGTAATATTTTATTTGGGTATTGAAAGGGACACAGGACTAAAAAGAAATGCAACTTAAACAGAGAAACTGAGTCAGTAGCCGCCAATGGGGGTGGGTGGCTAATGAGTGACAGGAAACCTAGGGAATTTTCCTGGGTCACATTCTGTATCTCACTGGGGGACGGTGACACGTAAACGTACATTTACCCGAAGTCATTATCCCATTAGCCTATAATGTCTGCGCTTTATTTAATGTAAAGTATATATCAGTAAAGTTTTGTTTTGTTTTTCCCCCCTAAAACCCTTAGACTGGAGGCAGGAAGGGGAGCAGAAAACGGCCTCTGACCTAAGGATGGGTGGTTAGACCCAGAATCTAAAACACTGTGAGACCAGAGGGTGCTTCATGAATGAATGAATGAGCAAACAAACAAACAAATAGACAAGTGAATAACTCTTATCTCCCCGCAGAGACAGAGCACATTGTAAGGCAGGAGAAAACTGCATACAGTAGCCTCAGAGAAGACACCATTAGCCCGACCTCTCAGGGGAGACAGAGAAACATCTCCTCACCACCTCAGATAATGCTCCAACTCTTCTTATGAAGGGGTAGGCTGTTACAGGATGACCTCACTGGGGTGAATGATGTTCCCAGCACACGGGGTATATACAGCATTCCTATAGGACCAAGGGAGGCACGCCATACAGAGCCTTCAGTGCTACTCTGAAAACCATAACTTGGATCATGCAGGAAGTTGCTCTCTGCCTGGCCCACTGTGGTTCTAAAGAGTCAGATCTCAGGGAATGAGGCATGGCAGGACAGAGTACACCAGCAGGAGAGGAGGCACCATGAGGTCCTTGCTTAAGGGGCGAGGTAAGGAAGGGGCATGACACTGGAGTCTGAGACCTGAAGCCAGGAGCAGGAAGGGTCTGCAGTGGAATGACCCCACTACCTCTCTCTCAGTTCTACGTGGTTCTGGCCACCACTCCTTTGGAAACAAAGACACAAGGGGAGCCCAGCAGATGCAGCCAACAGGGTCAGCTTGTGAGCCTTGGGGCAAGACTGGGCCTTGGAGAAGACAGAATTATCACAACTCTGATGGTGTCAGTCCACGAGAGGATTTGGGAAAGGTTTTTCTGGGTTCCCCTGTAAAGAGCATGGAGGACAAGGTACAGACAGAGGAGTCACACACTTGCTCAGAAGTAGGCATGAGGGTCACTATACACCAACTCTCTGTTCAGCCCAGATCTCTGATCTGGCCTTCCCAAAAGCCGGATGACCTATCCAGGACCTACAATAATCTCTTTAAAATGTATTTATTTAGCCCAGCATAGAGGAGGCATGGGCTTTTAATTCTAGCACTCAGGAGGTAGCAATAGATAGACATGCTGGGCAGTTTTATGTCCACTTGACACAAACTAAAGTCGTTTGAACCTTACATGAGAGAATGCCTCCAGAAGGTCAGGCTGTAGTTCTGTACAAAACGTTCTTAATTGGTCACTGGTGGGGAGGGACAGCCCACTGTGAGTGGTGCTCTCCCTGGGCTGGTGGTCTTAGGTTCTATAAGAAAGCAGTCTGGCTGAGCGAGTCAGTAAGCAGTACCCCTCCACAGCTTCTGCATCAGCCCCTGCTTCCAGATTCCTGCCCTGACTTCCTCAGCCATGGACTGCCGCCTGGAAGTGTAAGCTGAAATAAACCCTTCCCTCCCCAAGTTGCCTTGGTTATGGTGTTTCATCTCAGCAATAGAAACCCTGAGGCAGCAGATCTCTGTAAATCTAAGGCCACCCTGGTCTACAATAGTGAGTTTGTATGAGACTATCTGAAAACGAAAACGGAAACCTCTTTATTTTATGTGTATGTATGCTGCGTGTCCAGGGATACACGTGTGTGTATCACCCGTTCTTGATCTCTATACTGGAAAACCTGACTTCAGCCTTGGCCTGAGTTTACCCTGGGGATAAATACCCAAGGCCTCTGAGCAGCTCTAGGCATAGCTCTCAGCAAGGTGGCTGAGCCAAGTTCCCATGGACAGCGGGGACCGCAATGTCTGCAGCCCCTGAACCCTCTGGGAGGACCCATGGCCTCTACTTGACTAACAGAAGGTGTCAACATGAAGCTAGTCTGCGGGAGATGTCACACAGACACTGAAGTTCACCTATACCCCAGCCTAACTGCCCAACCCACACAGACACAGACAGACAGACAGACAGACAGGCAGGCAGGCAGGCAGACAGACAGACAGACAGACAGACAGACAGACAGACAGACACACGTATCTCTCATTACTTTTTACAGTGCACAGAACTCCAGGTCACTGTCACAGAGCTCTGGGCATAGATGATGGACAAAAGGGTGTGAAATTTTGGCCTGGGAGAAGAGAGAAGAAAGCTAGATTTTCTCAGTGAAAGAAGGAGCCATGTTGGAGAAGAGAACCGAGGCCTGAAGGAGGGCAAATCTCCCCTAACTCTGTACCCAGAAGGGGCTCTCAGCACCTCCCTCCCCATGGGTCTCAGAAGACTCAGCATCCGCTCCACACTAAGTAGAAGTGAATCTCTGGAGACCCAGGACTGATGGCTGATCCTGGTTGTCAACTTGATGTGCCTGGGAAGCGGGAACTTTAACTGATATGGGTGAGCCCAGGCCACTGCGAGCAGTACCACTCCTAGGCAGCTGGGCATGAGCAGGGAGAGCAAAACAGGAAGCAGCATTTGTCTGTGCACCCTCCTTCAGTTCCTGTCTCCAGGTTCCTGCCTTGGCTGCCCTCAGTGATGGCCTGGGCTATAAGCCAAGTCAACCCGCTCCTCCCCAAGTCGCTTTTGGTGAATGTGTGATCACAGCAACAGAAAACACAGCCGGACACCAAGGGCCCCTCCCCCTCCTCCTCCTCAAGCTTCAGGGTGTGTACGTCAGGACCCTAGTAGGGAGGCCAGGCTAAAGGGCTCTGCATCCGACAGCAGAGAGAACCTCCTGCATGGGGAAAAGAGCCTCGGCTCCAGCATCAGGACCCAGAGAACAGAGCCTCCTCGGTCTTCAGAGCCTTCAAGAATCTGCTCTTTCAGACTAGCCAGGGTTCTCTAAAGGAACAGAGCTAATAGAATGTGTCTATAGAGACATGCATACATGCATGCATACATACATACATACATACATACATACATGCATACATACATACATAGATATAGACATAGACATGGACACAGACATAGACATTATATAATATATATATATATATATATATATATATAATTGTTCAGTCCATGAAGCTGGATGTCTCAGCTGTCCCACTCTGGTGCTGGAATCCAGGAGGATTCATAGAGACAGACTGGCCTTCAGCCTATGTCAGAATCCCAAAGAAGTAACTTCTAATATCAGCAAATACTTTAGCCACAGCATAGATGAACTTGCCAGCAAAGGTGAGGTCAAGCAGGCGAAAAGCAAAAGCTTTCTTCTTCCCTGTCCTTTATGTCAGCTGCCACCAGGTGTGGCTCAGATTTAGGGTGTGTCTTCCCACCTCAAATGATCCAATCCAAAAAATCCCTCAGAGTTTGTTCCAGATGTGATCAAGTTGATGCCCAAGATTGGCCATCATAGCCATGAACAAAGTTGCCCTTATACAGCTTATCTGAGGGAGGGAGGGAGGGAGGGAGGAGGAGGAAGAGAGAGAGAGAGAGAGAGAGAGAGAGAGAGAGAGAGAGAGAGAGAGAGAGAGAGGCTTAAGTGGCCTCTAAGAGAGCCCTGGTGACCAGATTCATACCTCGTATGCTCTCTCCCAAGTGTGGAAACTAGCTTCTGGATTTGGTTATTATCCTCCACGCATTGTCATGACAACAGCACATGATAACTGGCCTAGTGGTCTGGGAGTCAGCTCAGCCAGGAAAAGGCTGGTCACACAAGAGGACCCATGTTTGATTCCAGCACCCACATAGAAAGCTGAGCAGATATGGTGGTGCATGCACACCTTTGATCCCCAAACTTGGAAGGCAGAAGCATGTAGATCTCTGGGTGCTCAAGGCTAACCTGGACTACATGGGAATTTTTTGGTTAAGCAGAGGTACACAGTAAAACCTTGCCTATAAACAAACAAACAAGATGGTCAGATAGCAGGCATCTGTAATCCCAGAGCTGGGGAGGGAGAGTCAGACAGAACCCTTTTGGTCACTGGCCAGCTACCCTAGTTGAATCAGTGAGCCCCGTATCTCAGTAAGAGACCCTGTCTTAAAAAATAAGATGGATAGTTCCTGAGAAATGACCCAAGGAACCACACACACACACACACACACACATACACACACACACACACATAACACACACACACATACACACACACGCACACACACACACAAATACACACAGACACAGACACACACATATACACACAGACAGAAACACACATACACACAAAATACACACAGACACAAACACACATACACACAAAATACACACAGACACAAACACACACACAAATACACACAGACACAAACACACACAAATATACACAGACACAAACACAAACACACACACACAAAATACACTCAGACACAATCACAAACACACACACACAAAATACACTCAGACACAAACACACACACACAAAATACACTCAGACACAAACACACACACATATACACACAGACACAAATGCACACACAAAATACACACAGACACAAACACACACAAATACACACAGACACAAACACACACACAATATACACACAAACACACACACAAATACTCACAGACACAAACACACACATATACACACAGTCACAAATACACACCTATACATATAGACAAAAACACACACAGATACAAACACATGTATGCATACACACATATACACACATACATTATACATACACACAAACACAGATACACACAGATACACAAACATACATATACACACACAATCAACCCAGTACTCAGAGACTCAGAACAACAGTTACTATTCGGTCTTTGGGGGCACTGGCGCCTACGAGTGTCTGGTGAATGCAGGTCAGGTAGGGCTGCTCACTGGTCTTGGCTGCACTCTTCTGATAAGGTGGAAGTGGATCTCCCCTTCCATTAGGAAAAAAGACATGGAAGTGGCAGGGACATAGGGGACAATATCTTTGTAGGTTACCCAACTACCAAGTTTAATTTCCATAATGTATTCACATGCCAATGTACTCAGAGGTCAGCTTCACACATTCATGGGCCCCCAGGCTTGCAGAGAAATCCCTAGTGCCAGGGCTTACTGTGCAGAAACATGTTGTCCCAGAGGGAGACACATCATCACAGCTGTGTGTCCATCCTAAACACAAGCATAGCTTTTTCTTGCTTGTCTGTCGTGTGCCCACCATGTCACAGGTGTGCAAGCAGATACAGCTAAGCTAAAGTTCTGTGGCACAGAAGTGTGTGCAGTGTTAGGAGCCACACACATAACCACAGATGCTCACAGGCTCATGGCTCCGGACCCAGACTCTCAAAGGCCCCTGCTCACTCTGAGGTGCACTGTGCATACGCTCTTGCTCCCTGAGCCTCACGTGGACGCACATTCCAGGTCAGCACACTTCAGATGTGTGTGAGAGCGTGCAAACAGATCCACACAGCAACTGCCAAATTTGTCTCCACGGAGGTGTGTTGGGCTTCTGGAAAGATGAATGTTGTCCTTTCAAAGATGAGCTACCCATCCCACAAATCACTCCTCCTCGGACCTACATCCTTCCACCCCTGACCCTCCCCCGTTACTCATCTGAAAGGAAATACAAAGAGTAATAGTAATTAGACAAGGACAAATGGGCTGGGTTAGGGATGGCTCCACTCAATAAGGGGGCTGTTTCCCAGGCAACCAGGGCAGGTGCTGGGGGCAGGGAGACTTGGAGGACCACAACAGAGGCCTGTCCCCCTACTGGGTCCAGCAGGAGTTTAAGAGACTGGGGACACTAGCCCCAGCCCCAGGCTTGCCCATTAACTGTGCCTCAGACACAGGACGATATCTGGAAACAGGAAACAGATGAGCACCTAACCTATCATACCTTATATTCTACACTAAATGTTGCAAAGCTTAACATCCCCCCCAAAAAAAAATGATTCTCTTCTAAAGGGGTGGTATTTATAAGACAACTAGAGAGTTTGATTTCTAAATACAAGTGCTTGTTTGTTTACACTTCCACAAAAAAACTGTGAATACATATAAAATGAAATGTGCAAGTTTCTCCTGTACATCTAACCCTACTCCCGTAAGATAATACTGCTAATGACTTCCAGAACTTTCTATAATGCATGCAAATATTGGCACACTTGTACGTAAGGGAATGCCTGACTCATAGAACTTGGTGTAGGCACGGCTCTAAGTGTGCACATCCATTTAAACTCGTGATAGCTTTCATACAAAATGTCCCCCATCACTTAGGCTACTGCAGGCTTGCTTGCTTCAAGAAGGTGGTCAGGAAGGTGACTGGATCCTCAGGTTTCTGGCCTTATCAATAGATCAACACCTTGATGGATTCTTAACTTGATAAGCAGTAAAAAGTGGAGGTGAGGCTCTGTTGGTGGAAGTAAGTCATTGGGATCAATCCCTGGCCCGTTTCCTTTTCCCTCTCTCCTTTTCCCGTCTGCCACAGGGTAAGAACTACCTTTCACACACAATCCCACAGCTGCAATGTCCTTCCTAAGCTCACAGGACCAACCAACCACCTGGTCAACCTTCTAGAACCACGGTGAAAACACGTCTTCACTGTTATACATTGTTTCTACGCTGTATTTTGTCACAGCAGTGAACAGCTAACACATTCGTATAGTAGTGTCATGGCTTAGGTGCCATGTGCGGTATAATTTTGGTGAATGTCCCAGGAATAGCCCATGTGTTAAAGTCCCCAGTGGGGGACTTTGGGAGGTGTTAAGACTTTGGAAAGTAGAGCCGAGTGAGATGTCCCTGGGTCATGTGAGCATACCTGTTGCCATAGTTTTCTGTTGCTGTGATCGCTAAGACTAAACGCCACTTGAAGAGGAAGGGCTTAGTTTAGCTTCCAGGCCACAGTTCATCATCTAGGGAAGCCAGGGCAGGAGCTCAAGGCAGAAACCGAGAGAAAGGAACTGAAACAGGAACCATGGGAAAATGTTACTTATTGGCCTGTATCCCTGGCTTGCTCAGCCCAGGTTTCTTTTTTTTTTTTTTTTCCCCCGGAGCTGGGGACTGAACCCAGGGCCTTGCGCTTGCTAGGCAAGCGCTCTACCACTGAGCTAAATCCTCAACCCCTCAGCCCAGGGGTTTTCTATACAGTCCAGGCCCACTGGCTGAGGGACAGTGCTGCCCACAGTGGAATCGGCCCTCCCAATCAAAACAAGTCCTCACAGACGTGTCCAGAGGCCAGCCTAATGACAGCAGTTCTTCCGTGGAGACTCCCTCTTCCCAGGTGACTCTAGTTACCTTCAAGTTGATGAAAACAACCTAATGCAATATCTAAACCATCACAGGAATTAAAACACAGAAAACTCTCAAAGGCAGAGAGAGAAGAGTCAGGAGAGTAATGAATTAACCCGAGTCTCCCTGTAGGTACAGGCTTGTTCAGGAATTGCACTAAATATGGTGGTGAAGGAGTGGTATCTCAGATATTTTGGGGTATCTAAGAGCACGGATGACCTGGTCTCCTCGCCTATCTTTGTCTCTGATGGACATGACAGGGATAGAGGGATAGCCTGGGACAGCTCCCAGGGTAACGCTAAGCAAGAGTTGAATGGGTTTGCGAATCAGAAAACAATCTGAGAAATGGCATAGGAAAGGGTTTTGCTGAGCAAGCGCCCTGGCAAATTCAGCGCTGACCCACAGCTACCTTCGCCAGTACCATCGTGCAAGTGAGGAGTCACGACCTAGCAAAGACTTCCCACTTAAGCACATAGCACTCCCAAATATAGCACTGTCATCAAGAAGATAAAGGAGAGAGATATTTTACATGGCTGAGGACACTCTTGTGGGCAAAGTAGGTCTCAGGTTAGGTGAATTCTGCCTTCTGTTGGAGGCCGTGTGTCTTTGAGGGGGAGAAGAAATACTGAGACAGAAATCAAATTCAATTACAGAGAAACCAAAACAAAAATGTCTTGTCCACCTGAGTTGTAAAAAGTCCTAAATGACCACACATTGTGTATCCTGTGTCACTTCCAAATTGCTCTCCTGGAGGGCTGTACCAATTTGTGCTTCCTTAATAAACACGTAAGGGTGTCATTCCTCCAAACCCACACTGAGATTCATTGCCAATATGAAAGATAAAAAAAAAAAAACCTAAGTTCTCTTCGTTCCAACTGGATAATCAGTTACGGTCACCACACAGTTGTGTGATGGATTCTGTCCACACCAGCTCTTGGCACAGACACTGGAAGAGAATATGAAACTGATTTTAACGAATTCAGAACAGTGGGTTCTTGGCTGAGGAAATACTCCAGCTTATTGAGGGATGTTGTGCCTTGGTGGGTGGTGAGCACCATGTCCAAGGCAACGTAACGGGAAAGACTGTATCAGCAGAACACAGGGGCAGGGAGATGTGGGGTGGTCTTCAAGGTTCATCCAAGGCAGAAATTCTGATGCTGTGATCCCCAGAGCTCAGGAGATGCCTCTGCCCCTCTGTCAGCCCCAGTCCCTCATCACCTTTCTCCTCCAGAGTCACTTCCTCCCAGTGACCATCAGTTCCTGTCAGGCTCAAGATATCACCGAAGCTAAAAACCCTAGGTCCTTCATAAATATATATGAGTACACTGTAGCTGTCTTCAGACACACCAGAAGAGGGCATCAGATCCCATTACAGATGGTTGTGAGCCACCATGTGGTTGCTGGGAATTGAACTCAGGACCGCTGAAAGAGCAGCCAGTGCTCTAACCATTGAGTCATCTTTGCCCCTGTCTTTGCTTCTTTTGAAATGCTATCTTGTATTTTTTATTTGTGCGTGCGTGCGTGCGTGCGTGCATGTGTGTGTGTGTGTGTGTGTGTGTGTGTGTGTGTGTGTGTGTGTGTGTGTGTGTGCATGCGCACAGGTGTGTAAACATGCCCTCAGAAGTCAGAGAGATTATCAGATCCTCCGAAGCGGGAACTACAGGTACTTTTGAGCCATGCAATGTGGATGCTTGGAACCAGGTCCTCTGGAAAGGTAGTGAGTGCTTTCACTGCTCAGTCCCTCCCCCCTCCACCCTTCCTTAACTCCTCTTTGCATCCACGTGGACTTTTCAGAGCTGAAAGAAGGTTTGTAAGTTTCTAAAGTTCAACTCCAGATGCTCATCTCACAGCAGGGTTACATCCAGTAAACCCAGCAGAGCTGGAAAATATCTTACCTCAAGCTTACTTGGCATGTGTCTAAGTGACTGAACACTGGAGTTTAGCCACAGCACACTGTAAAGCCCCTGATCCTCCCCTCATGATCAGCCTGGGGAGCTGAGGTATCCGGAGGGAGTAACCAGGCTCAAACTTTAATGCACAGGTTCTGCTGACTGGGTTCTGGTTCTGATGTGCACCCTCTGAGGTCAGATCATCCTAAGTCAGAGGTCATTTGTATAGACACTGCTTAAACTCCCCTACGGCCTTATCTGTGAGGCTTGTCTGTTCCTTCCCACGTAGCCCAGTCTCCTCTTAATGCCCTGCTTTGGGGAGTCCTTCCGATGTCCTACACTTCCCCAGGGAAGGTGAGAGGGGTGAACTCCACTTGCACAACTCCTGATGTTCCAGCGACAGGCTGCTACCCACCCACCCAGTTTGGGCTTCCAGGGCTGATACAATGAACTGCCACAAACTTGGTGTCATCAAATAAGGGACACATCTTCCACACAGCCATGTCCCAAACTGAGGCACCAGCAGGGTGGGGTTCTTCTGAAGCACCTAAGGAGGGATAAACTCTCCATCCTCTCGGAGCGTCCGGTCCTCTTGGGGCCGGGGCTGATAACTGCACACTCTGCTCTCTGCGTCCGTCCCGACAACACCTGTTCCTCTGTGTCCCGCCCCTGTATCTTCATCTCCCTACAGAAGCCACGCTGGATCTAGAACCACTCTGCTCGCCCCACGGCTCCGTTTGAGCTCCTCAGTTTAACATCTCAAAGACCCTTTTCTCAAATAGGAGTCCTAACAGCCACACGTTCTGCTCTCTGCATGTGCATGGACTCACATGTTCATGTATGTGCAGGTACAGGTATGTGCCTTTGTGTGTAGAGGTTAGAGGTCAATTTCAAACTTCCTCAGGAGCCACCCACCTCCTTTTTTGCATACAAAGTTTCCCCTGGGCCTGGAACTCACGAAGGAGGCTAGATTAGCTAGCCAGAAAGTCATAGGGATTTACTGATCCCTGCCTTCCTGCATTCCCACAAGCCCCTGGCATGGTGCCCAGCATGTTTTGAATGTGGGTTCTGGAGATCTAAGTTCAGGCTTTCACACTGGCAAAGCAAACGCTTTACCCACTGAGCCTTCTTCTAGGCCCCATAATCACATTGCTAAGTGGGCATGCTTTGGGGGAGACTGTCGTTCAAGTAAACAGCCCCGTGTTTATGTTCTGGCAACAGAATGGCCTTGGACCTGCCTCCATTCCTCCCAGAATGTCAAGTCCTTTCAGTCCCCACACTGTAGGCGTGGCCTGCGTGGTTGACATGCCAGGGGATACTGCTCCAGCTTTTCTACCAAAGTGGCATTAGGACAGTTGCTAAATGCCAGCTGAAGGTGTAAGGTTCTCTACTGAGTCTTCTTGAGCTCCCAGGAGCAGCACCAGGAAGGGAATGAACTCAGAGTAGAGTTGAGCTCTCTCAGCTCTACCTTTGAATGCAGCAAGGCTTTGAGCCATTCCATGGACCAGTTTCCTGGTCTAAAAGGAGGATCACCACACCCAACTTGACCGTCCGCGCTATGAACTCTCACCTAGTCTCTCCTCTTCTCTCCAGCTTAGGGTCTTGTGCACAGAATATCACCTAATGCCTCTTTCCCTTTTCCGGTGCTTTCTCCTTTCTGGGCCACAGCTGCTCTCACGTTTTGACGAAGTTGTTAAGAATTGAGGAGAGAGATCCGGGAGAGCTCATGTAATAGTAGCCGGTGTAGCAGTGTTAAAGGCAGATAACAAAGCACGAGGCCCCGCCCTGTAGCTTTGGTGCCCAACCCTGGGCTTCCCTGTCTTCTTCACACAATGTTCACAGAATGAGAACGTCCCTCAGTCTCACTGGCTACATAAATGGTGCTGTTTTAACCCAAAGGCTTGCCCCTGGGCATTCACTGTGCCAGGCCCACTGCTTTTCCAAGGGCACAGATCCACATCCCAGGACCTCAGAAGCCTGCTTGCTTCAGAAGTTCACTTTCTATACAAGGGCCTTCTACCTGCTGACCTCAGTGAGACCTAGGTCTCTCACTTAATTCTCCAGAGGGCGGATCTGATTACTCGCTGGCCAGACAATGAGTTGGCCAAACTGGAACCTGATTGACGGCGAGTGAGAAGAGACCAAGGAGCAGCTGGCTTCAGTGTGAGTCTCCTAGCCCTCATCAGTGCCTGACATCTAAGAAGCCCCAAACATGTCCACTCCGGCAGAGCTGCTGGTCCGTCCACTTGCTGTATCTCAGAGGCCTGGCTGGGCACCCCACGACAGTGTCATTGATTCTTGGGGTGCGAAGGGGCTGTCACACCTGTGGGCACGTGACGCCTTTTCTCATTAGTGCTACGCTTAGGCTCTGGTCACGGCCCTCTGCACACACATACACAGAATGCACTGGGCACTTTATAAGCCCTATCCCCTCCCCCACAGCAGCCTCTCCAGGACAGGTTTTGGCCACTAAAGTACAGCGATGAATGAAACAGGCAAGCCCTACCCCCAGAGCTAAGCTCTGCTAAGGGCCAAAAGGAGCAAACAAAAGCATAAGGACACATATGGATTGTGTGGTCTGTGGCACTGGTTAAGTCACATAGTGTAAACCATACTCTACTTATATCAAATGTAATAATACAGTTTCCAACATTAGGCTTCGATGCTCACGTGCGTCTAGTTTGTATCCATGTAGTAAAAGTAAGGCATAAGACAGAGCAAAGGGCGGAAGTAAAAGAGGTTCTGTTTTAGGCAAGGTGATAGGAAGTGACATCAGAACACAGACCTACAGGAAAAGAAATGTGCACTGTATAAAACTCCAGAGGGAGGGCGTGCAGGCCAGACCTATAAACCAGCAGGTGCAAAGGCACCAGTTAGAATGTGGGGAAGAACTGCTCCAGACATTGTTAGATGCAGAGTCCTTGGGCCCACCCTCAAAGAGTATGGTTCTATAGACTAGAGCAGAGTTCTGCGTGTCTGCGGGCTCCTGGTCATACTGACTGACCCGGGTGGTCCATGGACCACATGTGAAGAAAATAAAGTTTAACATTTCTTTTGTGGTTCAGATCCTCCGGTGTTCTCAATGAGTCTGCTCCATGCTTGTATAAAAAACCCCGGGATTTAAGAGCTACACATCCTAAAATCAGCTCGCAGAGCTCGGCGGGTCCTCCCAGCCCTTTCTCGTGGGTCCGTGTGATCCTCAGCAGTCTGTAATGCAGACGGAGCTTTGTCAAGCTTCTGAGATAAGGGCCAAGTCTGGAACTATTGGTCAGCGAAGGGTCAGAATGGGTAAAAGCTGAACACTCTGCCCGAGTGAGGCACAGTGGCGAGAAAGGCCTCCCTAGACACAGCCGTGGTCTAAGCCGTGGTCTATGTACCTGCCCTGCAAAACCCACTTGTCTCTGAAAGAATAGGACTGTCCTGATCTGGAGGTCAGATGGCTGGGCTCAAGTCCTGTCTCTGTTTCTCATCGCTCACCTGACTTCGCAAGTGATTAAAGCTCTTGAGTTCCAACGACATTACCAAAAGGATGGATATAAATCGTAGTGATATTTAGGGCAAGAGAAGATGACTCATGGGAAACCCTTTGTAGAATCTTTCACGACAAATGCGTTCTGTAAGAAAAAAATAAATTGAGACAGGGTCTCGGGTAGCCCAGGCTGGTTTCAGTTCACTGTGTAGCCAAGGACGGCCTTGAACTTCTGATCCTGCCATCTCTCTCTCCCAGATGCGGGGACCACAGGCAGGTGTTGCCAGGCCATGTTACATCCCATTTTATATGAGAAACTTAGCCCTTGATACAAATAATTCTATCACTCGGTCCAAACAAAGTTAACGCGCCGACAGCCAAGTACAGTGGAACATTGGGCAAAACCCAGTCCAACAAGCAGGGAATTCCCAGAAATGATTCTGCCGTTTACTGGATCCCTCCAAGAATGTCAAAGGATGGTAAGTTCATTACCCATCACACTTTAATATCTCAGTACCCTACCTAGGCCTCTCCTTCCTTCTCTATCCACCCCTCCCCTCTCTTGCTCCTTGTCCAAAGCATGCTCTCTCTCTTCTCTCTCTCTCTCTCTCTCTCTCTCTCTCTCTCTCTCTCTCTCTCTCTCTCTCTTCTCTCTTCTCTCTTCTCTCTCTCTCTCTCTCTCTCTCTCTCTCTCTTCTCTCTTCTCTCTTCTCTCTCTCTCTCTCTCTCTCTCTCTCTCTCTCTCTCTCTCTCCTTGCATCTCTCTTGTCATGTGCACACACGTGTGTGATGTGCACGTATTCACAAAAGCATTCTCTCACCCCACCACGTGAGCCTCTCACTTCCTCTCCTCCCTCCTTTCCAAGTGCACAGCATTTCTCTCTATGGAACAGCATGGCCTCTTAGATGTACTTTCCATCCATCCCCCCAAGCTGTAATTATCTAGACTCTCGAATCCATGCTGCATCCCTGGGACTACGAGCAGAGGAAATAGGGGGGTCGGCTTGAAAGCATGAAGAACGCCCCAGAAGCCAATGCTCCTCTCTCAGAGGCAAGTGTGGTGTGGTGGCAGGTAAACAAGCACACGCGTGTGCACACATGCACGCGCGAGCGCGCGCGCACACACACACACACGCCTGGGCACAGTTGTGCACATGAGTGTGCCCTTGTGCCATGTGCAAATGCCATCTTCTCTATTAGCACACGGGCAGACAGGCACAGACACATTTGCACACGTGGTGTCATGCCTGTGTACAGGAAAGCACACATGTAAGTCCTCGTGCTTTAATTTGGGGGCCCTCACACACCCATGCCACTTGTGCTCCATGCCTTGCTTTCCAAGTCTGTGTCACACTGAGAGGCCAGGCAAGCAGTGACTGAGCCAGCCCTCGCCCCCCGCACCCCCTTCCTCCCAGCTGCCTCCGGAAACAAAGACAGTTTAGCAAGGAACTCCCCAGCTAAGCGGTTTTTTTAAGACCTTCAGCCAGCAGCCGCTGCGCTGAGCTGAATGTCTCACTTTATTAGTGAGTTTGGCCTTGGGTGTCTGGCTGTTTGATCAATCCTGCTGGGGGTCAGTGATATTTCCTCCCAGCTCCCCCCGCTGCTCTGCCCTGCCTCCCGTCCACACCTGATGAACAGCGTGCCCCTGGACCGCTGATCACCTATTGATTTTCCAGCCCGAGGCTGCCACCGCCGCCAGCTGCCATCTCCAGCCCTGTCACAGGGACCACTTGGTGACTAACTGATCCCTGGGTCCCTCCTAAGTCCCCCACCCGCACCCGTCACTGCAGACCCAGATTCCAGAGCACAGCCTAGGACTAGGCTTCAGGCTAAGTACAATTCTGACCTCTCTCCAGGGGTCCGGGATGAGCTATAGATTCCAAATCCAGGCCTTTCTCGTGACTCTTCCCATTCTGCCTTAGATGCTCGGCGTTGTGACCTTGGACAAGACACCTTAACTACTACTTTAGTACAATATCAGAATCCAGCCATCATGGGCCAGTAAAAGGACTGTTTTGATAAAGGTCACTCCTTCCAAGTCTAATGACCTGAGTTCAATCCCCAGGAAGCCTGTGTGAAAATTGAGAATGGACTCCCACAAGTGGTCCTTAGACCTCCCCGTGTACAACGTGTTACACATCACCACCATCTGTGAAAGAAACACAAAGCTAGCGAAAGTCAGGCATGGTAGCACACATCTTTAATCCCAGTACTCGGGAGGGTGAGGCGGGTCTCTGTGAGTTCCAGGCTAGCCAGTGCTACATTGTAATGAAACAAAAAGAAACAAAAGACACGGAAAATATTAAACAAAAGAATCTACCCAGCTTGTACCTAAGGCAGAAGCTCCCCAACCCTCACTGTGGAACTCTAGGAGTCCACAGACCTTTCCCGGAAGTCCACAAAACCCAGCCCCCTCTGCCTCTGTCTCTGTTTCTCTTTGTCTCTGTCTCTCTCTTTCCCTCCCTGACAACAGAGTGTCTGAACTCTCCGTGTACTGTTCTAGGAGCACGTGATAGTGTCAAACTTTGGCTGCAGAAAATGGAAGCCCAGCTGTCTCCTGCAACCGAGTGCAGCCACACTTCCTCCCCCACCCCGGCCTTTTGCGTGAATCATAAAAACATTATTTGTGTGCATTTATTATAGCTCTTTTGAATAAATTATATACAAGGATCATTAACCTCTCTGTCTTAATTCCTAAAACAGTAAATAGTGAGAGATACAATCGGGACTCACAGAAGCCCACTGAGGTCCTCTGTAACTGTGCGAGGGGTGTGCGTGGACCCATGCAGACACCCATAAATGCAGATGCCTCAACACACGTGTGCATTCCAGTGAAGAGGCCAGGAATCAAACTCGTCTGTCATTCCACAAGAGCCATCCACCTTGTTTTTTGAGACGGAGTCTCCTCTTGGGACCTGGGAGTTGTCAATTGAGCTGGGCTGTCCAGCCAGTGAGTTCCAGGGAGCTCTATGTCCTCAGTGCTGGGATTACAGGCAAATGCCACCATGCCCAGATTTTTATATAGGTGATGGGGCCTGAACTCAGGGTTTCTATTGCTGTGAAAAATATCATGACGAAAAGCAACTTTAGCGAGAAAGGGGTTCATTTTAGCTTACAGGGCCACATCACAGTCAACTGCTGAGGGAAGTCTGGGCAGGCACTTGGAGGGAGGACCTGATACAGAGGCCAGGCAGGTGCTGCCTACTCTATTACTCCCCGTTGTTTGTTCGGCCTGCTTTTGTAGAGCACCCAGGACCACCAGGCTAGGGGCAGATGGGACTTCCCACAGTCCTCGGTCCACGTCAGTCCTCAGTCAAAAAAAAAAAAAATGTACCACAGGTTTGCCCCTGGGTCTATCTCAATCAAGGTTCCCTCTTTCCAAATAACTCCAGCTGTATCACGCTGACATAAAACTAGCAGCACATTGCCTAAACTATTTCCTCGACCCCCTCTGACGGCTATGCTTGGTTGCCAATTTGACTACATCTGGAATTAGCTTAAACCCAAGCAAACCTGTGAGGGATTTTTTTTTTTCTTGATCAAATAATTTACAGTGGGAAGACCCACTTTTAATCTGATCTTCAGAGGTGGGAAGATCCACCTTTAATCTGACCACACTGCTGGCAGCCTGTGGAAAGGACATGGAAGGGGGACACTTGCGCGCGCTCTCTCTCTCTCTCTCTCTCTCTCTCTCTCTCTCTCTCTCTGTTTGCACTTGCTCTATTAGAGCCTTCTTCTTCAGGATTCGGAGGAGTACTGAAGACCAACTGAGACATTCAAACTCATGAACTGAGCAACTACTGGATTCTTGGACCTTCTGTTAGTAGATAGCCATTGCGGGACTAGATGGAACATAGTCTGTAAGCCATTCTAATAAATCATATATATATATGTATGTATATGTATATGTATGTATGTGTGTATATATGTATATGTATATATACATATGTGTATATATATGTATATGTGTGTATGTATATATATGTATATGTGTGTGTATATATATGTATATATATATATATATAAAATCAATTCTGTTCTTCTAGAGAACCCTGAGTAAATACTCCCTCAATAATTTTAAGAGCATAAAAGGAGTTAAGAATTGTACAAGATGGCTGCAGAGGGCTCAGCTCATTGTATATAGCGTTAGCAGCAGTCCTAGTTGTAACTATTAGTGGGCATTGCCACAGTGGCCTGACTAGAACTAGGGGATGTCAGAGGTTTGGCAGACATTGTCCCTGATCAAAACTCTGTTCCCCGCAGCCAGAGGCACAGAGGTAGGGCCCCTCCGATGGTCCTGAGCATCATTCTTGTGACATTCCTAGCTGCCCCCTCCACATCTGGCTCTCCTCAGCTTGAGGTCAGGACTCTTCCCAAGGAAGGAGGCAGTGGCCCTAGCTGCACCTCCCGCTGCAGATGGGCTGGGGGAGCAGTTGGGACCTCAGCTACTCCTTGTTCAGCACGCACCGGCACCAGGCACGGTGAAGAGCCAGTCAAGTGGTTTGGCCACTTCATCCCACCGATCACTTCAAAAGTCAGTTTAAAAACTGCACCAGGACGTTGTAACAAGAGGATAAGGCATGTTGACAACTGGAGCAAAAGCCAGTGCCCTAAGCTGTGGCTGCGGCCTTCCTTCCCAGAGGGGGGACCTTGGGTCAGACCATAGTTCCGATAAGGGGTTTTTGTTGTTGTTGTTGTTATTTGTGGTTTTTTTTTATTAGATTTTAAAAAATTGAAATCACACCTAAGGTGACCCCAGGCCAGTGTCACATAGGGCACAGCGCTCCTGAGACAACCCCAGACACTCAGAGGCCCCAGGTACCACTAAGAGGAGCAAGTAAGTGATGGAAGAGAAGGACACACAGAAGGATGTGGGCACAACAAAGAGAGGCAGAACCGGAGACTCGAAGGTAGGGAGGAACAGCCTGACTGAGTAGCCAGGTGATGTCACCTGGGACCACGGTGGGGTCCTGGCCAGTTTTGTGTGTCAACTTGACACAAGCTGGAGTTATCACAGAGAATGGAGCCTCCCTTGAGGATGTGCCTTCATGAGATCCAGCTATAAGGCACTTTCTCAATTAATGATCAAGGGTACGAGGGCCCAGTCTATTGTGAGTGGTGCCATCCCTGGACTGTTAGTCCTGGGTTCTATAAAAAAGTAAGCTGAGCAAGGCAGGGGAATCAAGCCAGTAAGCAGCACTCCTTCATGGCCTCTGCATCAGCTCCTGCCTCCAAGTTCCTGCCTTGTGTGAGCTCCTGTCCTGACTTCCTTTGGTGATGAACAGCAATGTGAAAGTGTAAGCTGAATAAACCCTTTCCTCCCCAACTTGCCTCTTGGTCATAATGTTTTGTGCAGGAATACAAACCCTGACTAAAACAACTGTGCTGGCACCAAGGGCCATGTCTGCGTTCACCACTCTGCAAAAAAGGGGATATGTTACCACCAAAGGCTAGAAGGACATCACTAGTCTGCACCCATGTTGATATCCCTTGTCTGGGCATTTCGGGAGGGCTGGCCCCACCCCTTGTCTGGGCATTGTGGGAGGGCCGGCCCCAAAGGCACGAGAGAGCTGGCACCTCCCTTTGCCAGGTTCAGCAGTAGGGAGAACGGGGCCCCACCCATCACTCGGGAAGCACAGAAGAGCTGGACCTGGTTGGGGGAGGGTTTCAGGTGAGCCATCCCAAGGGCATGAGCGAAGGAGAGCTGGCCTTGCCATTCGTCCGCTGTATGTTGGCATGGGCAAGGGGCCCTCACCCCTTGCCACCTACAGCAGGCAGAGAGCTGGTTTTGAGGTCATGAGAGTGGGAGAGCTAGCCTACCCCTCGATGGCTGCAGTACGTAGGAGAGCAGGCCTTGCAGCTCACCTGAGCAGCACAGTAGAGCCAACCCTGGTGACAAGAGTGCAACTAAGTCAGCCCTGAGGGCATGAGTGAAGGAGAGCTGGCCCCCACCACTTGAGAGGAGTCCAGGTGAGGAGCCAGTGTTGAGAGTGTAGCAGAGGCCAGAGGCCTTGAACCAGAACAATGGTTCTGCAATGACTCACTGCAATGAACATTTGCAAGTAAAGATGTGTGGACAAGGGACCTGCTATGGATTCCATGATTTTTTTTTCTCTTTTGTGGGGGTGGTTGCAAGGGCAGAGGGCAGGTAGGAAGGGGTAATGAGATGAGTGGGATTGGGGTGCATGATGACGTGAGATTCACAAAGAATCAATAAAAACTTTTAATTATTTTTAATTCTGTGCAATATGTGCACACGAGTACAGGTACCACAGAGGCTCTGACCTAAAGTTACACCTACAGCTACTTAATGTGGGCCCTGGGAATTGAACGTGGGTCCTCTGGATGAGCGAACAGCACATGCTCTGAACCACTGAACCATTTCTCCCACCTCCAATCACAACTTTAAGCAGGACTCCTGGGCCAGTGCCAGGCCTCCTGTTGCTGGGGTCACTCCCTAAATTCCTTGCGCCTCAAGGCTACAGGAGAGGCGCCTTTGATGGACAGAGAAACTGGCCAAACCTAGAGTGGTCTGGATACAGGAGGGGCAGCTTTGATGGAGACACTGGCTAGACATGGAGTGGCCTGGACACCCCACCCGGGTACCTTCATTCCACCTGCTGCTCTTTGCTCTGTGGCTGGCCCAGGCAGTAAGTGCAAACGCTTGCTGGGGGCCTTAGATTTCTGCTGTGGTTATCACAGTAGGAGGATGCACGCATTCCTCTAGGAGCTGCTGAAGAGTAAGGGCCTGGTTGGAAATGTTCGTGGCAGTGTCATGTGCTAGGACTCCTCGCTAGAAGAGGTATTCGGACCTGAGCAAGCCTTAATTTAACTCTTGGGTGGTAAACCAAGTCTGGTAATGCAGCTTCAGATGCACAAACACGGAGTGCCAGCGACCCCTGCTGGTCTCTGGGTGCAGTGCATGCCCAGGGCATCCATGCTGCAAACCTGTCAGACTCTGAGCTGAGCAATGCAGCCGCACAGGTCTACTCATCAATGCAGAAAGCCTTGACCAGAGCTGCAACTGTCCTGAGTTGTCTGTGGACATTGTCTGCAACCCCAGATGCCAGTGTGTCACTTTGACCTGGAAGAACCTTCAGAGGTCATGGCTGTTATCACAAAATTGGGCTTTCCTGTCAGCGTATGCTTGGCTTGTGCAGTCTGATGTCTCAAGAATGAACTCGGGAATTACCCAGGAGGCTACACCTCAGCTCTAGGATGGTTAACCAGAGCTAACACCCCCAGAACAGCAGAGTTCTCCAGGTAGTCTATGGTTCCAGGCCCAGTGTCCTACGCCAACTTGATGCCCCTCTCACGAATGCTGCCCCATATTGCACCCCAAATCTTGGAGGCACAAAATATTTTGTCATCATCATAGATGGTCAGGAATTAGTGGCCATAGGATGGGTGTGCGCCTGCCTGCTGGGGGCTAATCAGAATGAGTTTGAAATGAGCAACAAAGGGGAAATAGTTCCTTAGTCCTCTGTCCCTCCATGTCCGCTCTGCCAGATAGCCAAAAAAGGGACCAAAACTTGTGGGATGAGTAGTGACTTCTATTGGCCAGCAGAGGGCAGCACGATGCTGCTCTGCAGCTGAGATCAGACCCTTCACATCCCTGGGAAGGAAGATGGGCTGGCCCACTACACAGGAACATTTTATCTGAATGCCAGGATGAGTGAGTGCACTGTGCCCATGCACACGCACATACACACACATGACCACATAGCATGCTAAGTATCCACGTCTGATTATGGGTTTAAGGGTATCTAGGGGCTTAGAGTAATGCATCTGTGTAAGCATATCCTGAACCAACCACTTGCCCAGGGTGATCAGCAGCCCTAATTGGGAGTGCTCCCCACAAAAGATCTGGTGTCATAACAGCATGAACCATGGGAACCTCTCCCGGACACATTCCTCCCTTTATTCAGTTACCTCTAGCTTCTGCCCATCTGGACAGCCATCACTGCATTTGATCTTTCCTGGATGTCCTGGAGACCTGGAGATCCCGAGATCCTGGCACCAGGGAGTCCGGCTTAGGTAATGGAGGAGGGGCAGCAATAGCCTTCTAGGACACAGTTGTGCTTAGGAGCAGGAAGCCTTGCCTGAGCAAACTCAGGGGCAGGGCTTCTAGGACTCAGTGTAGCGCCAGTGTAAAGGAAGAAGGGAAGTTAATACTGTCGCCCTCACTTGACAGAATCCTGACCCAAAGATAAACAGTCTGGAACCAAGGTTTACAAAGTAACTGTCTGGCTGGGACTTAACCCTGGGACTTCTGAACACTGTTACTCTCCTTGCTGGGATAAAATACTGAACAAAAGCAACTCAGGAAACACCTGACTCACAGCCCACGGGACAAAGGCATGCCACTGGGAGCAGGCTGCAATCTGTCAGGAAGTAGAGATGAACATTTGTGCTCGGCCCCTTTCTCCTTCATATTCGGTCTGGAACTCTGGTCCACAGGATGGTCCCACTGTCGTTTAGGGTGGGCCTTTATTCCTTAGTTAAAGCCTTCTAGAAATGTTCACGCAGCCACAGTAAGGCATACCACGATTCTCCATCTTGTCGAGCTGACCACGAAGATAACCAACATGGGCAGACAATACTCAATTTATTATGAAACTCTGGAGAAACCTAATCCACAGGACCAAAAGCAGAACCACAGCCCCAGAAACAGCACCATGATGGGAATGGGGGGAGGGGTGACTACAAAGACCACCAGGGAACGTTTTAGGTGCCTGATTCTTATGACCAGTGGCAGAGAGGTGTTAAAAGTCTGTGGCTACCCAATAAAACAAGTGTTTCTTATATGTAACTTAAACTTAGGGCTTGGGCCCCCCGCAAAACAAAGAGCTGGGTGTCTACGCAGGTTTAAAGCATCACTTCTGTCTTGAAGCTACCATCCATTTTCTTGCCTCCTGTTTTGGAAACCTATCAAGAGAAATCGGGTCCACAGAAACCCCACAACCTCCCACTAGTGCCAGCAGTCTGTTTACTCATGAACACAAGGGTTTTTTCCCTGGAGTTCACTCCTACCCAGAGGTTAGTGACAGCCCTGCAGCTGTTTCCAGCTGTCAGACTACAGGTGGAAACTAACTCCACCCTGGTGGTGCAGACATTTAAAAAAAAAAAAAAAAAAAAAGCAGTATCTGTGTAACATTGTAACACTGTACCGTGCTGCTATAGATGCAACTCCTGCCGAACTGAACTGTGATTCAGGAGCAGACGGACCACTGAAGCCAATCCCATGATCTCCCAGCCCACAGGTCACATAGAATGTGTGTCCCAGATGCCGGTCACCTTCCAGATGAGCCGGGGTCGGAGGTATACCTGTGTGTGGGCAAGTGCATGCGTGCCCACATGTATAGCTGTCTACACACACCGGAGAAGGTAGCTCCAGATGGCCCACCCAGTGAGCCGTCTCTCCAGCCCTAAGAAGCTCCCCCATCCACACATTTGCTTGGTCTTAGCATTCCTACCACCAGACTTGGCTCTCCTTGCTTGGTCCCTTCTACAATCTCAGCACTGCCCTTCATGGGCCTGTGTTCTCTGTCTGTCACATCTGTCTCCCACTTTTCACATTCAACTGTCTCCAAGGCTTTTACTGTATGCAGCGTGAAAGTGACGTACTTCCCAGCACACTTGGGTGTCAGCCTCTGTATTGCCCGTGCACACCCTCCCCCAAGCACCCAGTCACTGGGAGGGAGCACCCGACACGCACCTGCTGTGGACTCTGGAAGGATGTTAGAAATGCACCAGAAGTGGGTATCCTGGGCCACAGGGCCTGGGCTTGTTGTGGTCAATGATTATGACCAGCGCCAGCATAGTGGCCTCCACTCTGCCCACACACAGGCTCCCACGGTCTGCTCAGCGACCATGCCCAGGGACGTGGAATGGCTGTTTTAGAACATTTCTCTGGTGGTGGCCCGACTCTTGGCTGGTTTTCTGGGTGTCCGGATCTGTTGTATGAACCGCTTGCTCAGCCTTTTGCCCCGTTTCCTACTGAGGTCCTCTTTCATTGACACGCAGGAGTGCTTCGTGTGCTCCTGACACCTAACCCTTGGCTGGTGTCACCCCCCGCAGACACCATCTCCCAGCTCCTGACCTCCATGCCAGCCCCTGCCCAATCCTAAAGCCAACTCAGCTAAGACAGAAGAGAGGGTGGTAAAGAGAAACTAGGACGTGAACTGCTGGTTCAAATCCCACACTAAATGGAACAAAGTACTTACAGGGCCATGAAAACACTATATAGGCCCTTTCTGTACTCAATGTTCCAATAAAAGAAACAGATGAGTGCACAAAAGACCTACCAGCTAAAACAAATGTTACGAAGATTACTTGTTAAAACAGTATAAAATAAATCTAATAACCATGTTCTTTTATTGAAAACTTCATGCTATGGGGAAATGACACAGAAGTTGGGGGGTTGGGTTTGCAAAGACAGCAGCTGAGGGGTGGAGTAAACATTCTATATGTGCCTGAGACTGGACCTTAAAGTGAGGCTGGGCTTAAACACGGACTGGAAGATGGCTCAGGAGGTAAACATGTTTGCCCTTCAAGTGTGAAGACTGCGTTCAGATCCTAAGAACCCACATAAAGCTGCCAGGGCACTCCCACAGGGAGAAGAACCTGGGGAATGTGGGGACAGGAGAATCCCCAGAGGCTTTCAGGCAAAAGCAAGGTAAGGTAAGGACCAGCAGGAGTTATCCTCTGACCTCCACATGTGTGCCCTGGTGCCAGGGACTAGAGCACTGTGAGGCCTCAGGAGCCTGAAGCAGTGGCCAGTACAGGGGCTGCCTTCACCTGGCTGTGGAAACTCGTGGGATTAAGCACATCCTCGGTAGAGAGCGCAAGCAGTAAAGAATGCAGATGCAGAAGCAGAGGGCTCAGGGGAGCCACTGTGATGCTGGCCTGAACACTTTCATACCACCCGGGAGGATCAGGTGACTCCATGACTCCGTCCACATTAGCCCAACTCACTGGAGAGAGCAATGACTGAGAGCCTGAGGCCATGAAGTCCTCTCTGGGTCACCTGTCGGCAACTTCCAGCTACTCTATCAAATATGGTTGGCTTCCTACAGTTCCCACGACTTAAGGAACTTCAATGGGAAGCTAACAGTTCTACCATCTGCTTCACCATGAGTCGGAAGCTGAGATCGTCCAGTTATGGTACTGAAAAGCAGGAGTCTTCCTCTGACCCTGACACGGACTGGAGACCAGGCAGCATGAACTTCTCTAGTGAGGACCAGCATCCCACACTGCTCCAAGTCCACTGGAAACCCACTTGCTCGGCACTGGGACCACAGTCCAGGCGTGCTGACACTCAGTGTGGATGCTGGCCCACAGTCCACACAGCCCACACCCAGCAGCTTCCAGGCTCTGGGAGTTCACCCTGGTTTTGTTTGCATTTTGTACTGGCTTTTAACTGGTTGGCTGATGTAAGATTGTTGGTATATACCTGTAATCCTAGTACTGAGAGGCAGAACCAGGGGACCCTGGAGCTCACTGAATGGGTGAATCCCAGGCCCCAGTGAGAGACTCTGTCTCAAAAATAAGGTGGGCTGTTTCTGAGAAATGACCCGAGGTTAACCTTTGGCTCCACAAGTGTCTCTGTATATGCACCTACGGTTTGCTGGCACACGCCAATGAAAACCGTTAATAAAATAGCAGGCAGATCCCAGCTGGTGAGAACTAGAACCTCTTCAGTTCTTCCTTAAACGATGCCCCACACTTTGCTCTAATATGGTCTGGGCGCATTCAGACACATAATCATGGATAACGGGGCTCTGTGCACATGGGCACCACACCCCCAGCTGCTGCACAGGCAGCATCAGGCACCTTAGCCACCGTCAGGCCTCACCTGGAATATTCACTGGACCCTCTTAAAATACAGACCACAAGAGCCACAGACAGGAGAAACATGTCCCCTCAGGTAGAAATATTTACTACAGTTAACAACTTTCCACAGCTATTTACACATTACAAAATGGAAATAAAAATGACAGAGGTTTGGTGCCAAAAGTGACACATCCAAATTAAGACCAGTACAAAAATAAACTTTCAAGCCACGTTTTCAAAATAAACACCATTGAGACAGTACGGGAGAAGTCTGTCTTGCCGTGCGCTGAAGTGGCAGCGCTGTCGCCGCAAGGCAACCCCGGTGCGGTGGGAACAGTGCCCAGGGAGCTGCCTGTGTTCTTGCAAGAATGCAAGCAGACAAATTAAGATAAATATACAAGTTATGTTCCTGAGCTACACAAGTTTAGGGCATCTAAACTGTGGTGAATTCCTGCTAAAGAGAAGCCCCACGGGGTCGAGGTTGGTGAGCGTTCCCTGGCGCCCAGACTGGCACCAGGATATGGCATCGTGCTCTGAGAGAAAGCTAAGCCCACTTGCAGAGCAAGCGGCTAACAAAACGGGCTGAGTCCCGAGTGGCCCACCATCACTACACTAAGTCTCCCGCTGCAGATAAGCAGGGCATGGGCAGAGGGAAGAAGAAGCTTTGTCTGGAAGCCCCCGTGCCTGACACAGCTTTGGTGACATAGACGGAAATACCCAGCATTTCCTTTCGTACTTGACACACACAGCAGCAGTCGCCTCAGTAGTCAACAACTGTGGCCACAGCAGGCAGACACAGGAGGCCAAGAGAGCCCTGTCTACACAGGTCTTCCGCCACCTTCGGCCTTCACTTTCCTCACCACAGAGCTGGACCAGGAGCGGGGCCTGCTGGAGTAGCATGCCGGCTGCTGAGAGCGAGGACTGGGGCCAGAGCACGGCCCAGCCAACTCCTGCTTGGCCTACGCGAAGTGCAGAACGCTGGCCATGCTCAGATTCCTCTATGGCCCCATGAGGGCGGCAAATGCTGAGGGGAGCAGAAAGGGGGTAATGAGCAGGGTACGGCCCACAGCAGTGTCTGCCTGTTCCCCTGAGCTGGTGCCAGAGACAACACGAAGGAGGAGCCACACTCCGCATCCCTGCAGCCACTTGCTGAGCTCCGCTCACTGGTCCTGGACCTTGGCTCTCTTGGCTTTCAGGGACAGATGCTGCAAGAGAAAAGGAAACATCACGGGTGGTGAGACAGGGAAAGCAGACGCCAGCCGAGCTCCCACAAGTCACTTCTCCTGCTTGGCCCATACCATCCCAAGGAAGGCTGTGCCCCACACTGCAGGAGAGACAAGTGAAAATACACGTGACGCTTCCTTCCATCACCATGGGCATCAGCTGGCAGGACTGAGGAATAAAAACTCTTTATCATAAAGCCAACTTACTACAAGTTCTCACGTAAGTATTTGAGGCAGAATGTATGAACATAGCTTCTAATTAGGGAGCTCCCCTCACCAACTGAGGGGATCCTGACATCGCATCACTGAAGTGGTCCAGCGAGGCACAGACCCAAAGCTGAGTCAAGCCAGCACTCAGGGACTCTTCCCAAGAGGATGCTGCACCCCCAACTGCTGGTGCCCCAGCCCCATGTCCTAGCACACCCAACATGGCCTCAGTTCCCCAGAGAACTGCCAGCTCTGAAAGAAAACAGCACACTACCACTGTGCTGACAGAGCGACAGGCCCAGTTCCAAGGAGATGGCAGACTCAGGCTTTCTACACACTTGTGCTGGGGAAAGGAAAGCACTGGTCCTCACACAGTGCGTCAGGCATCACTGTCCCTGATCACAATGGTCTCTCTGAGGCAAATCTCTGTGCATTTGCTGCTTCTCTGGATTCTCTCCTCTCTGCTCTTCACCAGACACAACCTTAAACTAATCCTGGACATGTGTAGCCTTATCCAGAATGGGCGCTGGCACCATCCCCTGTGAGGCAGTTTTCATGCACTGGAAAGAATGCCAAGTATAAACAAAGGTGACTCTGAGCTATCCCAGGCCTCTACAGCACGAAAGCGACTCTGGAAAACAAGTGAGGGGAAGTCACTGGAGGTGCGGGAGGAGCTGCCGACACCAAGGCTGCATCCAGCAGAGCAGACCTGCCCTGCGGGCAGCCCCTGGGAACCTGGAGAGTCCCTGAGGAAACAGCGCTCTACCTCTGGACCTTAATCAGAAAAGATACCAAGCTGTTCTGAAGGAGCTTCAGGGACCCCATCATACAACAAGGCTATGGTTCTGGATGTTTCTCAAGGCCCCAGCTCTTCCCAACACTCATCACAGCGGAGTTCAGGCTAAAAGCCAGAAGTCTGAGCGAAGAGACAGATCACTGACCCTCTCATTTTCTTCCACATTCTGAAACAATCTGCCCCTTAACTTTGAGAGTCTAACCTAAATAAACTAATTTTGAGCTGAGAAGGAAAGGGAACTCAGTTTGTCAGCCATTTCTATTCTCCAGGAGCCTCAAGAGGCCAGGAGAATGCAGGGCTGCGCCTCACTGCAGGCGCCCCAGTACTACAGCAGTCTCTGCTCCCCTCATAACCCGCCTTTTAACTTCCTTTGGCCTCCGAGGTTGTCTCCTTATGAACTCAAACAAACCTCATGCCTCAGTTTCCCTAGTAGTTGGACCTAAAGGAGCAGCAGGACCAGCTTAACTCTTCCACATTCTACACAAAGCAATCAGACCAATCTCAGCCTGAACTCACGGTGCAGTCGCCCTGGTGGAGAACCGGAACTCAGATCCCCTGTGCTATAAACAGCAGCAAATCTGGACCAAAGCAGCTGAAGCAACTTTCAGCAAACAACTGGAACACAAAGAGGACAGGACCCACAAGCCTTCGTTCTCCTTTTCTTTTGGGGGCTAGGGTCTGAGCACAAAGCTAAGCATGTGCCCCGAAACACACTGGCTCCCAGACCCACAGGCCTGAAAAGGTGGGACCACAGAGGAGTGCTGGTGTGACTAATCTTTGTCCTCAGCTCGACTACATCTACAATGAACTAAACCCAGGCAGCTGGGCATGTCCGTGAGGGATTTTTCTGAATCAAATAATTTGTAGTAGAAGATCCGCTTTTAATCTGATTTTCGGAGGTGGGAAAATCCTTTCATTTTTGTCACACTGCTTGCAGCCTGTAGAAAGGACATGGAAAGGGGACTTGCTCTCTTTGCCTGCTTGCTCTCGTTCTTGTTGGCAAGTCCATTCCTTCACTGGCATTAGAACTTACTTCAAGCCGAGACATTCAGCCTCATGGACTGGGCAACTACTTGGGCCTTCTGTTGGTAGACAGCCATTGCTGGACTAGCTGGAACACAGTCCAAGCAAGTCTAATAAATCCCATTTAGATAGATAGATAGATAGATAGATAGATAGATAGATAGATAGATAGATAGATAGACAGACAGACAGACCGACAGACCGACCAAATGTCTAGGACCAGTGCACAGACATCACCAAGAGTCCTAGACACTTGATCAGACATTAAAAAAGAAAAGAAAAAGATTATGCCTTACATGTATGACTAAGACCTGCCCCATTAAAGACTAAGATCAAGGCTCAGCAGAATCCAGTTATGTGCTTATAAACTAGCTAGCAGGAAAAAAAATTGACATTATCTATGAAAAGAAATTTCAGATTCTATTAACATAGTACCTATAATAGCTAACATAAAACATGGACACAAAACTACTAGACAAGAAAAACTTGTTTCTGGTTATGAGACAAGCCAAAATCCAATTAAGGCTGAAATGACAGCAATGCTGGGTTGAGTGGCTTCTAAAGCAGAGGGGTGTGTGTGTGTGTGTGTGTGTGTGTGTGTGTGTGTGTGTGTGTGTGTGTGTATTCAAAGATCTGAAGAAAAAGGTAAGTGTAATGAGTGAACACAGAGAACATGAGGCAGAGAGGAATCACATACTAGAACAGAAAAGTGAATTATCCAGGATTCCTCAGATGGCCTAACAGCCAACAGGGCCCCACAGAACAGACCAGAAATCCTGAGAAACTGCCCAGAGTGGCGTTTAGGAAAAAAAGACCAGAGTCTTTGTGATGAGTAAGACACAAACAAGTGCTGGATAGAAAAAGTGTGGGACTGGAGCTTCAGAGGGCCAAGACTGGAGCCAAAAAAAAAAAAAAAAAAATAGAGATTTAAAGGAAAAAGCCCACACTCCCCTAATATAACTATAAACATCTACTCACAGATCTAGAAAGTTCAGTTAACTCTGAGAAGGATACACATGAAGAAAAGCATCTCACAGGTCAAATGGCTGGAAAGGGGGAAACACCCTCAAGAGCAGCTGCAGGGCTAACAAGACCCACTGCGAACACACGGCGGCCTAAAGATGGCTGCAGGCCCCGCAGAGACACTGCACACAGATGCAGGAGATGAAAACCAGCACCAAAACGCATTCAAGGAAGAATTCCACGGAGGAAAACTATCCTTCAAAAGTAAAAACGAAACAGTACTCCTGCAAATAACAAGGTATTCTACCTAAGACGGCGCTGAAGATACACTAAAGGAAGGTCTTGAGGCCGGGATCCACACGGCCAGAGGGCCAAAGAACCGCTCTACGTTGTAATCCGTGGAAGACACAACTGACGGTTCAAAACAACCACCACGGCAGAGCGTAGTGGAACTCGTGCAGGAAGAAGACACTGACCAGCAAAGCTCAAAACCCGCTGGGTAAAAAGTCAACAGTGTGGTGTAGGTTTCTTACAGCACTGCTCAGCAGTGTGATATGAATTCAAGATCAACCATGAGGAGTCTACAGTATAAAAGGCCATTAAGAAATAAAATGCAGTACTAAAAGAAAAAACTCAATTCATTAATCTGAAAAGCAGTAAAATAAGGTTTTTAAAGGAACAAAGGTTAGAATGGACCAACAGAAACTGACTGACTGCAAGGCAGCATGCTTAAAAAGTCATCAGTAATCACAAGGCTCAACTTCCAGCACCTCCCCCCCACACACACACACACAATCATTACATTCAATAACCTACCATTACAAGTCACCCAATTTATTAAGTTAATTAATGGATTAATTAGAGCACAGTACAGACTGAACAGTCCATGGTGCACACCCAGCCAGCCAGCCTGTGGCCCCAGTTTACCTACCAATTTTTCAAGCATTATCGGCCATCTTTGAATTAGGTCATGTTAGAAGGATGCATAGACTTTGGGGACAATGAATGAACCATTCTTACAAAAATGAAAAACAGAAACCTTAAATCCATTACCCATACTGCAAGTGGCCTGCAGAGGGAGCATGTGGCTGACCACACAGTGAGTTTCAGCCACCTTGGGCCTTATCTTACAGGGCTGCAGGATTTGATTCTAACTGCACTCCCTATGAAGCCCATGAACGTGGTTTCACCAAGGGGCTCTGATGATTTCACCTCCCTGTGTACAGGGGTGCTGGAGGGAATGATTTAGGGACACTGAAGACTAGGAAGAGGCTGCTGTTCGTCTGGGGCCACGTTCCACCCATTCCTACCGTTCCTTGTTGATAAAAGTGAGGCGCCAGCTCCAGCAGCCAAGCAGATTCTATGGCGGTCACATCTCGCATGTAGTACTTGGAGGTCTGTATAACTTCATTGTAGATAACCCTGGAACAGAGAGTAAACATGAGACACACAGCAAAAGGGCCCACAAGCTGTCCCGCCCTCACCACAGCAGGTGTGTTCCATCCATGTGCAGCTCTGCACACAGGCACTGTGGCTGCCCTCTCAACCTGCTGACCCGAGCGGCAGGTCAGTGTCTCAGATGCAACTCTGCATCCTCTATGATCTCCAGGGCTCTGCGGTTATCCACAAAGGACCTTTCTAGATCATGGCCTCACTTACAGAACTCTGACTAGAACTTGAAAGACGTAATTAGAAAGTACAGAAGTGGACTCAAAGGCTTGACCGTTCTGAAAGTTACTAGAAAATGACTATAACAACACAGACAAGAACCATCCAGAATGACAAAAGTATTTTAAATATAATGGCACATCTGACAAAAACCCGCCATTCACTCCACATAACTATATCTTAAAGAGGAAAAGACTCATCTAGGCCAAGGAACAAACCAAAGAGCAAGGACCACGTTTTCGAAGCCCTGGACTCAGGAATCCATAGAGTAAACGCTACGAACTATGGGAAGAATTAACTGTGAATACAAAAGCCACACGATTTGTCCCTCAAACACCAGTAAAGGAATCTGAGCTGGTGGAAGGACGAGGTGGGTGGGGATGTAATAGCTGCCTTGCGTGCTCAAGGCTTGGGGGTTCAGCCCCAACCCAGGAAGGAAGGGAAGGAGAGAGGGAAGAGTGTGGAGAGGAGAGGAGATGGGAGTGGGGTTGGAGAGAGGGAAAGGGGCACACACTGAAGTCTGGCCCCCTCCTGGACTTCTTCCAGGCAGCAGAGAAACAGTTATAAAGCCAGGACACCGTCACACAACACCTGAGAAGCTTTAGATCACCCGGCTGCAGCTTGGTCGGCTGCAGTCCATCAGAAACACTGCCCGTTCTTGTTCAAACAGCCCCGCCCCCACCTCACCCTGGTTCCCACTGCGGAGGGCTGTGTGGACCCAAGAGCCTGCATTTCCAGCATGGTTCCGGGTGCTGTTGTCACCTGCAGAGCAGGGTACAAGGTCCTGACACGTGTCCTCGCAGGCTGTCCTTCCCACGGCTCACCACAAACCCCTGTCTCTTCCCAGGGTGCTGTTCTTTCAGCTCCTGAAGAGCCAAGTGTTGCTGTCTTTAAATTTTCTAATCCTTTCTCAATCCTTACTTTTGTAAAATACAATATAAATAAATTGGATATAGGAAACAAACACAAACTATAAGCTGAAATTAGCATCGACCTGGGAAGGAATAACTGTGGACGACTTGTGAAAACACCATAAAAAATCCATGCTGTCTCCTGCTGCTGCACTTGTCCTGCCTTCCCAGCCAGCACTGCAGATGGAGTCACCCACTGTCACCCACTGTCAGCCATTCCCAGTCCCCAAGACAGGTGCCTCCTTCATGTTGCCACGGCTATGCCACCCTGTTTCCTAGGTGTGGATATCTTTCAGTCCTGCCCAAAAATGCCAGTCACCAGGTCCAAAGCAAGAGTTAGATTCTCCATGAAGCCAGCCTGGCTTCCCGGCACTTCAGTGCCAACCCACAGCAGTGCACACTGAAGTACCACAGCCCTTTTGAAAAGCTTCTGTTGCAAGACTCCTCTGCCTGTTAAGACTACAGCGGGGCCCTGAGTCATCTCTAAGCCGCCCCTGCTGCAGTAGGCCTTCAGTCTGGTGACAGCGAGCACCTCTGCTGCTCCTTGTACACCTTTGACTTTAGCAAGAGACAAACTTTGCCCAAGTTGCCCCTACCCCACAGTGCCTCTGTCACCCCCCAAGCACGCTGTTGGGAAGGGGAGTGAGGAGGTGACCACCCCCTGGCTTAGGGAGATTTCTTAAATGATGCTTTATCAGCACAGAGGACTGTCTACCTTGAGGGGACCCCTGACGAGAGGGCAGACCCTGGCAGCCCAGCACACCAAAGTCAACACAGCAAAGGAAGAACCTGTGCACAGGCCTGGGCCAGGCTTGGGGGTCCAGAGATGAGCAGGGCCAAGCTCAGTGTGAGGAGGGGCTTACCAGCGGGGTGGCTTCTCTGCATAGAGGACTGAGGCAGGGTGGATGTGCAGCTCGTGGTCATCACGGATAGTCCTTGTGAGACACAAGAATTCTGTGTGAAGCACATTGTATGCACTTACTGTAAGAACTTGTAATGCTATGCACATTTAAGTATTTTTCCACAAATGTGTAATATAACACCCTCCCCCAAATGTATGTAGAGTGAATTTTACATGGACAAGACACTATTCTCGAGAGCAGTGGTTCCCAACCGTCCTAATCCTGCAACCCTTTAACACAGCTGCTCATGGTACGGTGACCCCAACCATAAGATTACTTTTGTTGCTACCTCATAATTGTAATTCTGCTGCTGTTATGAATCATAATGTAAACATCTGATATGCAGGATATCTGATCTGTGACCCCTGTAAAAGGGTTGTTTGATCCCTAAAGGGGTCTCGACCCACAGGCTGAGAACCAGTGTTCTAGACACACCTCTACCCCCACTACCACCTTAGAAGCCAAGGGTAAATCATGCAAAACAAGGAAGAGAGCCAGCACAGAGGGACACAGATGAAATGTCAGCTATTTCAGGTTCAGGTTAGGGGTAACTTGGGGCAACGTAGCAAGACCTGTCTCCTACTAAAATAAGGTGTGAGGCTAGCTCAGCCGCACAGGGCTTGCGTTGCATGTGCAAGGCCCTGGACTTAATCCTCAGTGTGGGAGGGGAGCAAATGTGGACACTTAGACCGCACAGGAAGAGCATGCTCCATCCACATTTATGTTTCTGTCTGTCTTCTATAGATCCCTTTTCAAAATAATTTTCTGTAGTTCCCTTTCAAAATAATTCTGTCACAACAGAAACTGAGTTTAAACAGTCTTCCCTACCACCAAAAGTTAGACACTAAACACTAAGGCCCCTAAGGAGCTAAGACCGAGCCTAGCAAGGTCACACAGGACAGTTCCTGTAGAATACTCTAATTCCAAATTAGATTTGGTTCGATCTGATTCAAAAGTGACAAAGTAAACACACTTATACGAACAGATCATGCATGTTAGCAGACTAGAATGTCACTTACTGAGTGCACATGGTCATTTCACATGGGGCTCTGTGTATCAGGCAAGCACTGGTGTCCCTAAGATAGCATTTGGGGTTCCACTATCTGAAAATCCAAAGGAATGACTAACCTGGAATCAGCTTTTGTTGAGGATGCCCATGAAATAACTGTAGGTCAGCCACACAGAAATAGTTGACACTTGTCCAGAAAGAGGGGCAATCAAAATGATGAGAGGGAGCGTCACTAGGGAGGAGCGCAACCTTCCCAGAGGGACCCTCACCTCCTGCAGACCTGAATGTGGGAGCGGGGCTTCTGAAATGGGCAGGAGCATCATGGGAGCACATGGTCTGGAGTAACAGTGCACACCACAGAGAGGCCAAAGGCTATGCTGCTAAGTTCAAAGTCCCACACCAGAAGATGGGGCAGATATGGCTACCAAAATTAAAAAGCTCAATGGGGGATGGAGAGATGGCTCAGAGATGAAGAGCACTGGCTTATCTTCCAAGAGACCAGAGTTTAATTCCCAGCACCCAAACGGTGGCTCACAGGGGATTTGACACTCTCTGGCTCTATGAACACCAAGTACACATGTGATACACAAACATGCACGCAAGCAAAACATTTGTACACACACACACACACTCACACACACACTTTTCCTTAATGTTCAGTAGATTAGGTAGTACCTAGAAAAAGGAATCTCGGAGCTGGCCTCAATAACAAGTAATAACATTTTTGTTAGGGGAGGAAGCTAGCAGCAAAATAATGCATGGAAGAAATCCAAAAGGGAGAGAGAAGAAAGCCTTTAAATTGTTCCCCTGCTAAAGACAAAAAGGTGGCTCGTCTCGGTGGCACAAACTTGCAATCTCAACTCCTGAGGGTGGGGGGACTGAGGCAGGGGGACCACAAGTTCCGGGCCGGCCATAGTGAGAAGGAAGAGCTCAGGAAGGAAAAGAAAACTTAGCACAGGTAGGGTGAAGTCTAGTGGTAGACCACTTGTCTGGCTGGTGTCGGGCCTGGGCTCCACCCTGAGAAATGGCTGAAAGGACAGCTACACCTTAAACAGGTACAGAAGTTACAAGACCACAATAAGCCACAGGGACAGAAAAACAAACTTGAAGTAACAATTCCAAGAACCAGGATATTTAGCCTGGGGAAAAGCAGCTGAAAGTGTGCTGTAACTTTTACAGTAAAAACTACTGTTGACATCCTACAGAAATGGAGGAGAGGACGAAGAACAGCCCATTGGGCAATGTGGCTTTTCCCCAAACGTCAGTTAATGGCCACTCCCACACTGCAATGCAGATCTGTCACTGTCACACCATCACTGTGTACAGAAGCCCTGAGTAGTAAGACTCCCAGAGAGTAAGGAAACCGCTGAGAGCCGGACAGCCAGCCTTACTCCTTTTGGAAGGACACATGATGCAGGTTGAAAGCTGCTTGGTTTCCATCTCTGCACAGCAGCTTCCTGTCCCTGTCACCAAGTCACCTCAGAGTCTCCTTACCTATATGCTCCGGTGGAGTGAAACCGTGCTGCATTTGCAAAGAACCCCGACACGATACACCTCAGGACCGGGTCCGGATCACCTACACGAGGCAGCAATAGACGCCTGGTGAGACCCGCACTGGCCCCATGCTCCAGTTGCAGAGGCCTGGGCTGTGATGTGCAGGCTCCAGGCCCAGCTCCCTTCCCCTCCCCCACCCACCAGAAACCACCTCTGAACACACGGCGCCCTGAGGTCAGAGCACTGTAGAAATGCCTTCTTCCCCTAAGACAAACACTATGAAAGCACACTGCCCTGTCTCTGGTTGTCAGCTAGTCTGCAATTCTCCACCGCTTCCAAACATCCTGTTCCTTTTTAACTGACATTCCTATTGTTAGAGTAAACACGTCTTTCATGAATAAAGCATCTCCATTCACTAACTCATAGCCATGAGATGAATTTTAAATTAACATGCAGGGGACAATTATGCTTTAATGGCTGAAAATGCCCCCTATTTCACCAATCCTGAGCCACTTTAACTCACTCAGGTCAAGACACAATGACAGTGACAGCCATTCTCTTCTCAGTGATACATAAAATGACCATGGAGCCCCATCTTAGCTCTGGTGAAGTGCAGTACAAGGGCAAACATGGTATCCTTACAGGATCCTCAACAATATATAAAAAATCACTTTACTCAATTCTTCCCAGCAAACTTTGGCCAAAGAGGGGGGCTACATTCTTTTATTTTCTATAAATTTAATTACTAATTGTGTGTTTTTATTTCTTCTGGGAGAATTTTATATTCTATTCCTTTGTTCACCTGCCAAATGGGCTCAATAAAGTCATTTAAAAATACACTTAGTTTTTAATTACGTAACTTCTGAAAATACATCTCGCTACTCTCTCTAGCCTCGGAGCTACATTTCAAGTTGCAGGTAATTGCTTGGCTGTCTATCATTACTGTTCCCAGCAGAGCTGCTAAGCCTCAAGCCTGCATTCTGCCCACACCCACCCAGATGCAGCCTCTCTCCAGCTGGTCAGAATCCCATAAACACGCTTTCTTCTCAGGGGTCACTTCATAAAGGGTGAAAACTCTTTATTACAGTAGTGTGTGACCCTCAAAACTCAGCTTCCTAACATCTCATTCCTTAGCGCTCCATTCCTCTTATTAGGAAGACTTTTAATCCAGCATAGCCCTTTCCTGGGCAGTGAGAATGGCAGGTGAAGGCACGCAGAAGCAGATGTGAGACTGCCATTATCTGACAGGACTCGAGGTAGATGCTCTCCGGCTGGCAGCCCTTCTAAGGTCCTGTTTCTGCCCGTGACACTAACATGGCATCCTGGGCAAGCCCTGCTGATTCCCCTTCCCTGCACTTACATCTGCTACTTGTCACTGTCATCCCTGGTTACCAAAGTGTCTACAAATCACTTCTAAAAGGCCCTCCGGCCTAACTTCACAGTCTACCTGTCTCCATGAACCCTGAGAGCATCAAGTTTTTGCCATTTTTCAATCGCTTGTTCTTAGTATAAAAGCAAAATGAAACAGAACTTCCTGGATGCTGACTACACAGGCTACCTTTAGCCTACTCACTATTTTCCTTCCATCCATGAGGTAAACGTAGCACACATCTCCCAGAATGCTGAGCAGGATGCAAATGAACGCATGACACACTGAGAACACTGCCCAGCCTAGCAGTTGCTGTCAGCAATGTCAACAGGTGCTGTGGGACAGCAGGCTTCAAGAGTGATGAATGAACCCAGGGTGCCACTTCCTAGAAGGCTCTAGGCCTTCATGGTCTCTGGCCATGCTGGCTAAAGCTATATCATCCTGAAGGTCACGTGACTCCTTCCAGAAGCCCCTGGTTCCTCTGTAAACTAAGGCTACCATCAACCCTACCTCAAACAAAGGAAGATAAAGAAAGGATGCAGTGACCTTGATATGGTACAACCTACTGTGGACTCCACTTAAAAGTAATTTTTCAGGGCTGTCAAGATGGTTCAGCAAGTATTTACAGGCAAGCCTTAGGACCCGAGTTCAGTACACGGCAGAAGAAAAGACCCAACTCCGTATGCAGAAGCAGGAGGATCACAAGTTTAAGGTCATCCTCAGCTACATAAGTTTGAGGTCTAGGACACGACATCATTATAATGACATCATCACATTAGTTATGTGTGCAGTGATATGGAAGCTAACAATTTTTAAGCATTTCCATGAGCTTTAGAAGTCTGGAAGGAGTGACAGCTCACAGAAATAAAGACGGATCTATCCAGAAAGACACCAGCCCTATACTCACCACTGAATGGGTATATGCAGCTCAGAGTGTGAAACTGGCTGCAGGCACATGGCCTCTAGGCAGCCCAACGTAAGACCTTGAGAATGCAACTGGACAGAACAGAGCCAGGAAGCCACAGGCAGGGCAGGTCACACCCACCTTCGCTGGACATCTTGGGCACCTGGAACTTGACGAGGAGCTTTTTCAACTGGTCTCTCACAGTGGCGGCTCTGACAAGACCCTTGTAATTCAGGAAATGCTCCTGACACCACTGCGAGCTCTTGTTGTGCTGCAGAAAGGCCACACAGAGGAGACATCGGCCATGTCAGACACAGACACAGCAAAGCAGTACCATCAACACAAATCCTTTCTCTTCCCCCCTTCTGGTGTGATGAGACCTGCCCAACCCCTATCTCTACAGCAGATGGCAGCAACCACGCAATCTCCCTGTTGCTCCACAGCCCCTCTCCACACCACCAAGCAGGAACAAAGGGGTAAGCAGAGACGATCTAATACACCACGGCAAGTCAGACCTGCCTCTGTGGCCCTTGGTCAGTCTGTTAACTTTCCCTCTCATCTTACTGAACTATGGAAGCAATAGGACATATGCAGAAACCACTTTCAAATCCCGATCTGCACTCAAACTAGGATTTTTTTCTGCCAACGATGCTTAACTTTTTATTTTCTTAAGTCCAATGATTATAGTCTTGTTTTAAATTGTTGCAGAGCAATGTACCTCTAAAAGTACATTTTAAGCCATGGAAGAAAGTTTTTCAAATAACATTTTTAAATATGTTATCAATTAAATGTTTTAAATTAAATGTTTAAATAACAGTTTTAAAATGTAACTCACATCACAGGATTTTTCCACAAGGAAACCAGAGACCAGCACAGTGCAGATCTGCAGGCGCACCCTCTGTGTGAGGCTCGCCTTGGTGGCGGAGCATGTCTGCATCCTGGGTTTTAACTGACTCTGACTGGGTCTGTATCTCATTTACTGACTAATCATCCCCAGATCTCTGGTAGAACAAAACCTTGCTCGTCTCGTCTCTCTTTTAAAATGTGTTAAATTACTGAAAATATGGCTGAATAATATGAAATCGTATTCCCTTCTTGTTATATTATTTCTAAAAGTTTTATATCACTGTCTCTTTTACATGGGCATCTTAAGTTCTATGAATTGCTCTCAGTCCCACAGAGTGGCTACCAGGAAGGAGCACGCAAGCCTCAGCGACCATTTTCTCAGGGAACCTGGGATGACTCTGAGGCCCACACAGCAGTGGTTCTCAGCCGTGCCAGCAGAACTTCCCATTCTAATACTGCCCTTCCTTCCACCACAGTAGCATGGGGCACTGGGAGGCTGGGCTGTCAGCCACTTGAGAAGAGGAAACACCCCTTAGCCTCTCTAGCAACCCAAGACTGGACTCTGCAGTGGGGGCTGGTGATCTACCTAACTGGAAAGCAGAGGGGTCTCCTGGCCAGGTGTGTGTGAGCTGCCCTCTGACCTTGCTCCGAGGTCATCAGAGTGGGTGTGTGGAGGGTCCCGAGTGTGGCTGTGCTTACTTTGATAAACGCTTCATACACATTGAGCATGGTGAGATGGTCACCCTCCTCCACAGCAAACTTCCGATGCACTCGAGTCTGTGAGGAATAAAGTTCCATTCAGAAGTCGACACCCATGATGCTCTTGTGCTCTGCAGGACCTGGTACACTGCAGGAGGGCTGACAGCTGACCTCCCATGTCCCACAACCAACCAAATGCTGTTCACCGCCCCCTTCAGACACCACCCTTGAACCCTTCTTTCTATGGAGAAGTTCCTGAATAATGCCGTGTGCTCCCTGGGGTTGAGGAGATACAGACACAAACATATGGAAAGACACGGGCAGTAACTTCAGAACAACAGCCACGTGGTGGCACGCCACATCTGCCTCCAGTGTACGGAAGGTATTCAACCATTCTTGTGAAATATTTCCATACTCATCAAGTGCAGGCGGGACTGCTTTATACAACTGTCGTCAGCGGTCTCTAACCGAGTTCTGACAAGAATGTGCAAGAGAACAGTGTGAAGGGCTCGGGGAGAAGCTGGACTCACCGCCTGAGACTTCTGGTTGGAGGGGAACACGAAGACATTCTGGATCTGCATCATGGCGGCAATACTCAGGATCTCCTGAGAGCAGCCGAAGTTCCCTAGAACACGAAAGGCCTGTTTGCAAACAGACAATGAACCAACAGGAGAGAAGGGCATCTCCCAGACAGAGTCTGTTCTCAAGAGACAGCAGCAGCAGCACGAGCCCTCAACCTTAGCACTGCAGGGAGGAATCCTCAGTAGAGACATGTGTGGTCATCCATGGCACCGTAAGTACTTATATATGAGAGATTTGAAGAAAAGAACTATAAAATTGGACCTTATTTTATAGCATACACAAGGAAAACATTGGGAGTGCGCTGTAGTGGTCTGACCTATGGCAACCACTGTACGGTGTGCAGTTCCCATTGCTACACGGAAGTCTGCAATTACGAGATGCGCTAATTACCCTGACTGAAGCTTTCCACTGCACAGGTATCAAACACCGCACTGCGTCTTACAAACACACACGTCTCATCATTAGGTAAAAATAAGCCCTTCACTGCTGCTGCCACTCTTAAACCATGATTGGTCCCTCTTCCCTGGTGTACAGAATTCAGAGAAACCAACATAGAGTCAAAAGGAGCTGCCAGGCTCCACCCACCTGACTCCAGCAGCATCTTGGCAAACATGGGGTTCAGAGGAAACTCTGCAATTCTCATGCCAAGCGGCTCGGTTAGGCGACAGTCTTTGTCCAGACCTGTCAGCAGAAAGAAGAAGTCAGGAGGCAGGCACCACCGTGCTGCAGATCAGCAGTAGCCGGAGAAGAGACGACTCACTGCTCCCTAAGAGTAGCCTGACACCAGGGCCGCATGTGAAGAGAGGAATCGATTGATCACCGAGCTGAACTCCAGTTTTAAGATGCTGCTTTTAAGGAGCTCTATTTAAGGACTTTGACACAGGCAGCAGCCTGCCCTTCCTCCCGCTCCCTGTCTCCCCTCCACAGGATGCTCCACAGAGTCCACCCTCTGTGGGGTCTGACAGCTGGACGCACAGACGAAGCAGCCTCGAGCAGCTGTCACTGTGACTTCCCACTGCTCTCCTCAGTTCCCACAACCGGGCCCGCTTCCTCACCTTCTGGATCTTACTCCTTAGTTAGGATCTGACAGGCCAAATATTCAAAGACAGTGCCTCAAAAGTCTAGAATCCTCACACCATATGAGCAATCACTGGGCTGGACACCCAGAATCTGAACTCTGACCCTGACCCTGACCCTCTCCCCCTTGAAGTAGACAGACTACACCATCTTTCCACCACTTCCCCCACCACCTCCACCTTTCCCTCAGGTCTCTTTACCAACTACCACTATCAGACACAAGATTCCCAGGAACCCCAAGACACAGATGATAGTTTAACCAATCAAATGTCCAAAAGCTTGGGGTGAGCCAGAAAAGGTATGTCCTTTCTTTTCCAATACAACTGTCTTTTTAAACCAGGGCTTCCCCGACAGCCTCCAGAATGTTGATACCAGTGAGGACAGAGTCTGCCTGCTGTGTGGCTTTCAGAACCACTGCAGAGGACAGATGACACAAAATAGCATTCCCTGCTCCTCAGTTCATACAGCACTGTCATAGGCTGAGAGCTGGGGACCAAACTCTAACAAGACACACTACAGACTGAGGTTTGTCCCAAACTTAAGACCTCTCTCATTCGGTGGACAGCTTTTACAGTCACAAGTGATGATTCCTTCACAGAGAAAGAAATGTAAATATAATAAATGAAAATGGTTCCCTCCTGCCCTCTCTCTCCCTCCCTACACACACACACACACACACACACACACACACACACACACACACACCCGACTTAAGTACAAGAGCTAAAACTCGGAATAAAGCCTGTGAGTCAGATGTAAGAAGTCTGCAATGCTGTTCTCTTTGCTTGTCTGGCTGTTGCTGGTGCATGGGATGTCAGGGCTGCACTCAAGGTCTCGGACACGCCAAGCACACAGACGCCAAGCACACACCCTCCCACTGAGCTAGGACCCCAGCCCCACATAGTGTAAGTCCTTAGACATGAAGACTCAAACACAAGAGGCAGAAGAAAAGCAACAAGGTGGAAACTGTGACCTCCAAGTAAACCTAAGGACAGTTTAAAGTATATGGAAAGATGTGTGGGCTATGTGCACATGCTATGCCATCTCACACATGCGTGAACATCCCTAGATTTCTGGTATCTGAAAGGAGTCCTAGAAGAAATTCCCATCCATATATACAGAGAGTCTAGAGACACTAACTGTAAACAAGCAGAAAGGCTCTCAATATCATAAGTCATCACAGACACACAATTCAAAACCACCAGACACCATTTCATATGCACTAGGTCAGCTGTGCTTAAAAGACAGACAATATCAAATGTAGAGAAAGTTGGAGGGGTGGGAGGGCTATCACCAAACCCACATGCTGATGTCATAGCAGCATCATTTGTACTAGCAAAAAAGAAACAATTCACAACACCCACTATGTAATGATAGGAAAAAATCACTAGGTCGCATGTCCGCACGCGGGGATGACTCAGCAGGAAAAATAAATGCTCCACTGATACAAGTGATACGTGAGTGACCGTAGAGAGAGCTAAGAGAAAGACGCAGTCCACCAGAGACAGCCTAAGATCCCACTTCTAAGTAAGACGACAACCAGGCAAAGCCAGAATCAGCAGGTTAGCGGTTGCCTAGGACCAACGAGGACAGGAATGGAGCATGAGCACCGAGAGAGACACTTCTTTTTAGAATGATGAAAATAGATGAAATTGGATTATACTAAAGACAGCACAGCCCCATGACAACAGAAGCCCGTGAGCAGAAAGCTGTAAAGGAGTGAACTCTATGGTATAGAATGTATGCCTCAATAAAGCTCTTTTTAAAATACTCAAGATAAAATCTCAGGATAAAACCTCCACTAGAAGTTACTGACAATCTCAGTACTCACAGAACAGCCCGAGAGGTCACCACTCATAAAAGACATGGTACCTCCTGAGTTGACACCATGTTCTCTACTTAAGACACATACTGTGTTTTCAAACGCACCAACAGGGCCTCCTGCACAGCACCGAGTGCCTTGCCCAACAGTACGGCTGCTACCTGCCCCATTCCCACGGGGACCTCAAGGAGAAAATGAAGGGGATTTCAGGGTGTGGCTAGAAGAGGGAAAGGGGTGTGAGGACAGGAACTGGGCTGTATAGAGACCTGCCAGTCTCTGGGTGCCTCTGGGAAGTGTGGCCCTAGTGGTGACCATCCACAGTGTCTGCCACTTTGTAAATTATCATATTGGCCATGCGCTGGTGAATGAAAATGGCCCCCTAGGCCTACGGAGAGTGGTACTATTGGGAGGCGTGGCCTTGCTGAGTAGGTGTGGCCTTGTTAGTGTGTCCCTCTGGGGTGGACTGCGAGGTTACAGATGCTCAAGCTAGGCTCACTCTCTTCCTGCTGCCTGTGGATCCAGATGTAGAGCTCTCAGCTGCCTGGCCAGCACATGCCTGCCTGCCACCACGCTCCCCACCACGATGATAATGGGCAAAACCTCGGAACTCTAAGCCAGACCCAATTAAACGTTTTCCTTTAAAGGAGTTGCCATGGGGATGGTGTTTCTTCACAGCAATAAAATCCCAAGATGGGTCACGAGTTACTTTTGTCTAATTTCTATTTCAATAGAGTAAATGTCACCAAAGAGTTTATTATACACATGGGGAGGACCAACCCCATCCTTAAAGACTAAGAGCACTAATTCAAGTCCAGTTCCCCATCATCACACAGGTGAACACACGATAACCAGGCTTACCTCCAAGAGCATAGAGCAGCTCCAAGGCTTGAACCATCGACTGTGCCGGCGGGGGCTGTGGAACACATCAAAGGCCTCCCAGATTAGTTTCTTTGACAAGGAATAGAACACGTGACCACGCTGGTTTACTCTCACGCTATCATACTCCCACGCCCCAGTCTCTGTGCTTTGAAATGTGCCTACCCCATCTCCTCTCCTCCATCAGCAGAGACAGCCTCTACTTTAACTACCCCTTCACTTCCCTAAGCTGCCCTCAGCCTCCCCTGTACTTGGAGCTGCAGACACTACAGCTCAGCACAGGCAGAGGAAGGACCGACTTCTAGTGCAACATGTTGAAATTACTAAAACTACAGACAACACTGATGCTGCAAGGGCAGCAGGCTCATGCTATGCACTGTGATGGGGCACTGACACCGCTTTCCTTCCCTCCAAAGCCTCACTGAGCACACGGGTGTCAGACATCAGGAGACCCTTCAAGGGGCTCTTCCTAGTTAGCCAGCTGACACGATCGTGCCTTTGCAGACTGAACTGCCTTGCCTCCGAATCTGCAGAGAAGCAAACACACTTTAAGCATCAGCGTGACTTAACTGGACCTCACAGATGAAAGCCTGAAGAAGGTTTCGGAGCACTGGATGGCAGGGTCAGAGGCTAACTAGGTCCTTGCTTTTAGTTGCTGTTTACCAAAGAACAAAGTCAAATCTTTAAAAGACTTGGTGAGTGACTTTATAGACTTTACCCTGTGGGACCTACAACTGATTGGCTACCCACAGGGTAGCCAGCCACTTTGTTCTTCGGAGAAGCAAGGTAGGCACAGGCTCAGGGCGAGCTTACAGAGCTGGAGATCTGCTGTGGGAAAGTAATGGGACAGCTAAGCACCACACTAGTGTCTGGGTTCCTGTGGGCACACGGTCCTGTTCTGTGTCTGTACTCACAGGAGCTCTGGGGTAAGTACTTGGGATCACTACACAATCCCACCCTACTGTCAGACTACAAAGCTTTGATCTAAGAGGGCAGATGACATATACACAGCTATGTATCTCTGCCAACAACACGACTCTACAGTGAAGTCATACTTTACGACTTGACAGGTAAATAATAGCTATAGCACCTTCCCCACTCGCCCGCCACTGCATCTGAGCATGTGCGAGAGCACGATGGGTGTACCAGGAGCAGCCAGGCCAGGCCTCCCATGCTACTGAGGGGAGCCTAGGGGAGCCTAGAGAGCCGAGCCTACAGAAGGCCAATGACTCCACTCCTATAACCTGCCTGAGGAAATCATCACGGATGCCGTGGTACACAGGGTTCCTCCCAAGCCTTGAGCTCTCTCAGTCTTGGAACTCTACAGCCAGGCCCAGTCACAGACTATGTCCTGACTCCCCACCTTCCTTGTCTCTCTGAGCACGGGACAAGCTGCGCTGTAGCTACCCACTGACCTGCCTCTCCCCAAGGAGAAAGGACAGGAGCTACAAAGGAAGAATAATTCTGGCTCACATGGATGCCAATTTGCCCCACACCCTGGATAGGACCAAGTGGCATGCGTGAGAAGAAAGACGGCATGCCTGACCAGTGCCCTTCCCCCATACCCACATGAGCTCCTCAGCCAGAAGCAGGACTTACAGACATGAAGTGGAACCTGAGGACATTGTCGATCCCTAGGGCTTTCAGCTGCAGGATGACAGGGGCCAAATTACTGCGCTGCATCTCAGGGACGGTGGACTGAGGTAACTGTTCAAAGGCTTCCTCTAAGGATATAAGAAATCAGAAACGGATTAAATGTGACACTCAAATGCACCTGTACGACAGGAGAGTCCTCCTTCTCTAACTTGAACAAGAGCTCTGGGATTCTGGAACCAAGTTATTTTTACATTTAGGAAGGACCATTCTACTTCAAAAATACAGAGTTGAACAATACCCCTCTACAAAAGCACATTCCTTTACTTCCAAAAGCTGCTTTTCAAATGCTTTTGCCAGCAAAACACAAAATGAAAGTGGCAAGCATTTGGGTCATTACTGCCGGGCCCAATCACTGGTCACTCTGCATAGGACAGAGTGCTTCAAGGAAGCGAGAACAGCACAAATAAGCAAAGAACAATGAAAACCAAATCACTAAAAGTGCCCTAGCATCTGACGAAGGATCTAATCACAAAGAGCAAAATTCATACAAACCTAGTTTTTAAATCAAGGAGCCAATGCGGAGTCACACCCAGAATCCTGTACTTGCGTGTCCCACAGGAACAAAAGGTGACTTCAAACAGGAGAAGCACCCAAGGCACAGAGACGGGGGAGGAGGGGAAAGGAGAGGTAGGGGGGAGGACTTTATGAAAGCCAGATCAAAGGTTGGGGAGACAGGAAGGCTTTTCTGAAATCACTTTCTGTGTCTATTCAGAAAGCCTATGTACACGTGCCAAAGCCTTCCACGTAGGTGAACACAGCACAGATGCACATCCTCCCTAAACAAGCATCACGCAGCCTCCATTTAGACCAGAAGGCTTCAGTTAACTAGAGAGGAAAATGAAGTTCAGCAAAGTCTCCTGAAAAAACACGGCTATCAATCAATAAGAACTTTAGAAAGGTTTTCCTGAGCAAACAGCCAGCCGATATTCTGGTCTGTAACATAAACTGCCAAATGCATGGGTCTGGCTGGAAGGTTCTAGATGGCAAACAACAGCAGGAAAGGAAGTTCTTTAGCTTTAGGAACACTGTGGCTACTGTTACCAGCACACCACTGACCAAGGCAGAAACAAGTCAGTAGCTGAAAGGCTGGCCCCACTGAGAAGATGCTGAGCGACAAAAATGTCATGACACATGGAAGCTGCAACGGCCCCCTGGGTCCCAGGCATAGGTCAAGAGGGGCAGAAGCTGCAGGCAATGTCCCTGGAGACCTTGAGGTAGGAAGAACCTGGATCAAGACCAGAAAACAGGCCCAACAGGGACAGATGCCCCTGTCATGGATCATGGGAGGCTCAGGAAGGAGGAGAGCAGACACTGGGGAAAAGCTACACATGAGCTGCCAAGAGCATCAGGAGGATCTCTGTGGTTACAGTACTGTTACCAGGACAACCACACGCCCCAGGCACACCACTGGCCAAGGCAGAAACAAGTCAGTAGCTGAGAGGCTGGCCCCACTAAGAAGATGCAAAGACAGACAAGCCCAAGGCACGAGAGGTATGAATGGAGAAGTTGGAAGCAGACCACATGTCTAAGAATGGAGTACAGCTGAGAATCAGGTAGAGTCAAGTGAGAGCAGAGGAGCTAAGGAAAAGTCTGGAAAGTTCCTGGCCCTTCCCAGCCACACCCATGCTAAAGCAGCCAGAGCAAAGGCTCGTGACCTTCCACCCAAATCCACTTGCCTAGCTTCTGTCCACAGCCTGTCACGTGACTTCTCTGACATAGGAAATGCTGATGCCCATGCCATCATCTGAGTTGGAGCTGGGGAGATAACTCAATGGTTAAGAGCACATGCCGAGGACCAGGTTCAGTTCCCAGCACCCACATGCCGGGTAAGAGTCACCTGTAATCCTACTCCAGGATTTGTAACCCTCTTCCAACCACCTCAGCACTAGGCACACATGTGGTGCACAGACATACGTGCAGGCAGAACACGCAAAGTAAAATTACCTAAAACTGAAAGTGTCGTTGAGAATGGTGGTGCACGTCTTTAAACCCCAGACCTTGTGAAGCAAAGGTAGGGAGGTCTCTGAGGCTAAGGCCAGCCTGGGCTCCACACAGAAATCCTGCCTCAAAAGTAAACAATTCCTTTAAAAGTTAAACACACAATTACTATACCTACAACTCTGCAATACCTCAGAGAATTAAAGGCTCCCCTGTGTGTCTCAAGTCTACCCACACACCTATATCCAGCACCACTAATCCCTAGGGCCAAAGAGAAACAGCGTAAATGAGGATGCAAAAGACAGAGTAAGTGGATACCGGACACAGGAGGGAACTAATGACCTGGAAATTCCGTCTGCACAGTAAGAAGGCAGGAAGGTGTGCTCCACGGAGGTGGATGTGGGGGTAATGGGGGTGGTGTATGTCTCAGCTCCACTCCCAGTGAAAGACACAGAAACGGCAGCTCTGGAACATCCTGGTACCCATGGCTACCAGTGTCAGCAGGCTGAAAGGAAAGCTCGTTAAAGGCCAGGGCTGTCTACCAGAATTTCACTGTGTGCCCTCAGAACTAGCGCCTTGTGATATAGAACTGAGCCAAGTACTTGCTGTCTGTGAGGGAGTCTCAGGAGAACCCAGCAAAGGCAAACGGGGACCTGACAGGAGGAGCCTTTGGGCTCAGGAGGCATAAGAAGACAGCACATTAAGCTGAGGGGGTGTGGGGTGGGGGAGAAAGGCAGGCAGGCAGGCAGGCACACAGACAGACAGTGCTAGGTGTATGAGTCTGTGCTCAGGGGTCTGACACAAGGCCCAGCATTCCTGGGGGGAGTTGGATTTGATGGTGAGTTCTGCCTGCCCTGGGATCCAAAGCCCAGGCTACTCTAAGAAAATCCAAAGTAGTTAAGAAACACTGTACATACCTGTATAAAGGCGGTAACATTTCCCCGAGCGGTTGCGCCCACCACGGCCTGCCCGCTGATTGGCTGATGCCTGAGACACTGGTACCACTACCAAGCATTCAATAGCTGTCCTAGGGTTGTAGGCTCGAAGCTTCATAAAGCCACAGTCAATCACATACACAATGCCACTGATTGTGATAGAAGTCTCTGCCACATTGGTGGCAACGATCACCTACCAAAAAGAGAAAGAAAACCAGTTGGTTCTTTCCACTGCAAGTTTAAAACCCTAAAGACATACATACTGCTGTTTCAAGTTTAAAATCCTAAAGACATACTACTGTTTCAAGCAGCATGCTGCCAGGCAGGAGCTTAGGACCAGGACACTGGCTGCAAATGTTCCAGTTCTGTAACCGTACACAGCTTCCCCAAGCTCCTGAGCATTGCTTTCTCATGCACACAGTATGACCACCGCCTCCCCCAGGGTTGTTGAGGGGGCTCCAAACACAAAGAGGTTAGAAGCTAACACTGAGCACACAGTAAGTTCAGTAATGTCTATTTTCTAACGAGCAGATAACCTCAGAGAGCAACGGGTGCCCGGGGAGAGGCACAACCCGGGATATGCATATCCCACGCTGTGTCATTATATCCTCTAATATACATGATAGGATATGCTGTGCCATTATATCCTCTAATATACATGATAGGATATGCTGTGTCATTATATCCTCTAATATACATGATAGGATATGCTGTGTCATTACATCCTCCAATATACATGATAGGATACGCTGTGTCATTATATCCTCCAATATACATGATAGGATATGCTGTGTCATTATATCCTCTAATATACATGATACACATTATACATTACATGTCATAACAAAGTTTCCCCTTCACACGGCTGCCCAGACAACATCACTAAAACATGAAATAAATTCAGACCTACTGACAGGAACTGGCCAACCCTTCAAACCAGAGAGAAGCACCACAGAGGAAGGAGATACCACCAACACAGCCACTGCACAAGCTTGGAGATAGAAGAGGGCCCAGCTAGTGTGCACCAGTCTCTGGCTACCTGCCAGCTGTCCCCTGCCTGAGCTTAATGCAGCTGGGGACATGTATATAAGTCGCACACAATGTTTTTCAGTTTTTGAGAAGCTTCCTTTTATACAGTGGCCTTCTATCTAAAAGCTACTGCGGAGGCAGGAGGCAGGTGAGATGGCTCAGTGGGTAAGGACACGTGCCGCCAAGCCTGAGGATCTGAGTTCAATCCCTGAGACCCATGTGATAGAAAAGAATTGACTCCTGTAAGTGCACTCTGACCTCCATGTGTGCACATGACACATGTGCCCTGCTCCACCCCCACATAAATAAATATACTAAAATGCTTCATTAGGAATGATTTACAGCTAGGAAATCTGAGCCTAAGTAACTTAGGGCAAGGCAACAGCAGCCACAGGTGGAACCCAGGCCTGCAGACGGGCTGACAGCAGTTCATGTGTGACAGCAGTTCATGTGTGACGGCAGTTCATGTGTGACGGCAGTTCATGTGTGACGGGGCAGATCTGGGTTGTTCTATAAGGTGGCACTGAGTTGGAAATGGGTCCTCAGACCCAGGCCATCCTCACCTACTGCACTCTGAGCTATGTATTCCCCATCTGGAGGAAAGAATACGGGGGAGAAGGGAGGCGGAAATCAGGCACCTGGTTCCTACCATCCACTGCTTCTTGCCACCTCACCCATCCTCAACCTAATTTCAAGGCTAAAGACTTACCTGATTTAAACCTGGCTCAAGGACAAACTGAAACTCCTAATGAATGCTTTAGGAACCAAGGTTAGTAACTTTATCTAGTTCTGACTGAACGTAATCTCCATGACAGTCTCCGAGGCTAAGGTAATAATGTGCTGTGAGAAATATTCGGCAAACAAAGAAAAGCTACGAGAAGTGACCTGCCGTGATAATTACTGTCAGAGTGGCCTTCTGGGCAGGTTTGGAAATCCTCACAGCACATTATCTACCATGGACTTTTAAACCTACTGCATAGAAACATGGGCCTAAGGTTTGAAAGTAAGGTCCTGTTTAGCGAAGTTCACTTCAATTAAAACAACAAAATGGGGTCAAGGGAGAGGGCTCAGTAGGTACAGTGCTGGCTGTGTATGTGCCCTGAATCTCCAGAACCCACATAAAGCCGGGCAGGGGTAGCATGTGTCTTTAATCCCAGAATTCCCACAGAGAAAGGAGCCCCAGCATTTGTGGGCCAGGTAGCCTTGCAGACACAGCAACAAACAACCTGCCTCGAAAAGGTTTTCCTCCGACTTCCACACTCTGGTCTATGCCTACACTTGCACACATGCATGCTCACACACACATACACGAACACAGACTAATACATACACACTGTGGCCTATGCCTACGCTTACACACATGCATGCTCACACACACATACACGAACACAGACTAATACATACACACTGTGGCTTATGCCTATGCTTACACACATGAATGCTCACACACACATACATGAACACAGACTAATACATACACACTGTGGCCTATGCCTACGCTTACACACATGCATGCTCACACACACATACATGAACACAGACTAATACATACATACTGTGGCTTATGCATATGCTTACACACATACATGAACACAGACTAATACATACACACTGTGGCCTATGCCTATGCTTACACGCATGCATGCTCACATACATACATGAACACAGACTAATATATACACACTGTGGCCTATGCTTACACACATGAATGCTCACACACACATACATGAACACAGACTAATACATATAGAACCAAAGACAGCATTCTGCAGTACAAAGGGGAGCCAATGTGATTACCAATGGCTGCAAGCACCACTGATCACTCACTAGGAGGCTCACCTTCCTGACGCTGTGTGACACCCTTTCAAACACCTTCATCTGCTCAAAAGAAGGCAGTCCTGCATACATGGGGAGAACCCGGAGGTGTTTCTTCATCCCAGTGCGAGCCAGCGCCCGAGCCTGCTCGATCAGCATGGACACGACAGTTTCTACTTCTTCCTAAACACGGAACCAGAGAGCAAAGAAGCTGGTCAAGCTACCACAGTGACGGAGCAAACCTGGAACAGGGGCTTTGGCTGTGGTCACCTTCAGGAGCTGCCGTGTCCCACTCTAGATGGCTTTATCAAAGGCTACCAAGTAACAGTGTGGAAGGAGCGAAGCTCTGTAACTACAGTTAATCAGTAAAACCAAACCATCGTAGTTAATGGGAAGTTCCCATGAATAAAAACGAGGAACTGGCAAGATGGCTCAGTGGTAAAGAGTGGTACTGCTCTTGCAGAGGACCAGAGTCCAGTTCCCATCACCATATCAGGCAGCTTACTCTGCCTGCACTCCAGCTCCAGGGATCCAACACCTTCTTCAGGCCTGCACACAGGCACTGACTCACTGAACATAGATATGCACATGGATTTTTAATGACTACTTTTACAACACAGCTTTTATAGAGTGGCGTAAACAGCACTCCCTGTGCATGCACATGCTGAGCCTTCTGTGCACATGGGCAAGCTGTTACCGATAGAATCATTAAAAGCTTTCCTGAGGGGAGACACTAGCTATGGGAAATGTTTGCAGCTGGGGGTAGTTCGAGCAACCTTAAGACAGAATTCTGGTTTATTCAGTTGTTTTTCCGCTATGTTGTTACTGGCTACCCGCAGAATGAGCTGGAAAGAGGTCACAAACAAAAGACCCACTCCTAACATTAGGCCACTTGGGAAAGGGCACCCAACCCTTCGGTCACAGGATGAGACTGCAATGTGCATGAAGCACAATGCACCTAATGCACCATCCAACAGGGCAAACGGAGCAGCCGCCGACGACACAGAACCTAACCTACTCTGAAATCAGCTAATGCATTGAAATATCAGAGGTAAAAAGCACTAGCTGCTCTTTCAGAGGACCTGGGTTCAGTTCCCCGCACAGGCAGATCAGAATCGTCTGTAACTCCAGTTCCAACAGATCCGACGCCTTCTTCTGGCCTCCACTGCACCGCATGGTATACATACATTCACAGGGGCTCACACACATAAAATCTAAACTAAAAAATTCAATTAACCCTCTACAGACAGAATAAGGATGAGCTGATGACTCCCTCACAATCTAGATGGTAGATGACCAACAGACCACTAGATGGTGTCAAACCAAATTTTTTTTCTTTTATGCAATTTAGCAGCTACAAAATACAATTAAACATGACCCAAGGGGCTGGCTGCTCTTCCAGAGGACCTGGGTTCAATTCCCAGCACCCACACTGCAATTCAAAATCATCCATTAACTCCAGTTCCAAGAGACCTGACACTATATTCTGGCCTCCTCAGGAACCAAGCACACAGGCAAAACACTTATACACATTTTTTTTTTCTTTTTTTCGGAGCTAGGGACCGAACCCAGGGCCTTGCGCTTGCTAGGCAAGCGCTCTACCACTGAGCTAAATCCCCAACCCCACCTATACACATTTTAAAAAGGAAAAAAAAATGTGAAAAGAAAAGAAGCAAATGGCTAGGAACAAGGCTTTATGCTAACTCTGGTGCCATGTTAACATGTCGATGCAGAGGGACTGGGTGGAGTTACCTGGCCAGTAAGAAAGGCTAGTATGTCTCCATCTCCCTCTGTCTGATGGATTTTTACCACAGTGTCCACAGTCGCCTTGATATAATCTGGAACAGGACTGGGGAAAGGAATGAGGAAAAGGCTCATCACTGCAATATGCTCATTAATCACAGATCAATTATCCTAATAACCTGGCAGCCAACCCCATCAGAGTGAATGTGGACCAGTCCAGCAGGTAATTAACATATGGATAAGTAAAATCAATACATACTCCTCTTTGTCAAGTGCAGCAACCAATAATAGGGCGCAGCTAATGATACAGCACTTGCCTAATACATGTGAGGTCCCAGGTTCAATCCCCAGCACAAGAAAGAGAACAACATTCAATGTAACACTTCTATACATAATTACATGTCAACAATGGGTTTGGGATATACTTTCTGAGACATAAAGAACATTCTGAATGGACCAGCATCATGGCTGGATTCAGTCTTGATACTCCTGTGCAGATGTGCATGCGTCTGTGGCCATTAGCTCGGCTGGAAAGAGTAAAGCGGTAAGAGCCCGACAGGAGGTACATAAATTATTTATCTCAGTAAGCAAAGACGCCAAGTCACAGAAAGCCAAGGGCACATCAGTTTCAGTGCAGAAGCCTACTGCCCAAGCTAGCATTTCTGCTGCTATGATGAAACAGCATGGCAAAAAGCAAGTGGCATATATATGTATGTAAGTCATAATCCGTCACTGAAGAAGTCAGGGCAGGAACTCAAACAGGGAAGGGACCGGGAGTCAGGAGCTGATGCAGAAGCCATGGAAATGGCTTGCTCATTCTCATAAAACCCAAAACCACCCTCGAAGGCCCTTCCCCATCAATCACCAATTAAGAAAACGAATTACAGGCTTGCCCACAGCCCACGCTTAGGGAGGCATTTTGTCAACTGAGGAATTGAGGCTTCCTCCTCTTGGATGACTCTAGCTTGTGTCAGGTTGATAAAAAACTAGCCCTCGGAGCACCGTCGTCTTCCCATCCAGCACCTAGGGATGACTGAATGGAAAGGCAGACACTCCCTCCACCTAGAAGGACCCAAAGATGAAGTTTATAGCTCTGGATTTATCAGGTGCTACACTAGGCCCAGTAACTAGGTACAGCAAATTAGGACGGCCCTTTCTTATTTGAAGGGACTCCTTCCAAAAGTACAAGCTAGATCTTCTTGCTAAGGACGTAAGGAACTGAAAGACAGGACTCAGCACTGTTTCCCTAACTGATACACTCTGGAAACCCCCAGTTCAGAAAACTGCCGAATCACCTCCCATCAGCCTCCTACCCGACTGTCTCCACCTGAACTGATGGCCACAGATGCATGTAAATTTGAACAGAAGTATCAAACTCTTAACAGTGATGCTGGCCCAGCTTCCAGAATTCTCCCAGTAACAGGAGCTGTACCATGCCCCCTCATTGTCCTCCATTATGGAGGCAGATGATGTTCCTTTCCCTATTATCCTACATCACAGGTGAGGTCCCAAATCACCATCACCAAGAATCAAACATTACCAAACCTTTGTAGGTAAAAGATATCCACTGGAAATGTCCGTCCTTCCACTGTGAGTATCACACAGGTATCCCTGGCTGGGTCACTGGTCTCATTCTGGTTAAAGAAATCTCGAAATTTCTAAAATTAAATAAATATATAAATATTTTTCACATTAGCTAAAGGGGTGGGGGGCGCACAGTAATCCATAGAAAGAAAGAAAATATAAGTGGATCACGGGAATTAGATACACACAATTACACACTGCAGAATAACTTGTTTTAGAGTCAGGCTCTGATGTGGCCCAGCTAGGCTCTAACTCACTAGTTAGCTGAGGCTAGCCCTGCACCCCTGATCCTCCTGCCTCCATTTCTTGGGTGCTGGGATTACAGGTGTGGACTATCCCATTACCTCACAAAATGATTTTCTACACTCACAAAATGCTTTCTTTTTTTTATGGCTCCACCAGGCCATCTCCCAACATGGACCAGCTTTCGTTTGTTGAAGACAGGGTCTTGATGCACAGCTCAAGCAGACCTGAAACTCTATGTAGCCCAAGCTGCACCCAAACTCAGTATCCTCCTGCCTCTGCAAGTACAGACATGCATCACCACAGCCGGCTAAGTTCACTTTTCTCTTATTGAAACTGCAGAGGAAATTTCAGTGACAGATTCTGAAGGTTTGAGTAGAAAGGCTAGAATTCAATGAACCTCAGCCGATTATCTCCATCCTCTATATCTTATTTAGCTGAAACAGGTGTGGCCCAAGTGTGGTACAGGTTAAATCAGGCTGGGGGAGTGCTAATGTAGACAGCACATATCTAACCACACAAGTTATCCGTTCACAAAGGTTTCCTTCTTGTGCACTAGATGTGTCTCTGATGCATATTTACTGTAACTTTCCAAGAGCTCAAGCCGTCTGATGGCATAAACAGTGTCTTCTCTAATCATGTGTACCTGCATGCTGACAGAGAACAGGACAGAACCGCTTCCTAATCAATAAAGCAATGTCCTCAGCAATGGAGACCCTGAGCCTGAATCACTACGAGATTCAGAGACGGACAGAATGACAGACCCAGCCAGAGCCAGGTTTAAACATTCCAGACAACTCAGAGACAGGACACAAGTGACACAGTCAAGACTGTCACCAACACCCAGGGTCAGCTGAGCCAAGGGCCATGGGAGGAGTGGACAGCCTTAAAGACAAAGAGTGTCACAGGAGGAAGAGTGGGGACAGCAGGGCCAGGGCTGAAGGAAGGGCTTTAAGAAGGGCTTGCAGAACACAGCTACCACCAGGCCATGTGGAACAGTGAATGAGGTAAGGCCATGATAGTGTTCCTGGATGGAGTGGACCACTGACCGCAGCTGCTGGAAGAGCTGAGGAGGAAGGACAAGAGCTACTCTTTAAAGAACACTCTGGATGCACTGAGACCCAAGGTTGGATTCCTAAGGTTTTATCCTTTATCAACATTTGGAATATATAAATAAGAGCCACAAACTCAGGCCGGAGAGGTAGCTCGGTGGTTAAGAGCACCGGCTGCTCTTCCAGAGGACCCAGGTTCAACTCTCAGCATCTACACAGTGGCCCACATCTCTCTGACTCCAGTGACAAGTGATCTGATGCCCTTTTCTGGCCTCCATGGGCACTAAGTATGCAAGTGGTAGACAGATATATAGGCAGACAAAACACCCATACACACAAAATAAACAGTAATATTTTTTTCTTAGAAAGCCAGTAACTATTTCTCAAAAGTAGATGGCCTGAGGCAGAATCAAGACAGACAGGGAAGCAAGCCCCTCACCTGGAAGAATCTGAGTCAGCTTCAGGTGCTGGGGTCACAATGACATGAACACTGCGTAAGAAAGGGAACAAGATGGAGAGGAAGGGGCACAGTCTGTGAGTCAAAATGGGAATGATTGGGACCTACAGTGCCACCCATCAGCCCATGTCAGCTTCCTGTCCTGGGAAGCTCCCACATGGTCTAAGCAGCCATGTCTATGCCCTCTCCAACCCCTACGACCCAACAAGACTGCAACATGCAAACCAGAGGACTCAGGACCCCACATCCTACGCCAGGAGACCCTACATCCTACGCCAGGAGACCCCGCATCTGGCTGTCTCTCTTCAGCGTTTCCCTCAGGAGTAGGTCCTGGATGTCCAGGCAAGGAAGGGGGAATGGAATGAATGGCCTATGCTCGGCCTGAGCCCAGGTGAGTACTGCTAATGTTCCAGCAAGCCCTACATCAAAGCACACCAAGGAATGGATGACAAACCTAGGCTCTGCCTTCCAATTCACAAAAGGTGTGAGGAGATCGCCTACATCGCTACTATAGCTACTGCAGATGGAACCGAGGGAGGCGCTGTTCTCCGGTCTCTACGTCAAGACACTCCGCACATGAGGCTCAGGGAACACTGTGGAAGAGGGAGAGGGTCCGAGCTTTCTGTGAGACTGTGTCTCCTAGTAGTATCAGAAGCTACAACCATAAAGTCTCACCAACATGCCTGCCTAAACATGAGCTCAACAGGGACAGACATGAAACACAGACAGGGAAAGCCCATGAGTTCTCAAGTCTACGCAAAGAACTACAGACAAGTAAGGAGTGCTGAGAGTGGGAGAAACAGTCTTCTTCCTGGAAAAGTACACGCACCACCTCTGCTTCTTCTTTAATACAAAGAAAGGCTCAGCCCCGAAAACACACATACGAGAAACATACAGAGAAGAACTTAGGAATATGTGTGCATATACAGAGATGCATGTAACAACAATAAATGAAAGAAAGGTTATGAACTCAAGAGACCAAGGACGGTGCATGGGGGTCAAGAAGAAGAAAAGAGAAGGGGGAAATGATGTAAGCGTATTATCTCAAAAATAAAAGTTTAAAAAAAGAGACCACATAGACAGCGATAATCAGTCCATACTTGTGCATTGGCAGTGAGCTGGGTGGGGGAGGGCACGCTTGGGCATTACACTTTCACCACAACTAAAACTGCTTAGAAAAAATGTTTCTAATGTTTAAGAGAGAAAGATGGGAGAGAAAGGACAACATGATTTGTGCAGCTGGAGCACAGAGGACAGGAGCGGAGGCGAGGCGATGCCTCTGCAATGGCCGTCTTGATGCTCTACCATCACGGGGGGGGGGGGAAGAGTCCTCTGAGTGAGTGTCTAGAGCAGGCCGGCCTGTGGGCGTGTCTGTCAGGAGGGAGGGCTGTCTTGACTACATTAAATGCTGTGAGAAGACTCTAGCCACGGGCAGCACCATTCTGACTGGGTAAAATGTCTGGCTGGAGAGCTGGCTCCTGGGTTAAGAGAACCAGGGCTCCACTGCCAGCACCCACACAGCTCAACTCACAGTAAGTCCAGCCCCAGGAACCCAGCACTGTCTCCTGGCCACACAAGGTGCAGATGCACATGCAGGAAAAACACCTACACATAAGAGTAATTTTCTTCTTATATTAATAAATGTTTAAGATGAGCAGGAAAAGGTAAGCTAAAGTAAGCAGGTATGCGTTTATTTCTGAGAAGTAAAATAAACACTTTTTTTTTCTTTTTTCTTTTTTTCAGGGCTGGGGACCGAACCCAGGGCCTTGCGCTTGCTAGGCAAGTGCTCTACCACTGAGCTAAACCCCCAACCCCTAAAATAAACACTTTTGTTCCTCAGTTCCTTTGCCAGAATATGTCATCAGCATCAGAAACGAAATTAAAACAGCTGCAGAGAACATTCCAGCATCCATCATGGTGGAGGAGATGACAGCTAAAGCACGGGGCGATGAGCAGAGATGACTGTGGGCAGCCCGGCGCCAAGAGTCCCACAGCCTGTGGAAAGCTGGCAGGGCAGCCCGGTACACAGGAGGCACCTCTCACCACCCACAGGGAGACAGAAGAACAAGCCAGGGCCAGACCCTCATCACATCTCCCCTGGCATAGAGAGCTGGCCTCCTGACTGGCATCTCTATAACTACTCCTGGGTCTCTACATAACACAAGAATGAGCTTCCCGAGACCCAAATATGGGCAAGCCACTGCCCTGTGTCCTACACTGTGTATGGCAAGAGGAATAAAACCGTGAGGAAGACAGAGTCCCAGTCTAAGGACTCAAGCAACTCCTGCACATGCATCTGAAATCAGTGACTGAAACACAAAGAAAGCTGTGCAAGGGGGCAGAAGCAGCAGGGTGAGGCCGTAAAGGAAGGCCCTCTGAGACAGGGAGGTTCCCAAGGACCAGAGTTAAAGCTGGCAGGGCCGTAGACACATCTGGAAGAAAAATAGACTGGGAGAAAACCCTCCCTCATCCCAAGGATGAGGTTTCTCAGATGATGGTTTTCTCAGAAGAATAGAAGGGGACCAGTGGAGCTGATATAGAGAACACTAGACAGAGTGAAAGGAGACGAAGTCAGAGCAGTGGCTAAGGACGGAGCACCCCTAGGGATGGGGCACCTCTGGGGATGGGCACCCCTGGGAATGACGTATCCCTGTGGGGCCTAGTAGGAAGAGTTCTGGTAGCACGTAGCACTCAGGGTTCCTTATGGCTCCCACATGGTCAGGGAGCTCTGCTCGCATTTTATTTCAAACCCTGCTAAAATGCCATCTCTTTGGTGACAAGTTTTTGACACTCCCGGCTGGCTGGAGTTAAGAGCCGCTTTCTAGGTTTCCTCAGCACTTTAACCCACTGAATACCTATTTATGTGTCTCCTTCCCTGGACTTGGGATCTATGGACCGCCTGTAACTAGCAGATGGCTGGCTATTTAGAATATATAAACAGCAAGTGGCCAGAAGAATGAGATGAGTTAAACTGTTGTTTTTTTTTAATAAAATATTAGTCATCAAGAGAGTAAATCAGCCATATAAAAACACAGGGACAAAAGAGATGGCTCAGCTGGTAAAGTTGCTACTGCTAAGCCTGAAGACCTTCATCACAGGACCCATGTGGAGGAAGGAGAGAGCTGACCCCTCCAAGCTGACCTCTAACCTCCACGATGGCATGTGTGCCCATACCACACATATAAAAAGTAAAAACAAAACAAAACAAAAACCACTTGACATGGAAATTACTATGTTAGAGGAGAAACTTTCATTACACCAAAAAATTAAAATAAGTATGTAATTTTCATAAGTAAATTCAAGAAATACACCTTCACATTGACAAATAACTTTTAAGAAAAGCTGCCCATGTCAGAAGGACAACAGAGACACAGATGCTGTGTCAGGAGAAAGGCAGCAGAGACAGACACAAGGCAAGTTGGGGACCATCAACCCCTGGGCTAATTACAGGCTAATCTCCACTCGCAGCTGAGGAGCACCATGGGACATCTAGAGCACCACATGGCCACAATAACGGGAGGTTGTTCTGTGGAAGACACGCTTTGGCCAGAGGTGCGCTTCCAAGGATATATCTGACAAATCCAGTGCTTATGCAGGAGAGAGGTGCCCTTACCTCCGCGTCCAGAGTGGCTGAGGCCACTATCAGGCGAAGATCCCCTCGCTTTTTCTGAATCTGAAAAAGAAGGCATGGAGAAATGATGATGATGGTGGAACAATGCACAACCCTACAATCCTAGGCAGGCATGGGGACAAGGCCTGTAAATTCCAGCAGGCAGGAGGTGGAAGGGTCACAGGCTCTAGACCAGCCTGGGCTAGACAGAAACCCTGTCTCAAGGCAAAGAGGAGGCTCCTTCATGAGATAGGGATGGTGTGACTGATGACGTCAGAGTCAGTGCGAGTAGACAATTCTTCCTGAGTTTAAAATGTCAGGACCCGCTAAATTGTGACCCGACAAAAATTTTGTGTGCAAAATATAAAGGGAATTTAAAGCTTTAATGCTAAGCCTAACCCACTGCCTAAATTTAAGGGCTGAAATTGAAATTATTAAAAATAAACACTTTTTCCTCACATGTGAGTTTTACAGTAGTATGCATTCATACATACATACATACATACATACATACATACATACATACATACATTCAGTCAGAAATATAAAAGAGTAAAGCAAGATCCGTAATAGCAATTTGTGTGCTAACAGTTATTCAAAGAAATGTGGTCACCGGGCACAGCACATGTGCCATACTCAGGAGCAGCTGTGGGAGGATGCTCAACACTGGCAAAACCTGGGCAGAACTTCTCTTAGTCCTCTGTCCTTAGCATGATAACCTGGTAAGAAAATTCCTCATACATATCGAAAAGTCTGAACATCAGCCAAAGATAATGGAAAAAGATAACAACGAAGGCAGTTTATAAATTCCTAGCTGTGTGCTACTCCAGGAGACAGACAGGGCCAATCCGTGTGCACACTATGCAGAGACACAAGGCTGAGGAGGTGGCGAGCAGCTGAAACCTAACCCGCCTTCCCTCACCTCACTGTGGACAGACACAGTCTGAGGGGGCATCCTCTTCTTATTTGTACAAAGGTGTATGTATAATTTCATCCTGAGATCTGTGTTGCCTTACTTAAGCCTTATGACAAATTATGACATCCAACAGGTCTGCCTAGCAGACCTCCCCAAAAAGCAGTGTCCAGTCTGCCCTATCCAGCCACCAGCCACATGTTACTATGAAGAGCCTTTGAAATATGCTAGTAAGATGAAAGACCAAAGTTATTTCAACAATTCCAATCTAAACTCACACAGGTGGCTCATGGTTACAATACATGCTTACAGACACACAGACACACAGACACACAGACACACAGACACACAGACACTAGTTTGGAGATGCATATATCTGACAGTCAAAATCTGCACCCAGGCAGTCTTCCCAAGGCCACAGTTCTTGGTCATCCCAATCTACCATTTCTTTTTAGGCTCTTGTCATTGAGGATTTGTGAAGAGAAAACAATAAATTAAAAAAACAAAACAAAACCAAAAAGTAGGAATGAGAGTGGAGGTAACAGCCAAAACCAGGCAATGAGGAAAAAAGGTCACTATAAATGCCTCTACTCTTGAGTATGTTTGAAATAATTTTTGAATATTTTTTGAATATTGAAAAGTTAAAAAGAGAAACAAAATAGAAATGCAGCACATTTAATTAGAGGGTGCTCACTGACATACACCTAGGCACACAGATGCCTAACAGGACTAGAAGGAAGTGGTAGACACCAGCAGCCTTTGTGCAGACTCTGAAAACACTGTCCTCAGGGGCTGGGAGGTGGCCCAGGGGTAAGGAGCACTGGCTGCTCTTCCAGACCTACTGCTCCCAGCACCCACATCAGGCAACTCACAACCACATGTTAGTCCAGCTCCTGGGGACCTGATACCCTCTTCTGGCCTTTGCAGGTACCTGCATGCATGTGGTACACTGACATACATTTAGGCACACACATACGCTCAACATAAATATAAAATGCTTGAAATAGGGGTTGGGGATTTAGCTCAGTGGTTAGAGCGCTTGCCAAGGAAGCGCAAGGCCCTGGGTTCGATCCCCAGCTCCAAAAAAAAAAAAAAAAAAAAAAAGAAAAAAAAAAAATGCTTGAAATAATAACTATGTTTTCAAAGACTATTTCATGGTGAAGAGAAATAATCTTGATATAATATTAAATATATAAGATACAAATTAGAACATATCATCCAATCCCACTGTGTTAAAACACACACACACAGACAGACACAGATGGAAACACACACACACACACACACACACACACACACACACACACACACACACACACCAACATTCGGCTCGTGGTTTTCTCTGAATGAGTAGGATGATGGGATAATTTTTTGCACTTTGTATTTGCTAGATTTTCTAAACTGCTGTCATTACTCTCCTAACCAGACAACAATACAAAAACAGAGAAAGCTGCTGGTACTGGAGTCTTACCTTCTTCAGCAAGCCAATAGCAATGTCCGTGTACAAGGTCCTCTCGTGGGCTTCGTCCAGCATAATGACACTAAGAGTCAGAGGGATGCCCTCAGTGAGCACGGCACATCACCCCACAATCCCACCCCGACCACTAACGAGACCTCGGGGTACTCAGCCCTCATGCCATGACATCAAATTAAGAGAAAACCCAAGTCACTCTCTGCCAGTGATGACACACCTACACTAGAAACGTGACTTTAACAACCTTACTGAGAATAATGACAACACACTATTTGCAAAGAGCTTCATCACTCGCGGGATTGCAGCAGAATTTAACAGCTGGTTTGAACTGGTATGTGTAATCTATAACTCCTCAGAACACATCAAATAACAAATCCCAGCCACCTCAAGATGTTAAGGCATGAGAACAGCCAAAGACAGAGGATGACAGCTGTGAAACACATATGCCAGGCAGGGAGAGGAACAGGGCATCGTCTCTCAAATGCCAAAGCTGTGGGGTAACCCTGTGCTCCCGGTGATGGGCAAAGACCCTAAGAGGGAGGATGAGCTAAGCCCTCATCTGATTTTGCATATGGCATTCGACAGAACCGTGTCCAGAGGGCAGAAGTGTGATCCTTGCCTAACATGTGTGAGATCCCAAGTTCCATCCCCAGCTTTGCAAAATGAAAAGGGGGTTGGGAGCCCCAACACTGACTAGTCACGTCTCTGCAGTTACTACAATTCCTGGAGCATGTCAAAGGCAAGGTGGACAAAGACAAGGCAGCAGGTGCTCTAGTGACAGATGCGCACGGGCCTCTTTGCTCACGTTGGTGTCTGTCTACTTAATGTATCCAGTGTCGCTGCCAGCAAGAGGCTCCACTATCCACCAAGGGCAGAGAGAGCCACCACTGGCAGAGAAGACAGTTGAGGGCAACCGAGCAGAAGCAAGTCTCAGCTACTAACCCAAGTGATTCCCTCCCAGTGTCTAAGTGCATTTTGGGAACATCAGGGAACCACAGGAGCTCATGCTTACCTATATTTTGTTAACAATGGATCAACCATCATTTCTCGGACCAGCATGCCATCTGTAAGGAACTAAAAAATTAAAAATGCATAGACAAATTTATTTACGTTGATGATTCAAGTTGCCAAGTTCAAGTATAATCTCTGCTCACATGCCAAACAAACAATCCCAGACCGCACCCTGAGGATGTATCCCAGCGGTTTCATCCAACCAGCAAAGGAACTGTTTGCAAAACAACAAAAACAAACAAGGATCCCACACTGGGCTGCAGACCTTTCAACGCCTTCTCTGTGTTACCTGACTAATGTTACTGAGCATCAGTGGCAATCAGTGTAGGTGACAGGGAGTCTCTGTTGCCATTATTTACTATGTTAATGAGCTGTGAGTGTGGGAAAACTCCTCAGCGTCCTCTCAACCTCAACCCCCACCAGCAGAGCTGCAGAGTCGCCCTCCCACAGCTGCTTCTACTTCTGCCCGGCCTTACTGCTGGCCCGCCCTACCTCTACCCTACCTCTACCCGCTGTGAAAACCCAGCCTGAGAGCTTGCCATCTCCAGCCTCAGTCCTTGCCCATCAAATGATGTGATCCAACGACTTCAGTGAAAACTGAGTAGGACTGATGAACACTAATAAAACGCTTCAGAAATGAGCAGTGACTAGTGGGTGCTGTTGTGTCATTCTTACCACAGAACAAAGTCAGTGCATAAACAAGCACGTCCCTCAGTGCCATCTCACTTTGACTCTAAGAGTGGGATGTGTTTCTAAGATAGGTGGCTGTCACCCACAAAAGCACGCGTGGAAAGTTCTACACTGAGTCTCAGCAGACAGAGCTTCTCATGAACCCAAAGAGTCCCCTGACCAATCACCCACCCACCTAACGTTAACTGGTGACATACAAATAAGGCATAAACAATGTTCCCTTTACCTGACAACATGCTAACAAGAATTTGGCAAACAAGGTCTGTGTTGGTTACTTTTATATCAGCCTGACACACACTAGGGTCATCTAGGAAGAGGAACCTCAACTGGGAAATCTTCACCAGGTTGGCAGTGGGCAAGTGTATGGGCATTTTCCTGACTGACGACTGGAGGGGAAGGGCCCAGCTCACTGTGGGCAGCAGCACCCGTGAACACGATGTCCTGGGTGTGTAAGAAAGTGGGCTGAGCAAGTCAGCATGAACTCACTGTCCTGGTGTGTAAGAAAGTGGGCTGAGCAAGCCAGCAAGCAACACTCCTCCGTG